>NC_090222.1:10730833-11071666 GCF_024489055.1 Chanodichthys erythropterus | reverse complement strand
TTTTCTCGATGACTGGCTCATTCTGGCCCAGTCGCCAGCTGAGCTAGAACATCACAGATCCATGCTCCTCAGCCACTTGGAGTGCCTGGGACTTAGGGTAAACTTTGCCAAGAGCTCACTGCTCCCCAGCCAACATATTTCGTTCCTGGGAGCAGTTTTTGACTCTGTCCGTATGATGGCTGCGCGCCCTGGCCATTCAGCACCTCGCGGCTTCAGTCAGGAACAAAGCCTAGCTCCCTCTGAAGTTTTTCCAGAGGATGCTAGGGCTGATGGCTTCCGCCTCCCAGGTTCTCCAGCTCGGCCTTCTATGGATGCGGCCTCTGCAATACTGGTTGAAATACCGGGTCCCTCCTCACGGTTGGCGGCATGGCCGCCTCTGTATCAGGTCACTCAGGCCTGTCTGGCAGCTCTGAAACCCTGGACGAACCCTGTTTGGTTCAGTCATGGAGTACCCCTGCAGGCGGTGTTCAGAAGGATGGTGTTCTCGACAGATGTGTCCAACGATTGGGGCGCTCTTTGCGAGGACAGACCAGCCTTCGGCTCGTGGTCTCACGAGGAGAGCCATCTCCACATCAACTGCCTCGAGATGCTGGCAGTGATTCAAGCCCTTCACTCTTTTCTGGCCTACCTGACGAGACGTCATGTCCTAGTCCAGTCGGACAGTGCGACAGTGGTGTCTTGCATAAATCACCAGGGCGGTCTTTCATCCAGCCGCTTATGCGCACTGGCGAAGCGCCTTCTGGAATGGGCATTACCAAGGTTGCGGTTGCTCAGGATGACGCACATACCAGGAAGAACGAATCTGGGAGCAGATATGCTGTCTCGGAGCAATGTCCCCTCAGATGAGTGGATGCTCCACCCCCAGACGGTTCTCACTATCTGGGAGATCTTTGGGAGGACAGAGATAGACCTCTTCACCTCAGATGACAACTCTCACTGCCCAATCTATTTTTCGAAGGAGGAAGATGCGGTGGCCCATGATTGGGCCCCCCTTTGAGCCACTGCGTTCAGCTGACCTCACCTGATGCTCATAACCGCTCTGCTACTTGCATTAGCATCTGTCAAGCATGTCGGCGACTTGCAGGCCCTCTCCGTGAGCCCTGCATGCCTCAAGTTCGGGCCCAACGACTCCAAAGTCATTTTAAAACCCAGGCATGGCTACGTCCCTAAAGTGCTCTCGACCCCATTCAGCGCACAGGTCATTTCCCTCTCAGTGCTGCCTCCCTCGTCGGATGAGCAAGAGCCCTGTCAGGGCATTGAGGACCTACATCGAGCGATCACGGCCATTTTCGGCAATCCTATCAGCTCTTTATCTGCTTTGGCGGCCGAACCAAGGGGTCTTCGGTCTCAAAGCAACATCTTTCGCGTTGGATAGTCGACGCTATTGCTCTCTGCTACTCCTCTATGGGCCTTGACTGCCCCATAAGAGTCAGAGCCCACTCAACTAGAGTAATGGCTTCCTCGTGGGCTTGGTCCAGTGGAGTCTCTATTAACACTCTGAGGTCTGAGGGTATCGCCGGCGATACCACCGCATTTTTTTTCTTACACGTGTGAAAGAGACTCAAAATACTCTGTCAATGTTGCACATACAATTAAGAGTTATACACCATTTTAATCTGTTGAATATCTTCTTTTATTTGTGTACACTAAAATAAAATGCTGTGCTTTTTGTAAAATAAAGAAAACTAACATGATGCGTGATCTCTCGTCTCCCTCTGAACAAAGTCCAATCTGATAGTTCTCAGAAAATGAACTGTAACTTAGTGAATACTAATGACAAAAAAATTAAACTTATGTCTGAAGACACGTTGAAATGTCAGGTTTTAAATCGTGCAAGTCAAATCGAAAACAAACATTTTGTGTTTATGTAATCTGTATGAAAAGAGAGCCATGTCAGAAGCCCGTGATTCAGCTCATTATCCGCTAATGCGGCCACGCCCACGGAGCCAACGCTATTCAGACACAAATTCAGAGGCAATACATGCATTCATCATCTCAATCGTGTATTTAATTTCATTTTGTCATGAAAAGTGTTTATCTGGATGTCAAAGCCATGGTTAGCGAACTCTAGAAGACATGCAGTTAGTTCCTGGTTCTTCTTCTTCTTTATATGGATTTGTGGCATAAAGGTGTACAGAGCGCCCTCCGGCTGCAAGTATGAATTGTATCCAGCACTCATAGTGATGATTTATAGAATAAATATAGAATAAATATTACTCCTCTGTATAGAAATTTGACATAAACATATAAGAATCCATCAATATTTCTCCAAATGTGCATGCTTTAAGCTAAAAGCCTATATGAAATGCCACAGAGGTAACATAATTGTTCAGACACTTTGCATCACAGAAATACATTATATTTTAAAGAATATAATAGAAAACCGTTATTTTAAATTGAGCTGAGACATGATTACAGAGGGTTTTTTCACACCCTACCTGACTGAAAGGCCTCATTTATATGCAAGTCATTTCAGGTCATTACTATTTGATTCCTTTGTCTTCTCAGGTCTAAATGGCCCATTATTCATGATCATTCACGCCTCCATGCATGCTGTGTTTCTTGACAAAAAGTGACTTACAAAAACTAAATCAATATATTGTTTTATATGAAGGAGTAGGCAGCATATTTTTACATAATTCTGAAGCAAAAACTCTATTCTACAACCTCCAATACCCAGAAGTCTTATGAACACAGATTTAATATACTTTTTTGGCCTTATTTCAGTTACTTGTTTTTTCAATAACCACGCATAAAAATTATTCCTTCAAAAACAAAAACATGTACATACATGTTCCTCACATATTATTGTAGCCTAGTTTGTGCTGAATACAGTGTAATGACACTTGTGTCATTAATGTGTTTATGAACAAATGAAAAAAGCACAAATGTCAGGGCATGTCAAAACTTCTCCAGGCCCCAAATCAGCCTCAGACTCCAGAGGGTTAAAGACATCTGTGAGGCAGCAGGCTGGTCCTCGCCGTCCATTTTTGTCAGATTTTATAACTTGGATATCCCGACCTTACAAGCTCGGGTCCTCTCTGTATGAAACGGCGGCCTCTGTCGAGCTCTGCCTCACGCCATTTTGGGAGTTAGCTCCCCTTGCAAGTGTAACGCTCGGGTTCGACGGCTTCAGCCTTCTCACTTGTCCACTGGTTCCCTGCGGTGTCCAAGACAAGTTCAGTCATTCCCTGCCGTGGCACAGCGTAGTTGAATTCGTTCCCCATACGCAGTACGAGTGAAGTATCGAAAGGGAACGTACTCAGTTACTAACGTAACCTTGGTTCCCTGAGATACGGAACAAGTACTGTGTTCTATGCTGTGCCACAGGGCTGCGGCTTCAGAGTCGCCGCTTCAGTTGAATGACCTGAAATCCCATGGTGAAATGCCCGCTTATAAACCCGCCCGTTTTGGCGGGTTTCTTCGCGCGCTTTGTCGCCATAGGCTTGCGCAGCTACGCCGTGCCATCATTGGTTCAACAACTTCTCATGAGTGAACCAATGACGATGCAGTTACACTGCGTTATTGAAAAAGGCTTCAATAACGGAGAAAAAGGAGACCTTTCCCCATACGCAGTACTCGTTCCGTATCTCAGGGAACCAAGGTTACGTTAGTAACCGAGTACGTTTTCTTATAGGCCTTTTAAGAATAAAATAAATAGAAATAAATAAAAAAATTCTTCAATGTTGTTTGACCACATAAATCTAAAATGAGTATTTTAGGGGCTGCCCACACATTCAAAACAAATTTTAAAGCGTAAACTAATTTAAATTTTACCCATAAACCAAAAAAAAAAAAAAAAAAAAAAAAAAAAAAAAAAAAAAACTTAAAGCTCACTTTTCAGTTTCTTATATACAAAAAAAGTTATTTGTCTTTGTTTATTGTCAGGTAAAATCAAATTAAAATTAAACAAATGACTTTTTTTTGTTTTTTTGATTTGGTTTAGTAGACAATGAAATAAGTTGTTTTTCTTGACGTAGGCTAATGAATTGAAGGAATTACACAGACTGATGCTGCACAGCTTTCTGTTTCTGACACTGAAAATGAGGAAAGCAAACAGACTCAATTTGAAATCACATTGCTCCTACTATTTCTTTTAAATGTGTAGGCTTTGGGATATATTACTTTTGACCGCGAAGAGCACAAGTGTGACTCAAAAATAGGAACACCAGAGGGTTAATATTTTAAAAACCAAAGCAGCACAAACTAAACTTTTGGCACCAGCACAAACGAAGCACAAACAAATTAGAGTATTTTGGGCGAATTGATTGGGTTTTTTCATATTTTTACAAAAAAAAAAAAAAAAATGGTTATCAATAACAGGGATTCTTTTAACCGCACAAATCGAGCACAAACAAACAATACCGGTTTGGAGCAATTTGAATGGCATGAGGTAGAGAGTTACATAACTGTTCATAAAACATTTTTTCATTATATTTAAGAAGAGGTCTTAGTTAACAGCACAAATCGAGCACAAACTAACGACGCTGGTTTCGTGCGATTTAGACAAAGTGGGGTGGAGGGTGACGTCACAGCTCCTGAATTATACTTGTTATATCTGTGGAAGGAAAACAGTTACAGTGTTTGTTTTAACGGCACAAACCAGCACAAATCGAGCACAAACGAATGGCACCGGTTTGAAGTGATTGGAACGACATGGGGTGGAGAATGATGTCACACGATCAAAAAAATAATGTTCAATATCTGAAACACCAAACCAGCACAAACGTTCGTTTTTGTGGCACAAATCAGCACAAACATAGCACAAACGAATGACAACGTTTTGGGGATTATTTCGTTTTATGGGGTGCCAACTTCACGGAGGTACAATACCTGCTATTTCGTTTAATTTGTTTACATCCATATTTTTGCATGGACTATAGAAATTAATTAACTTAACATTTCCCGCTTTTCTTGGACTACAGATCTCCATTATTACACACACCATATCTCCTTGACCAGGAATCTCCCTATAAGCCAACCTATCCTTAATAAAGGTAACACACCCTCCACCATTTTGGTTATTAGCTCTATTACACCTTACAAAAATAAACCCTGGCATCACAAAATCTAGTTGGGCTCGTAACCAAGTTTCCTGTACACATACTACATCTGGGACAACATCCAATTCATGAATGAGCTTTTTAAATTCTTGACCGTTAGCTATAAGGATTGTGTGTTTTCTCCATTTTCAGTTATTGTCAACAATGCATGTATCTGATCTGCTTTGACATCCCTCATATTAAGGAATTTCCCTGCTGCCTCTACAATAGCCTTAATTCTATCACCAAATGCAGCACTATGTTCCCCTCCACAGTTACAGCATTTAACCTTTGCATCCTTTTCACATTTACCATACTCATGCTGACCTCCACATCTAGCACATCTTAGCTTTCCTTTGCACCGCTGTGCTGTGTGCCCCATTCTTTGACATTTGTATCATCTGAGTGGTTTGGGGATGTACTCCCTCACGCTGTAATTCATGTATCCCATTTGAACTGAACTAGGGAGGGTTTTCTCAAATTGTACTACCACAGATAGCGTTTCTTTTAACGATCCATCTCGTTTAGTTTTTAACCTTGTAGCCTCAACTATTTTGCCTCCCTGAATCTAATTTTTGACATCTTGCATTGACATACTTAGTGGAACTCCTGAGATAACTTCTCTCACTTTTGCTATTGCTCCCAGGATATGAGCCTTCATCCTTTCACCTTGGAGTGTAGACATACTTTGAATCTTATCTTGTTGTTGTTTACTGATTGCATGTGTCAGTATTCTTGTTCATAAACCTTGCAAATTTCATTTTTCCAATCTCCTTCTCAATCGCGTTGATAAGTTTGATTGGGTGTTAGTGTCCACCATCCTGATTAAACTCAATTATAACTTTCCAGTCATTTTCATGTAATTTCTCTAAATTCTCAGGTTTCTGTTTCTCATGTCAGTTAGCTCTCATTTTCTTACTATTGTTTCCCTTACCAGACTCGCGATGTTCTGACCAACTTTTCCCTCTATTTCTTCCTAAATCCCTTTTCAATCTTGCAGATCTGGCCTTTTACCAGCATCGATCGCGGAAGTCACTGTTCCCTACTTCCCACTCCTATCTTCCATAATTAGGTAATTAGGGTAGTTGTACAATAACACAGTCTGTTAGCGCCCTCGGCTGGACTGGCTTCCACTTTCCTTTCCAACACCACTATCGATTTTGCTAAACAGGGGATGTAAATGTATGTCTGTCAAGTTCCTACCCTGACAGTATTGTCTGTGTTGTTTTTGTTTAATGTTGCTCTGAGCACATGGCTCTGTGTTTGATTAGGCTTGTTCGACTTGAAGCAGTGCTGCACAGACCGATCAGTGGCTGACTTGAAGCAGTGCATGCCATTAAGAAATTTTGTCCAACTTGAGATGCTGACACCATGTGACTGTAATGTATGACTTCAAAATACCGCAAGAGCGATTCGAGAGCAGCCGCTTGAGTCAGTCAGCGCAGTTTCTCAAGAGCAACTGCACCAGAGCCGTTGAAAAACATCTCGGGTTACTTGTGTAACCCTGGTTCCCTGAATAGGGAACGAGATGCTACGTCATATGACATTATGGGAACCCTTTGCGTGATTGCTTTGTGAAGCACTTCTGTATTTAACCAATGATGAGACGAGACGTCAGAGGCGGGTGACATCACAAACCAGGAAACTATAAAGCATACCCAGAACAAAGAACACTAGCTTCTGGATTATGGCTGAAGCAAGACGCTCACAGGTATACCAGGGGTACGGCAATGCAACGTAGCATCAGGGAACGAGGGTTACACAAGTAACCCGAGACGTTCCCTTTCATGGGAACTGTCAACGCTATGTCATATGACGTTATGGGAACACTGTCCCAACTACGCCGTAAAACCAAGTACCTGTCTGTTATCTTGTAGACAGAACTGAAGACCCCAGAGTGGAGCCTACATCCAGGTTATAAAACCTAATAAATGTGTGCTGGGATGACCATCCAGCTGCATCACAAATATCATTAATTGAAACTCCTGACATTAAAGCCTTCGAGGCCGCCATACCCCTGGTAGAATGAGCATGGACAACTAGTGGAGATGGCTGCCCAGTTGCCTCGTAAGCAAGTGAGATGGCCTTGACCACCCTCTTGCTCATCCTCTGCTTAGATGCTGGGCCCCCTTTCTTAGGGGACCCATAACATACAAACGGTTGGTCTGTTTTTCGCCACAGGGCAGCTCTGTGGAACTAGGTATCTAGAGCCCTAACTGGGCAAATCAGATTGAGTTTTTCCTGATCCGAATTTGCAAAAGGAGGAGGACTAAAAGCCTGGAGTACAATAGGACCCGGGACGTTGGTGGGGACCTTAGGCACGTAGCCAGGTCTAGCGTGTAGGAAAGCCTTAACCATACCAGCCGCAAATTCCACACACAAAGGAGCAACCAAAAGTGCTTGTAGATCTCCTATTCTTTTAAGAGATGAGATTGCCAATAAAAATATGGTTTTTAAGGTGAGGAATTTCTCCGGAACTTCCTCTAGTGGTTCGAACTAACCCTTCTAGCACTATAGCCAATTCCCAGGCCAGAGTTCTTGTACACACTGCAGGCCTCAGCCTCAGTGTGCCACGAAGGAAGCGTATGCCAAGGGGCTCTCGACCTACCAAGGAATCCCCCAAAGGAGCATGATAGGCCGAGATGGCCGCCACATAAACCTTCAGAGTTGAAGGAGATAACCCTTCTTAGAATTTTTCTTGGAGAAACTGAAGCACAAGGCTAATAGATGAATGAACAGGGTCCATATTGTATTGTCTACACCAAGTAGAGAACAACTTCCATTTATATGCATATAGCTTCCTCGTGGAGGGAGCTCTGGCGTGAAGGATGTTCTCCACAACCTCGGTTGGGAGACCGGAATCTATGAACCCCTCAGAGGCCAAGCCCACAGTTTCCATAGTTCTGGGCGTGGATGGATTATCGTGCCACCTGCTTGAGACAGGAGGTCCTGCCTGAGAGGAAGCTCCATTGGAGAGCCATCTAACAGAGACACTAGGTCTGAAAACCATATCCTGTTTGGCCAGTACGGGGCCACTAATATTAGGCCGAAACCCTTCCTGGCGTACTTTCTCCATAACTCCCGGGAGCAGAGCGAATGGGGGAACTGCATACAGACGTAGTCTCGGCCACGTCTGTACCATAGCATCCAGACCCAGAGGTGCTGGATGCGTTAGGGAGTACCATAGTGGACACTGGGTTGACTCTTCCAAAGCAAATAGGTCGACTTCCGCTTGACCGAAATATTTCAAAATGAGCTCCACCACCTTGGTGTGGAGTCTCCATTCCCTGGGCCTCAGCCCCTGCCTCGACAGGGCGTCTGCTCCCACATTCTGATGCCCTGGAATATAAGCTAGGAGCTTTCCCTGGGCCCACAGGAGCATCCGATGGGCCACTCTCTGGAGCAAAAGAACGCATGTAGCGAAGCAAGCCGACACTAAGCCGGGGCCTCTCCGTGCCTCTGACCTGAGGCGAGAACATGGGAGGAGACCAGCTCGACACGAAGGCTATAGTATCTAGCGAACATGTTAGGTGTCGCCCAGCCCACAGCTCAACAAATGTCTGTTAGCGAGGAACCACGAGTCAGCGCCCAGGAGGATGCTACATCTCTCGTGGAGTGAGCATGCAACCTGAGCGGGCAGGGCATGCCCTGGACTTGGTAAGCCAGGGCGATGGCATCCACTATCCAGTGGACCATCCTCTGCTTGGAGACAGCCTTTCCCTTCTGCTGGCCTCCGTAACAGACAAAGAGCTGGTCTGAGGTCCTGAAGCTTTGAGTTCTGTCTATGTACAGTCACAAGGCGCGAACTGGACAGAGCAAAGCCAAAGCTGGGTCTGCCTCCTCCGAGGGCAGCGCTTGCAGGCTCACTACCTGATCCCTGAAGGGAGTGGTAGGAACCTTGGGCACATAGCCAGGCTGGGGTCTCAGTACCACGTGGCCATCACCCGGCCCGAACTCTAGGCACGATTCGTCAACCGAAAAAGACTGCAGGAGCAAGGTCCCAAGAGGGTATGGAGGGAGGTCGAGGAGGATTTAACCGTCTCGCCCCCCTAAGGAACCTGACGACCAGGTCATGCTGACGAACAGATTTGCCATCTAAGTGGTCGTAGTAAGCGGAGATAGCAGCAGTGTGGAGTTTGAGGGTGGAGGGGGACAGCCTACGCTCCAAACCTTGCTGCAAGAAGGACAGCACGGCTCATGATCCAACATCTTCGGGGTCTTCTTGGTGAGAAGAACACCACTCGACGAACAAGTTCCACTTCGAGGTGTAAGCGCGTCTTGTAGATGTTGCATGTGCCGAAGTGATGGTGTTAAGTACCTCAGGGGGTAAGTCACCCTCATTTCCAGAACAAAACAGCACTCTCTCCGATTCTGCAATCAAATAGGTTCCCCTATGAAAAGGACCAGCAATCCAATCCAGAAACTGCACAGCTTGCAATGCGCTAGAGAGGGAGGGGCCCTAGGGGGTTGGTTCCCCGAAGAAACCCCTCAACCTCATGTCACCCAAGCCATATCAGCAAAGTAGACCTCTTCTGGTGCACCAGAGAGGGCTCTACAATGAGATTAGGCAAGGGAACCGTGCATCTAGAGCGCCGAGCGAGCACTGGGTTGCCGTGCCTTTTACACACAAGCAGCAGCTGGCCAACAACAAAGGGGACTCAAACTTTCACGACCGGCGTGTCGATGTGCTCATGTTCTCATATGAAATCATGAATCACCCACGAGCATCGCTTCAGCACGTGCCCAGACATGTAAAACAATGATCGCAGCCGTCAGTGAGGACAGGAAACTACCGCATCCAGAAGCACACAGGTAGAATGTCATCTTTAAAAAGACGCAAATCTACTTGTGTAAGCTCTTTTAGGGACTAGGTGCCGAAGCACGCAGGGGAATGACTGCTGCAGCACAGACAGGGGATAGTGCAGCCTGTCGTGTGCACTCTCTCCTTGTAGCCGCCCTCTTACCAGCTGTGAGAACAGCTCTTAAGCGTTCAAAAGCGCACCGTTCACCAGCCGTAAGAACGGCTTTTTAAAACTGAGGCTTTGTTCTCTTAAAAAGGCAAAACAAAAGAAATGAGAAAATAAAGAAGAGAGCTCGGTCCTGCTGCAGTGCTGTCCGCCTGCACCAACACAAAGAGCAGATTTTCCCAAAAAATCTGACTCGTTGAAGACAAACACTCGCTCGTAGACACCACTGTTTGTTACGACGGTTCAGCTCCGAAGCGAAAAGCTGAAGATGCAATGCACGTGCTGCTCATTATATACCCGCGCTGCGAGGCGAGCAGCTGATATTGACCAAGCAGCTTAACCTCTGAGTGTTAGCCCTGTCCCACTGTCCTCAGGCAAGGGGGTTCAGGTGGCTTACAACAGAGCGCTTGAAGAGGGCAGCTCCTGTGGCGCTTTGGTAGGGATTCCTATTCGTTGGTCTGTCCGACGTACGTCGAACGTGACCGACTGAATGGGAACGTCTCGGTTACAAAGGTAACCCTCGTTCCTTGACGTATGTCCCGTCGCCACAGTCGTTGTCCTGCTGATGCTGCCGCCTGTTTGGTTTGGCTCCTCAGCGAAAACCTGAAGATGCAACGCACCTGCTGCTCATTATATACCCACGCTGCGAGGCGAGCAGCTGATGCATATGATTGCATGCCAATGGGCATTGGCTCGTTGTAGTTACACTCAAAGTAGATTGGCCTCTCTAGCGAGATTCCTATTCATCGGTCTGTCCGACATACGTTAAACGTGACCGACTAAATGGGAACAGGAGTTATGAGTTATACGAGTTAACCAGAGTGTGAATCTGTGAAAGATACGCATTTGTCAGGAATCACCAGGCACAGGGAAGAGACAGATAAAACATTAAACCAAATAAATACACGATTCATATAACTGATATTTTCCATAAACGTGTGTATTTATCGTTAAGGTTAACATAAGTAGCCTTTAGCATAGCATATATGACAGTGGAAACGCGACTGGCTCTGGCACACATGACACGTTAGAAGTCAATAATATAACATCATATGGCTTTGGTGCTTGCATCAGTGACAGGTGAAGTACAGACAGCAGGTTGTTCATGTATTGCAGGGTCAGGATGCTCTAGTCATGCAGCAGCACTTTTGTGGAAGGTCAGTAAAGTAAAGGGCAATTAAGGGCACGAAAACTGTTTATTGCATTGTGATATTATTAACTAATGTACTAAACTGAGATGTTGTCCCTGAGCGCCGTAACGACATCTCTCATAAAGATTTGCAACTTTGCAAAGTAAACAATGATCCAAAAAACACTTAGCCTCTTCGCTAATTAGCACACTAAATACCATTGGTATGCTACTTCCGCCACCTCACCAGAAGTTGTACCCACGTTCTCTTTTACAGTAGTGCCCTGCGGAAACAGGTGGATAGTTTCCTGGTCCGTGACGTCACCCGCCTCTGACGTCTTGTCTTATCATTAGGTAGATACAGAAATGCTTCACGACGCAATCACGCAGAGGGTTCCCATAACGTCATATGAAAACATAGACCCCACTACATTAGTATTTAAATAGTATTGGCTTGTATAGAACTTTATTCTTGTAAAAACAGACGCTGTAAGCAGTACATAAAGTACTGAATGAAATGTCTTTGAAACATCGGTGTATCAGTCAAATCTTGCATTTATTTCATATCAGCTGTGAAATCGATAATCATTTAATTAATTGACAGCCTGTTCACTAATCTTCAGAATGTTTTACACTAAACAATACTTTCATTGGGGAATATATGTAGGTTTTAGATTGATAAAAATTAATATTTTTTAAGAGAAGGCAGACTAAGGAATGTTGTGACAGTAGGACTCATTTATGGCATTAGCAACAGCAAATGTGCCGCATTACTGTTTAACAGATAGAACAATAGATGTTGAGTCAAAACCACTGGAAAGCAAGACTGCAACCTTTAGCCAAAAAAAATGTAACGGCTAATGTTAAGGCTCTTGATGTACGGCAGGCACTTATGTCACTGCCGTTACAAATATAGGCTGAGAGGTGCCGCACATGGTTAAGTTAGCCGTTACGCTTTCTCCAATGGTAAGAGATACAGACCCTCTCATCATCCTTTTATATACAATCTCTGTCAGAGCTGTGCAGTCCTATCGGTGTGACATTCGAATTTGATGTCATACACCGATTGGTCTGTGCAGCACCGATGCAGATCGGACAAGCCTTTCAACTCCTCCCCGCCTGCACGTGGCTACTCTTGTTGATCGGTAGCATCCAGCTGCAGCCGATGTCCAATACACCTTTTGTGTTTGCCATGTGCTCCTCTTGTCCCACGTCCTTGTTTCCCATTACCACCCCCCTTTGTTTAGTCCTTGGCTAAACTCGGTTTACATTTTGTTAAACCTATACATTTAGATTAAATATTCCATTCTCATTCAAATGCGATGGCATTGCGCAAAAAAGTTTCAGCAAAAATCACTTGCGACCATCTGTTCGCCCATGTCTGAAAACGAGGTGTGTTCAGGTGCATATGTTGGTGTGTTTCTGTTTTGAGGCAACTGAAAACTGACCAACAAAAACCTGTTCTAAAGTCAATAGCACAGTATTTTTAGGGCCCAAGCCACTCAGGCGCATTATTTTTCTGTCATCCGGGGCTTTTGGGGGCCTTAACGTGCTCAAAAACTCTTGAAAATTGGCAAACACATTGGAATCTGTGGCCATTAGGATGCCGCAAAGGATGGGACCAGGGTGTGGCAGGGGGGCTCGACAGCGCCTCCTTGAATGGTGTCCGAAAACTTGGTCTGTATATCAAACACGCTTGCATGTATTTGTATGAAACTTGGTACACATATAGACCTCATTGGGCCTAACAACTTTTCATGCTCAAAGTTATATGCCAACTCAACAGGAAGTCAGCCATTATGGGTTGTTTGAAAAACGCATGCTCTGGAATTTGATATGCTCCTCCTAGATGATTAATCCAATCACCACCAAACTTGGTCAACATGAAGTCAAGACATTGAGGATGTAGAATTGCAAGCAGATTTTTGATATCTCAGACGGTTTGGCCGTGGCAAGGCAACAAATTTACGGCGAGAAAAGGGAAACAGGAAATATGTTCAGCTGTGTGTTCGTTGTAGGAGGCTGATCACATGGATGTGACTATTGTGTGAGTCAAAGTTATAGTACCACCAACTGGCAGCAGGAAGTGTGTTACTTTCAAAAATCTTTAAGATCATCTTTAAGATTTACCCAGTTTGCTTCAAACTTCATTAGAATAATGTCAAGACAACGAATGTAGACCTGTAAAAATATTTTTTAATATTTTTCAAACACTGTTGCCATAGCAACAGATCAAACTTCAATATTTGTTTTTGGATGGGTTTGAGAAACTTTGCATGCTTCAAATTGCATGAAACTAGACTCATATGTCAGGATTGTCATCCAGTAGACATGGGCAAAGCGTCAGAAACGGGCAGGAAGGAGGGCCTCTATAGCACCACCTTTTGAAAAAAGTGGGGGGTTAGTTTAACCTACAGACACCAAACTCGGTTCTCATGAAGCCATACAACTCTCTAATTTACAGTCATTAGCTCTGACCAACAGAAAGTCCGATATTTTGGTTTGAATGTGGATTTTTTCACCCTCTCTCTCCCTCTCTCTGTGGTACAACACCTGTGATTTCATGTTCTGATTCATACAAGACTTAAATCTTAAATTACTCAAGTGTTACCTAGTCACTATGCAGGAACTACTAGTGATCTGGACCATTATTTTAAAGTATAAAACATTTTTTCGTTCTTGAAGACTTTTTTTTTTTTACTCAGAACATGGTCATAAAATGCATCACTAATTAATCAAGTACCTAGTCATTCTTCAAGAACTACTAGTGATCTGGACCATTATAAGATGTTTTTCACTTTAAAATAATGGTCCTGATCACTAGTAGTTGCTGCATAGTGACTAGATAACACTTGAGTAATTAATTATGCATTTTATGACCACTTTGAGAGTAAAAAAAAAAAAAAGACAATTGCTCACATCTCAGACACTTTAATGTTGTGATTAGTAATTAATTAGTAATTCTTTATAATTTATCATAGTTACCTATTAGTTATTAATGATGCCAATCTTATTCTCTAATTATTGATTAGCTAATAAGGAACTAATTTTGATATTACTTACTGATTAGTTAAGCTTGTTTCTATATTTATTAGTAGTAGCTGAAGGGTTAATGTAGTACTAGTCATTAGTCCAGAATTACTTCCTGCATAGATACTTATTAATGACGGACCATTATTCTAAAGTGTTACCAAAAAATGTTTTGTTCATTCCTTAAAGGTCCCGTTCTTCGTGATCCCATGTTTCAAACTTAAGTTAGTGTGTAATGTTGTTGTTAGAGTATAAATAAAATCTGTAAAATTTTAAAGCTCAAAGTTCAATGCCAAGCGAGATATTTTATTTAACAGAAGTCGCCTACATCGAACAGCCAGTTTGGACTACATCCCTCTACTTCCTTCTTTAATGACGTCACTAAAACAGTGTTTTGACTATCCTCCGCCCACAGGAATACACAAGAGTTGCGTTTGTAGAGTGTGTTTGTCGCCATGTCGTTGAAAAGCTGTTATTTTCATCCCGCAGTCCAATCAGCGGGTCTGATTCCGGCTCAAATTGATAGGGTAAAATTAAAGACATGTTTACAATAACACTGAGCGCATGCATCTCCACGTTATTGTAAGAGGCGTGACCTTTCCGGGCAAGATGCACTAAACTGCTGTTGAATCACAACACAGGAACCGCTGGCACAATCAGAACTCGTTACGTATTTCTGAAGGAGGGACTTCATAGAACAAGGAAGTCATCAGCCCGTTTTTATGACAGTGGAAACAGCGGTATACAGATAAGTAAATTATGTGAAAAATACTGTGTTTTTTTACACGCGAAACATGAACACATGTTATATTGCACACTATAAACACAATCAAAGCTTCAAAAAAAACACGAAAAATGGGACCTTTAAAGATTGTCCTCATTTGTAAAACTAAAAGTTTCGCAATGTAGGAAAACTGATAGGCTTGCATATAAAACATTTGTTTTTATAATAAATACCATGATGAGCAGGAAAAAGAAAAATTCTCGAAACTTACACTTAATTCATTTTTGCACTTGCTCTTTATTTTTGTCAATTCCTGAAAACTGACTCAATGTTGAAGCTGAAAAGAGCACAGATATTGGTCTTTTTGACATATTTGTCATTGGTGTGGGATGGAACTGGTTTTTAACATTTTCTATATAAAATGTCCTCAAGACGTGGGTGGGGGCAGATATTAGCATTCATTCAGCAGCCATCACAGACTTAAATGACTCATTTATTTATTGTTTTATCTCGTCGGGAATTTCTTTTGAGCATCCAAAACTTGCTTAACTCAAACAGGAAATGTGTTCACGTTACCTTTGCCGTGCAAGATATGCAGAAAAGCACACTGACACATGCAGAGGCTTCATTTTACAGGAAATTTGCTGAAGGCAAATGTACAGAAAGAGTGTGATTTTTTTTACAGAAAGAGTGTGAGACTTGCCTCCATGAACACATAAGTCTCAACATCTGTACAACAAGAGTGACAGTAATTTGTCATAATGACTGAATCATACAGGTAAACTGATTTTTTTTTAATTTACTGAATTTTTTATCATGTTGTGTTTAGATCCAGCATTTAAAAAAAGGACAAATCTTGATAAATTATGGAGATTGGTTCTAAAATGTAACCCCTGTTTCTTGAAAACAGTTTGATATATTACATTCAATGTTGTCTATGCAATTATGTCACATACAAGTGATGTCTACTCAGTTTTTGGAGGTTTTGTTAATTATTTGTTTTGTACTGTGCAAGTACTGTAATTCACAAAATTTGTAGATGAGATCACAGGCACTATGGTGTTATAGTGGGATTGTGGTGGGACGTTTCAGAAAGCATGTGGTTAAACAGGATACTGCGACCTCCTGTCTCTACGCACTAATATTTGAAAAAGAAAATGAGGTCTGCATGTGACAGCTTTGAGGTTTGGTTTAGTGGCACCTTTAAATTGTTTTCATGGTCAAATTTTGTATTAAACAAATTGGAAGAAAAATAGAAAACACTTTGTCTGATCTACAGCCATGTTAACACTTTATCTTGATGGTCCACTTTAGACCTTCTACTACCTATAAGTAACTTTGCAACTACAGGTCAACTCATTCTACTAACCCGAACCCTAACATCTAACCCTAGCCTAACAGTCTTCCGATACTCTAAGGGTTAGTTGACATGTTGCAAAGTTGCTTATAGTTAGTAGAATGTCTAAAGTGGACCGTCAAAATAAAGAGTAACCTCAGCCGCTAATGATAAAGCAATGGAATTTAGTTACTCTCTACAAATTATTATGCAAATGTAAATTTCCACATGCTTTCTGACTCTCATTTTCCAGATTTACAGAAGTCCCCATGATGAAGATTTGCTAATGAATGCATTATAATTGCTGACACCTACTTTCACACTATGACATTATCGCACGTTTGTTTCATTGTTCTCTGTGGTTTCAAAAAACAGCATCATAAACCACTGCATGATAGAGTCAAATGAGTGGTCTTAGTCCACAAAAGTGGGATCTTACTAGTTTAGTTCATTGTGCTCAAGAACAACAGAAACTTTAACTAATTAAAAAATGGGGTGCTTTTATAGTGATATTGAGTAAAAATGGCAGTAAAACATAATTAATTATAATAAATATTATAATTATGAATAAATACGTATAATCAAAACCAAGTATAAAAATGAATTATTAAATTAAACTATGACAATTTAAAACAATACATAGACAAGCCACTTTTTGTTTTCTATTTTTATTATCTTCCCTCAGCAAATATTGATATTTTAAATCAATTGACATTCATATTTCACTAAATAACATTTATTGTTTGTTACAGGATGGATACAACATACGATTACTACGAAACGGAAACCCCATGCGAAACTGATAATTCAAACCTGAATTCAAACATCAAGGCAGCCATTTTCTACATAGTTTTTGTGCTTGGCCTTGTTGGCAACATCACCGTCTTATGGGTCCTCTTGAAAAAAATGCATGTGAAAAATATGACAAATCTCTGCCTGCTAAATCTGGCCCTGTCAGACCTACTAATGGTCCTCTCACTGCCCTCCTGGGCTCTCTATGCTCAGGGCCACTCCTTAAAATCCAACGAAATGTGTAAGGTTATGGCAGGTACATACCAAGTGGGATTTTACAGTGGGATCTTATTCGTGACCCTGATGAGCGTGGATCGCTATCTGGTCATTGTACATGCCGTTGCGGTGCTGGGAGCAAAGATGTTGCGTTATGGAATTGTGGCGAGTCTCATTATATGGATGGTTTCGATCTGTGCCGCCCTTCCAGAGGCCATCTTCGCAGCAATGGTCACAGAAAATAACATCACCAACTGTCAGCGAATTTATCCTTCTGGGTCGTCCCAGAAGTGGAAACTTTTCCGTAACTTTAGTGAAAATGCAGTTGGACTGTTCATTTCTTTGCCTATTATAGCGTACTGCTACATCAGAGTCCTGATGGTTGTGAAGAAGACAAAAAACTCGAAAAAGGATCGGGCAATAAAGCTCATCTTAGGCATTGTCATCGTGTTTGTGGTTTTCTGGGTGCCCTATAACGTGGTGGTGTTTCTGAAAACCTTGCAGGACTTTGACATTCTATCTAGCTGTGAGGCTGTTGGTAATGTCAACATGGCCATGGAGTGGACAGAGACAATTGCGCTCACACACTGCTCTGTAAATCCAGTGATTTATGCTTTTGTTGGAGAAAAGTTCAGGAAATGCCTTATAAGTGTGTTTTCAAGATGCGTGAAGACCTACCAGTCAACATCTACACAATCAAAAGTTTCAGAGAATGAAACTTCCAACACAGCACTTTTTTTTACATCTCCCAACAAAACTACGCACGTTTAAATTTTTTTTTTTTAACGCAATAAGATCAACGATATTGTTTCTGAATATTTTAGTGCTGTTTCTTTGTTTTGTAAATATTGTGCTTATCATTTAATCTTGCTTTGTTTTTGTAAATATAAATATGTTAATCTTCATACATGTATTTCACTATGGAACATACCATTTGTTGATTTAATGATGGTAATATCATATAAATTATTCTACCTCAATTAATGAAAACAATCATTATTTAAAAAAAAAAAAAAAAAAAAAAAAAAAGTAATAAACTAGTGCCTGTATTTCACGCTGGCTTCAAAATTAACTGATGCATTAAATGTAAGGAATTTACAAATAATTTCATATTTGCCAAAGTATGTCACCTACAAGCATCTGTTCCTCAATATCTCTAAACTCTCATGACATGACCTGCTACAAATTTAATGACTGGTTCTCTACAGCAGTCAATACCACAGGAAAAGAAACAACATCCTCAACCACACACACACACCCTTTGAGGGCAAAACCAAACAAAATAAAACATGTCCCCTCACATAGGCTAAAAGAGGATATGCGAGAGCAGTGTTAATATATGGAGGAACTTTATTTTGAATGTAGTCTATACTGGATTGATGTCTGTAATGTTGCATATTCCTAATGTCTGTGTTACATTTTTTGCCTAAACTACTTACACACTGATAAATGTTTCAAGATGTTTATCAATATGTAAATAAATAAATAAAAATTTGTTTCAAAAGTTTGTAATATTGTAATGCTACCTCTTACCACAAGAGCCCTCCCTAACACATATGGCATTACAGTCACATACACGCCTACACTTACCGAACAGCTCAAAAATAATTAACATAAAACATTTCAGTAACAACACTATCTCAAAACTAACTAGATTGCCTCACAGTATACTGAATGATATAATTCTGACCATTTGTCCATGGCAGAAATTAACCTTTTCATTAAGGGGCAATATTTCGTTAGCCTCATAGCATAATTGTCCAGATCATATTTCAAAGGCAGATATCACAATTTGGCCAAAAAATGACTTAGGCAATTATGCTATGAGGCTAACGATTTGCACCATGGAATTGATTTTCAGGGGCATTTTATTACCTTTATGGGGGTATATTTTCAAACCATATATCATTACTATATATACAGTATGTCACTGATTTCAACATAATATCCAATCCACTCAATAATAACTATTGTTAATACAATTCTAATAAAAACCTGATAGAATATATTTAAATTAATTACATTTTTTAGATTATAAAACTTTTTAGGTTTATAATTTCCCTTTTAGTTTACATTTTTATGTGTAAAGCTTCACAAGCTTTTCAAGTTATTGAAAAAAAAACTGTGAACAGAAATGCGACGCTTCAGAGAAGTAACTTCACCCTAACCTTTGTCTTTACCTTAAAAGCTACAGCGGAAAGCCACAGAGATATGCTCTGCAGAGTGAGGTGGATTTCCTGTGTTCTTTGGCTCTGATGCAAACAGTACATTAAGACTGCTGACATGACATTGATACTTCAAGTAGCACCTACGCAACGAAAACCTTAATCAGACAGTAACTTTTATAAAAACTGTCCCAAAACTGTTGACACATACAGTAATGAGACATTATTTAAAGTATTTTATAGTAATAACAAAATCAAATCTAAATGATTAATAACTCTAACTACTTTAATTTCTGTCTATAAAATTCAATATTTATCAAAAAATCTATCAACAGCATACAGTATATATCGAATATCTGATGCAACCCATAATGCAAGTTCATTCATTGATGTTTCTGATTGGACTTTGTGATCACACTCAACCACTTCCTCATTGTGAGGTACATGTGATTTTATCTACATGCAAATGTTATGGTTAAGACCACATTCTGGAACGATCAAAGGAAAAACATGATGATAGGCTGCATCCTGAGAAGTCAAAAGGAAATGTGCAAAATGTTGATACAAAATGCATGATAAACCAATTCACCTCTTTTACAGTAATACAGTAGTATTCACCAATACACTTTATTTCAAAAGATTGTTCCAGGCCTCCAATATGACTGGCCAAGTGGCACTCCAATTGTCACAAATAGTTGTTGTAGAGAGCGCACAATGAAAATAGATAACAAAAACAGAATACTCAGGAGATCACAGGAGAAAAACATAAACACCACCACGTAAAACTAAGATGATACTGAATAAGGGAAATAAGGTAACCCAGGGCTTATAAAATGTATATGGAGAGAGCAATCAATATAAAAAGGAACAGGTGTGTAAAACTAATTAACAACCATAGAAACTAACTAGGGAACACAGGCAAAACAGAACAGGGAAAACGAGACCAAAATACAATGATACTAACCCAAAACAGAACATACATCATGAGGAGGATGCAAAGCAGGAGAAGGGCAGGAAACCAGGGGAGACGACAGAGATAGAGACCAGGGCGGCAATGATGGTGGGAGGAGCCATGGTGGAGGCTTGGCTGATGAAACCAGGGGGACAGCTGACAGAGATTAAGCCAATGGATGTAGAGACCCAGGTGGAGGTGAAGGACAGGTGAGCCCACATGACATTAATGGCTCTGGAGAGCCGGAGGGAAGGTGGAGCCAGACGGAGCAGAAGGGGTGGAGAGATGAATCTCTGCTGAAGGCCCGTAAGTCCATGACGCAGATAGAGCATCGTCTGACCAAGGCGGAGCCGGAGGGATGAGGGAGCCCGGTGGAGCTGTATGGACAATAGTCCCTGGTAGAGTCGAGGGAGGGAGGAGCCAAGGTGGAGCTGACAGGTCAACAAGCCAAGATGGAGAGATGGGCTCAACGGCTAGAGGCAAAGCCAGAGGATCCTCTTTTTAAGGCAGACCTGAAGAATGAAAGATCCAAGGCACATCCATGCACCATTTTGGAGTTAATGATGGAGGACCTGACGGGATCCAGTGGAGGTGGGGTTGACAGGCTGGCTGACTTTGGAATAGGAGGTGGGAGACTTCGAGCTGGGCGGAAGCAGTGGAGACATAGGAGACTTTGAGCTGAACAGGACCAGTGGAGACATGGGAGACTTTGAGCTGGAGGGGACCAGCAGGGGCTGGAGATTCTTGCAAACATCCTCTTTTAAGTCATCATATGTTACAGAGGTCAGCAGCAGCTCACCATCTGTGGTGGGCCTGTGGGCAGGGTCTTCCTCCAGTCCCTCAACCTTCACTAGTCAAGTCAAGTCACCTTTATTTATATAGTGCTTTTTGCAATGCAGATTGTGTCAAAGCAGCTTTACATTGATAACTGGTACATAATTTGGCTGCACAGCAGCTCTTAAATAATAGTGTCAATGCAGGCAGATCAGAAGCACTGTTGAATAAATGTCAAGAATACTATTGAATATCAAATGTCAAGTGTCCCCAACTAAGCAAGGCAAAGGTGACAGCGGCAAGGAACCCAAACTCCATCAGGTGACATCAGGTGGCAAACAAGTGGCAAATAGGTGTTAAAATGGAGAAAAAAAAAAAACCTTGGGAGAAACCAGGCTTAGTCGGGGGGCCGGTTCTCCTCTGGCGAACAGTGCTTTGTTACAATCAGGTTGCTATCATAAGTCTGATAGGATCACAACAGTATTTATTTTAGTTCCATCCAGTTGAGGATCGTATTCATCACACCGGTATGGACGGTCTGTTGAGGAACTGTGGCACTGGCTGTTGTGTCGACGAGGCCTTCACAATTGATGATCCAGTTGACTCGATCTCTGCTGATACTTCAGGGCTGCGTTGTGGTCATGTCCAGTTGAGGATCGTATTCATCACGCCGGTATGGACGGTCTGTTGAGGAACTGTGGCACTGGCTGTCGTGTTGATGATGTCTTCACAATGGATGATCTAGTTGACTCGATCTCTGAAGACTAATATTAGCATAGATGCCATTCTATTTCTGATGTAAGGAGTACATCTGATGTTATAGGAAGTGTTCCCGGTTCCGGCTGACCTAATTTATGCAGCCTAATAATCCTTTAACGGATTTGAAAATATAAATTGATAATGTGTTATGTGTATGCCAGGTTAAAGAGATGCGTTTTTACTCTAGATTTAAACTGACAGAGTGTGTCTGCATCCCGAACAATGCTAGGAAGATTGTTCCAGAGTTTAGGTGCCAAATAGGAGAATGATCTACCGCCTGCAGTTGATACTCTAGGTATTATCAGCTGGCCTGAATTCTGAGATCGCAATAAACGTGAAGGACTATAATGTATTAAGAGCTCACTTAGGTACTGGGGAGCTAAACCATTTAGTGCTTTGTAAGTAATTAGCAAGATTTTAAAATCTATACGATGTTTAACAGGAAGCCAATGCAGTGACGACAGAACTGGGCTAATATGGTCATATTTCCTAGTTCTAGTAAGAACTCTAGCTGCTGCATTTTGTACGAGCTGTAGTTTATTTATCAAGCGGGAGGAACAACCACCCAGTAGAGTGTTACAGTAATCTAGCCTTGAGGTCATGAACGCATGAACTAACTGTTCTGCATTTTTAATTGAGAGCATATGTCGTAGTTTAGATATATTTTTAAGATGGAAGAATGCAGTTTTACAGATGGCCTTCAAATGAAAGATTGGTATCAAAGAGCACACCCAGGTTCCTAACTGACGATGCGTGAAGAAGTTTTCGGTCCAAAAATTAGAATCTCTGTTTTTCCTGAATTTAGTAGTAGGAAATTACTGGTCATCTAGTTTTTTATATCAGCTATACATTCTGTTAATTTAGCGAATTGGTGATTTTCGTCAGGGCACGAAGAAATATAGAGCTGAGTATTATCAGCGTAACAATGAAAACTAACGCCATGCTTTCTAATGATATCTCCCAATGGTAGCATGTACAGAGTAAAAAGCAACGGTCCTAGTACTGAGCCTTGCGGTACTCCATATTTATCTTGTGATTGATATGACATCTCATCGTTTACGACTACAAACTGATAACGGTCAGATAAGTATGATTTCAGGATGCAATTCCACTAATGCCAACATAGTTTTCGAGTCTGTTTAGAAGAATATTGTGATCGATAGTGTCAAATGCAGCACTAAGATCCAGTAACACTAATAGAGAGATACAACCACGATCTGATGATAAGAGCAAATCATTAGTAACTCTAATGAGAGCAGTCTCAGTACAATGGTACGGTCTAAATCCTGACTGGAAATCTTCACAGATACTATTTCTTTCTAAAAAGGAACATAGTTGTGATGAAACTGCCTTTTCTAGTATTTTTGACAGAAAAGTAAGATTTGAGATCGGCCTGTAATTGACTAATTCTCTAGGATCAAGTTGTGGTTTTTTAATAAGAGGTTTAATAACAGCCAGCTTAAAGGTTTTTGGTACGTATCCTAGCGATAAATATGAATTAACAATATTAAGAAGAGGATCTATGACTTCTGGAAGCATCTCTTTCAATAGCTTAGTCGGTATAGGGTCTAACATACATGTGGATGATTTTGATGATTTAACAAGTTTAGACAATTCTTCCTCTCCTAAAGCAGTAAATGAATTGAATTTTTCTTTAAGGACACTACAATGCACTGTCTGACACAAGACTGTAGTAGACGGTTGCATGGTTATAATTTTTTCGCTAATATTATCAATCATGCAAGTAAAGAAGTTCATAAAGTCATTACTGCTGTGCTCTTTGGAAACATCAGAAGTTTAAGCTTTATTTCTTGTTAATTTAGCCACTGTATCAAATAAATACCTAGGGTTGTGTTTATGTTCTTCTAAAAGTTTTGAAAAATAGGCAGATCTAGCAGTTTTTAAGGCCTTTCTGTACTCAGTCATTTTCTCTCTCCACGAAATGCGAAATACTTCTAGTTTTGTTTTCTTCCAGCTGCGCTCCATTTTTCTAACTGCTGTTTTTAGGGCCCGAGTGTGCTCATTGTACCATGGTGTTGGATTCATTTCCTTAATCTTTTTTAAACGCAAAGGAGCAACTGAGTCTAATGTGCTGGAAAAGACAGAGGCAATAGTTTCTGTTGCAATATCGAGGTCTTCTAAGCTGTCTGGCATGCTAAGGCGATGAAACTGATCAGGAAGATTATTTATAAAGCAATCTTTAGTGGTAGAAGTGATGGTTCTACCATATTTATGGCAGGGAGGCAGTTTAGCCTCTTTGACTAAATGTAGTATACACGAGACTAGATAATGATCTGAGATGTCGTCACTCTGCTGCAGAATTTCAACGGCATCAATATCGATTCCATGTGACAATATTAGATCTAAAGTATGATTACGACAATGAGTGGGTCCCGATACGTGTTGTCTAACACCAATAGAGTTTAGAATGTCTGTAAATGCCAATCCTAATGAGTCTTTTTTTATTATCTACATGGATATTAAAATCACCAACAACAAGGACTTTATCTGCAGCTAGTACTAATTCTGATAGAAAATCGGCAATCTCTTTGATAAAGTCTGTATGGTGTCCTGGTGGCCTGTATACAGTAGCCAACACAAATGTCAACTTACATAATGTTACGTAAAGCACCATCACTTCGAAGGAATTATATTTGAAAGACTTCTGGCTGATACTGTAAATATTACTATAAATTACAGCAACACCTCCCCCTTTTCCTTTCTGTCGAAGATTGTGTCGATAATCATAACATTGAGGACTAGACTCATTTAAAGTAATGTAATCATCTGGTTTTAGCCAGGTTTCTGTCAAACACAGCACATCTAGGTTATTGTCTGTGATAATATCGTTTACAATAAGTGCTTTTGAAGAAAGTGATCTAATATTTAACAACCCAAGCTTTATCATTTGTTTATCATTATTATCTCTATTTTTTATTTGTTGAATATCAGTTAAATTTTTACCATTTAATGGGTTTGGAAGTTTTTTTGTTTTTACTAATTCGGGGTACAGACACAGTCTCTATGTGATAATATCTAGGTGCAAGAGTTTCTATGTGTTGGGAATTATCTGACTTCTGTAACGTGAGGCAGCCAGCAGACGGTCGGTTTAGCCAGTCTGTCTGCTTCCTGTCCTGGGCCCCAGTTTGTCATGTTTTAGTTCTGAGACTATGTGCCATATTACTAGAGACAAGAGCAGCACCATCCCGGGACGGATGAATACCATCTCTTTTCAACAGGTCAGGTCTGCCCCAAAAGCTTTTCCAATTGTCTATGAAACCTATATTATTCTGCGCGGTAATATAGTAATCCCACGATGCAATTTGTGAGGTTTAGGCTCTGAGGCAATGGCTTGCTCAGTCTTTGTATCTGGCACTGGCTCGTGCATCTGTGGTGGGCTCTGACGTCATGTCCATGCAGCGGGTGATGGCTGACTGGGCTCTGGGTCTGGAGTGGGGCTGGTGAAGTCCTCCACTGGGCCAGTGGTGAATACTGATCCTTTGTTCACCAGCACCCACTCCACAAACATGGTGAAATCCTGGGACTGTTCACTGGAAGGAGTGAGGTTTGGGTAGAGAATTAGGCATGTCAGATCTAAAAAGTCCCTTGTATGGTCCTCCAGTGAACGGTCATTCTGCTCCAGGCAGAGAAGTTGGACTGCAGGGAGGTCCATTTGTGAGGAGGGAGACAAGACAAAAAAAAAAAAAAGCAAAGAAAAACACTGCGAAAGAAAATCCTGTCTTAAGTCCCATTTTCTGTCATGAAATACGTTCACGTTCTGTGTAATAGAATCACCAATAAATAGGGCACTTTCAACAGGGTTCTTAGTGGGTGCATCAGTGAGTGAAGAGAACCTAATCAGAATGGAACAAAATCAGAATGGTCTTGCTGTTTCACAGTCACCCAATTGCCCTGCTGCACAGGATATACAGCCAGAACCAAATAATGAATGGGGCTTGCTTATCTAGTCACATCCAAAGCAGTATCTAAAGGCCTTGCATTCTTACTGTCCTCAATTAATGCTTGTCTTTAGTTATGAAATCTTTTCCATTAGCCTGTCTATTTCCCTGCATTTGCAGTGCAAGTAACAATAACAGGAGAAGATGACTTGACTCACCGTGTTTGTTGACTGATTCCAGCTGACCATGGTTGTTTGATGGACTCATAGAAAAAGGAGATCGCGAGAAAAAATAGACAGTAAGCATGGATGTGCTAGCTATAGCGAATAAATCTAACAATGTCAGATTAATGTGATAGGCAATATTAGACAATATCAGATATAAGGTGATGAGTAAGTTATATTTAGCATAAACAACAAAGAATTATAGTAAATAGAGATTCAAAACAAAGCTATATGGAAAAGCTGTACAAACCACTCAGCAGCGAGGCTGTGGTAACCCATTCCACAAGCCCTCTAGCAGACAATACTATTCATGTGATGAACAGTGGTCGAAGGAGAAGACCTGAAAGAATGAACAACATTCATCTGTATTTGCAGTACACGAGCAACGGGTAGGTAAAATCACAATAAAGTCTATGAATTATTGATTATCAAAAAAAATGTGCATTATGAGCATCGATCTGTGGTGCAAACCACCTGTGACATTCAGACTTATTCTGATAGATACTACTGATAGTCTTTTCTTTCCTATTGTGACGTATTTCTGAGTGAAATGGCTTCTCGAACAAGAAAAAAATATAGGGCGGGACTTTATTTTTTTTATCGGGAATAAATTTGTTCGTTTGATCATTGTCATTTGCTATTGCCGTGATCTCATGTAAGTGACAGCTTGTCCCTCTCTTGCACCACGTCATCAGAAGAGAAGAGATGCCACTGCAAGCAAGAGGGAGGGGAAGTCATTTTGATTAAAGATTATGAGGGTCCATGAATAAAAAAATGATGTGCACATATAAATCATTTATAATAAATTCAGCAAAATTCCATAAAAAAGGCAGGAAAAAAAAAGAGTCCATTTTGATTTCATGGTGACTTTACATTGAATTTTGGCATTTCTTTTGTTACATTTTAGTGTGAAAAACATATACATATACAAATACAGTTTAAGTGTTCAAGACACATTTTAAAGTTTAAATATTTTCTTGACTCGAAATATCTTCATTTGATTTTTGATTTTATTTTATTACATTTTTTCTATTTTACTGCATTTTGTCTTTGTTTTTTAACTCATCTTTTTGTTTGTTTTTGTTTTAATGGGTTGTTTATTAAGCAAAAAGACAGACGCACCACAATGATTGGAAAGAAGGAAGGGGAAACAATAGCAAGGTAAATATCACAGTACGAAAAGGACTTGAATGTTTCCTGTGTAACAGCTAGTTCACTTAAGTTGTAAGATGCACAGAAATGTTAAAATGTTTAAAACATATTTGTTTAATATCACTATTACTTTTGCTCATACTTGGGGTTAGTGATTTAAACAAAACCCTTGCCCTAAGTATTACATTTTGTCATGTGACTTGAGCAATATAAACTTATAAACTCAAATCATGTGGCTTGCTAAGAGCTTTTTTTTTTCTTCTGAAGTGATCAGGCTTACAATTTTTGCTTGGTGGATGATTAAACAGGCCTAAACATTGTGTTGAAGGGGGAGTCATATTTAATCATATATATAGACAAATGAAATATGAGACTTGAGGGTGGGCTCTTTTGGACCTGTAAAGAACCACCTGCAACCGACCAGAACACCCTGATTTTTATATATACAAGCAAGCACCATTTAAACTTTAATGTTTCTTCAGAAAATGTAAAAATCTGTTTACACTTTACATTTTTACATATGCTACTATTGAGACTAAGCACACATTCTGCCTCACAACTAACTGAACTGAACTAACTTTGAGTTAAACAAGGCTTGCAAGGCAAACAAGAACCCACAAAAGACTTTCATCCCCTCAATCGGTTTCATGTTTTCTGTTTTAGTGTGTTACTAATTGAGATGGTGTAGATCTCAATCTTTATGTTATCTAATGATAAAAAACTTATCTTACTACAGAAGTTATGATGCATCTGTTTATATAGAGTATTTGACATCCCTTTTAAAAGCACTTTTAAGTGGTTGGTTGTGTGTGGAGTGTGTAAAACCACATTCTAACACTTATTGCTCAGCTGTTCTGACTACCTGCAATGCTGAGTATTGTTTTTTACTCGCTGTTTATTAGCATAGGATTTTTTTATTTTTTTTTTAAACATTAAAACACTATGAAATTTATATTGCAGTGCTGCAACATTGTTTTTTCTTTTCACATAAAAAAAAAAAAAAAAACAGAACAGATGTATAGTGATGTAATTTCCTCTAAACTGTAGTCGAAACATGGTGGGAGCCAATCGGGTCATTGCTATTGCAGCCAATATGAAACTAGTTCTGCAATCTGCAAAGCCCCTATACCCCAGTTTACCTATATAGAGGAAGTGTCACAAACCAATACCCTGAGAAAAAGAAAAAAAAAACTATAATAGATCATGTTTTTTTTGACCGATCTCATATGATACGATCTTATCTCTCATCTCAACTTCCCTTCTTTGCTCAGAAGGTCAGAGGGCAACACCAGTTATCACATTTGTGAGTATTCCTGGCAAGCACTTTTTTTTATTTGACCTCTTTTTAAAATAATATGCACAAACATTCGCTTTGTGTTAATTTGTAGTTAAAGTCCTAGCCCCCACTTTCATTGCAAACCTGTCGCATGAGTTTTAAATGGTATAGAAAGGGTTATGGTTTCACACCTTTTTTTTAAGGTTGGTAAACCAGCTGTTGGAAACACTAAATGTTACAGAATAAGTCTGAATGTCACAGGTGGTTTGCACCACAGATCGATGCTCATAATGCTCATAGGTATGTAATTTTTTACGATAATCAATCATTCATAGACTTTATTCATTAAAGTGGTTGGATAACTTTGGTATTTCAAATTTTCATTTATATATTATACTTTTATACTGTTTTGTATTAAATAAAACTATTAAATACAAATTAGTTAATAACATATTAATTATTTAATTAAGCAAGAAATTAGTCAATATTATCCATTATCATCAATATTATGTGGTTCAAATGAACAATAATCTATGCTTTGTATGTATTTGTCTGAAGCGGTGGACTTGCCACTGCCACTTTTCACCTTTAGCTTCTCACTGGGGGTTTTAAGGCATGTTGTTTAATAACAACTTTAATATTAACTGCACATACTTACCATAGGGGATTAGGGTTTGTTTTGGTTTAGGGTTAGTTGCATGTAAATATGCATCATTTATAGTTATTACTATAGTAAATACATATAACATATGTAGCAAGGACACTGTAAAATAAAGTTTCAGCATATATTATATATTTAAGTGCAATATATATTTATGTGCTGTACAAATAAATTGAATTTATTAAAGCATGCCCACTTAAAAAAAAAAAAAAAAAGATGCCAAAAAGTTAATCATGTTCTTATTCATGTTCTTCTTTTGATGACTATGATTATAATCAGCAGTACAGTAATACTACTGTAAACAGTATAGGGTAATGTTTTATAATAAATTTCAATATGTTACCATTAATGCATTAGGTACCATAAACTAATCATTTTTTTCCCCAATAGCATTTATTACACTATAGGATAATGTTAATTTTTGTATTGTTTGTTGTTAATTTCTGTTAATTCATAAAATATTTATTTTAATGTATACAACTTGTGATGTAAATATGTATTAATATAGTAATTCACAATAGTTAGCTTTATTATATATAATATGGCCCCTAAGGGCCAAATTTACCAACAGTTTGCGCCGACGCAAACTCTCTTTTGCAATTAAAAACTACAGGATTTACTGCAGTTATTTTGGGCTGACCTTATTCCATTTGTAGGAGTTTCCCTTTCAGATGCAATTTTTATGGGAGGAGAGTATTTAAATGAATCATACAACATGATTTAGCCTACCAAGGTTAATGATAGTCAATTTACTGGTATTTGCGGCATTATTTAACGCCCCCAAAAAAGCATGTGTTAGTTGAATACATGCACCTGATTATCATAGACTCTGCTTGTTTGGGTCCTTATGTGAATTTTGCTCTTGAAAGACTGCGTTGGTCATTATAGAAATGAACTGGCTGCATCCATGTTCTTTAATATACGCATTGTCAGTAAATCACCCACAGAAAAGTCCACTCCTATCGATAATTATATGGGATTACGTTCTCATGCTAATTCGCCCTATTTATTAAATCTGGCCCTAAGTGTTACCAAGTAAAGCATTTTACTACTTATTTAATTCTTCTGTCACATAAGGCCTCACATCATTGTCCAAATGATTATCCAAAATAAAATAAAACGTAAATAATGTAAATATATCTTTTCCCAATTTGTCTACCAAAGCGCAGCCACACATTGTTTGTGAATACATTTGTACTAATGCCTTAAAGATGATCTATTAGCAGCATTATATGCTAATACTCTCTGTTTCTGTTTGTCTAACACAGTAAGAACACCTCTGTTTCTCTGAATATGAATTCTACAGCTCCCTTGCTGAGGTAAGACCAAACTTCATCTCTCAATCAAACAACAGTAAAATAATTGTCAAAAATAGGACAGTGGAGAAAATGGAAAAGACATAAAACAGTCTATGAACAGGCTACACAAGTTATTCAGGTTTTAAAACCAATATATTTCTTTATGAAATTCTCACATTATTGATTATAAATTTGTATGGTGTGAATGGTCCCCAAGGAATGTGAAATTAACTGAGGGAAATCCCCTGAAAGTGACTTTACCGGGGAACACAAGGAACACAAGGTTTACACTGATATTTACACTGATATTCAGTGTAAATATGATACTCATATTTACACTGATATTACACGACATTTACACTGATATTCAGTTTAGTTGAATATCAGTGTAAATGTCGCATTGTGCATTAGTTATGAAACAAACTCAAAAAACTATAAAGCAACTCTACAGTTTATAAGTAAAATTGGTAACACTTTACAATAAGGTTCATTAGTTAAACATTAGTAATTGTATTAAGTAACATGAACTAACCATGAGCAATACATTTCTTACTGTATTTACTAATCTTCGTTAACGTAAGTTATTGAAAATACAGTTGTTCATTGTTTGTTCATGTTAGTTCACAGTGCATTAACTAATGTTAACAAGATTTTAATAGTGTATTAGTAAATGTTGAAATTATTATTAACAAAAATTAAAAAAGTGCAGTTCATTATTTCAGTTCATGTTAACTAATGTAGTTAAATAATGAACCTTATTGTAAAGTGTTACCGTGTCATTATTGATGACAGCTCAAGCTCAAATTCAAGTCAGTTCAACGTTGATTCAGTTGATAGTTGATAATAGCTGATATTACAGTGTGTTCATTTTCTTCTTCTCTTTCACATGAACAGGACCACTGCACAGTCTCCATGGACTGAGATGGTGACCAACAGCATCCTTGATCTAAATTCTTATGCAGTGTCCAGGTGAGTCCATATCACATTTATTAGTCACAATTGAAGGACGAGCTCTGCTTTGCTTATAGATTTGTTTGTTTTTTTTTCCCCTTGTTCCAAGTGTGAATGGACGAAGTGCTGATACTGAAGCACCATATGACTATTTTGATTACTATAATGGAAGCTTGGATTCACATTCCTGTGTTTATAAAAATCATGGAGCTATCTTCATCCCTGTGTTATACTCCCTGTTTTTTGTGGTGGGCTTTCTGGGTAACACACTTGTGATCTGGGTGGTCTTGATGGGTGTGAAGATGAGAAGCATGACTGACATCTGTCTCCTGAACCTGGCTATAGCTGACCTGCTGCTGGTCTCCTCTCTTCCCTTCCTGGCACACTATGCCAGAGACCAGTGGATCTTTGGAAATGTCATGTGCACTATGGTCCTCAGTGTCTACTACATCGGATTCTACAGTGGGATATTCTTCATTGTACTGATGAGTGTTGATCGATACTTAGCTGTAGTTCATGCTGTGTTTGCCTTGAGAGTCAGAACAAGGACATATGGGATCTTAGCCAGTATGGTCATATGGATCATTGCTGTTTTTGCATCCTTTCCTGAGTTGACATACCTCAAAACGACAGACTTAAATAATCAATCTTATTGTACACATTATCCAACAAATGATCAAACTAATTATCATTCTTCAAAGATAAATTGCACATTTAAAATGAATGTCATTGGTTTAATTCTCCCACTTATTGTGATTGGATTTTGTTACTCAATGATTCTGAAGAGACTCCTGACAGTTCGCTCTTCAAGGAGGCAGGCCATGCGTCTAGTTATTGTGGTGATGGTGGTCTTCTTCTGCTGTTGGGCTCCATACAATCTTGCAGCTTTTGTGAAAGCCTTAGAGATAAAAGAATACATACCTCATTCCTGTGAGAGCAGTAAGGCAATCACTCTAAGTCTGCAGATCACAGAAGCTGTGGCTTACTCACACAGCTGCCTGAATCCCATTCTCTATGTGTTTGTGGGAGAAAAATTTAGGAGGCATCTTTTCAGACTCCTGTACAGGACACCCTTCAGTAAATTGCAATTCATGAAGAGTTATATTATACAGGCCACAGGATCTGTTTACTCACAGACCACTAGTGTGGAGGAGAGATCCGCTGCAGTGTGACTGGATATGAACGTCTAATAAGGATTTACTTGGATAGATAGAAAAAGGTTCCCTTTCCAGTATATCTACTGATACACATTCACAATTTAGCACATTTTTGTTTTCTTTTCCAAAACTGTATATAGAGAGAACTTTTCAACAGGATCATACAATAACATGCACAAGCCTCATAGTGTTATTTGAGCAAATATTTGTATTTAGATTTCTTTCTTTTTTTTTTTTTTTAGAATTTTTGGTTGTTTTCTAGCAGCTATATGAATTTTTACATGTACACATATATTTTACTGTTTCTGCCTTTTTTGTTTACTAATATTGTAATGAGATGAACTATATTTTGTTAAAATAAATACCTTTAATAAAGATGTATATAAGTGTGTGACTCTCATTGGTGATCATTTTACTGAAGAGCAGCAACAAAGTAAAGTTAGTAGTCAGTAAAACTTTAAAATTAAGTCCCATTATTTAAACGTCAATAAATGCATTAAATAAACTAACAATAAGCAAAACATTACATTATTCATTAATCTTTGTTAATGATCTTTAATAAAAATACATCTGTTCATTGTTGATTTAGGTTAGCTCAGGTTGTATTAGATACAATCTTTGATTTTAATAACGCATTAGTAAATGTTAAAATTAATAAATGTTGTGTAAATAAGTTCTAAAATTACGCATCTCATAAAACCAACCATTTTGAAATTCAGAAAAATTGAAAATTAAAAAAATAAAAAACACAAATTCAGTTTGCACCATTTATTTATGATCATGATCAAGGAAAGTAAAATAATTATCCTCCCCAGGGATTGCTTCTGTAAATGTATTTGCTAGCATAAAGGTCAAAAAATTACTTTGGGACATTGGGGCATTTATGTTCACATTTTTAAAGTTTAATTTGGACAACTACCAGTAAACAGGCAAAAGTCACAAGTAAGAACATGTAAGCTTTGATGAGTTGTTAAAAATAATGTGATGAGTGATAGTGATGCGATGGCCAACTTTGTGAAGCAAAATAGCAGCACACAATGTACTGCACTCTTCACAAAACAGATAAATTGTGTTATCTGTAGTAAAACAAATTACAAAAACAGCTCTAAACTCATCTAGTGCTAAGGCGATAGAAACTAGGTCATTGGCTTAACCACAGACCCCAGCCACTAAACTCCTCCACAAACACATGATTCAAATAGTGCTCAGCTATGTTTCTCCCATGATGAGCAGATTTCACGTAGACCATACATAGACTGTCATCATAGCGGACATTATGATTCAGTCTAATATTCCCACTGCGACCCTTCTAATGAAATTATGTGCAGCATTCTCATATCTGACCAGTTCGAGTGAATAGATCTTTACTAGCCAGTCAAATCATCATGTGCTAGACATCACTCATTCACAGGACATTCATAATAACATACTGATACCTTCTGTGGGACTATCCCCACTGAAACTGGTACTTAGTGTTTTTGCTTTTTGCAAGTTTGGAAAGTTTTCTCACAAGAGTTATAGACACTACAGGTAAAAGTGAACATGTAGTACTCAAAAACAAAGGCTATGACATTTACATTGGAAATTACAAGTTGTACAACTATGAGAGACATTTAAAAACTGCTGACATAGCTATATATACAAGTTACTTTTTAGTACAAAAACAAAACAAAAATAATAACAAGTTTCCCCAACTGTATTTTACTGTTCCAATGAAACATTATTACTAAGTAGAACAACAATTTAAGAACAATTTAAAAAATAATAAATAATACAAAAATAGACAAATATGTAAAATATACAAATTAGTTCTCTAAAATCTAACATTTCATATTACAAAGCTAAATTCTAAAATCCATAATCATTTAGGAGTCCACATAGGGGATTGGTGTTCTCTGATGTGACCAAGTATGATTATAACAGCATTTCCATACTTTTAACTAGGTCTACGTTCAAAGAACTGTGCAAGACAGGAACTGCTTACTCCAGGCGCACATAGCCTATGTAGATGAAAACATGCTGAGGGCAAATGGTACTCACTGCAGAGCCAAATGAGTCCAGCTCCCTATAATGAGAGGCTGCTCACAGCAAAGTCAATGGCTAGAGCTTGACCTGGTCCAGCTCCACCTCTGTGGACCGAATTGGTGGAGCTTTAACTTTAACTTTAACTTTATGTTTAGGGATAGGGTCATGGTTAGGGTGTGGCTAGACCTTCAAACTCCACCCATTACATCCAAAGAGGGGGAGCTGGATGTCCACCCATTGACTTTGCTGTGAGCAGCCTCTCATTATAGGGACTTGAAGACCAAATCACTTTAAATGACTCAGAGCAAAAAGATCCATGGTTTGTCTGAAGAATATGTTTTTACTGTTTTCATAGAGAAATATCAGTCAATTTCAGGAAAGATCGTATTATAAAAGATTGATTTTAAGAAAGAACGATTTTTTATTATTGGTACAGGTTGCCTTATTCACCTCCTGTCATCATGGACTCTGGGATAGTTGAAGTCTCCAATGATAAGTCCAGTGCCTGGATACATGGTATGAAGCAAGTCAAATGAGGCAATTTGGTAATGTGGTAACTGTGGTGGTGAAAACACCACATACACACAGCAACAGCAGATACAGTATATTCCTGGAAGGTCTCACCTTCACCCACAGACATTCTAGATAGTCTGGAACATTAGAACAGGATATCATGGAACATTGTCTTTGATGTACAATACAACACCTCCTCCCCAGCAACTTGTTTGGCAGTTGGAAGTGTATCCATTACAGTTTTTCTCAGTTGAACATTAAACATTATAACCAGGCTTTTTAACTAAAATTTGTCACTGCAAAACTCTTGACACAAATCTCTTCATTTCTCATTGCCTAGACCATGTGGTCATTTAGAAAGCAATAGCATTCAATATTGTTCACTCAAGTCAGCACAGCTTCAGCACACAAATACCCAGTTGGAAACACTAAGAGTCAAAATGTATCACACACCAATCAGAACCTTTCTTTGCTTAAGATCTTTCTCAGCCAAAGGCTTTGTGGACCAGATTGTAAGCCTCTTTAGGAATTCGATGGAATATTTTAAAATGGGCTCCATTACTGCCATTATTATTATTTGATTTATTTATTTATTGTAAGGTGAAAAAACAAACAAACATTGGTTTAAGTTATAATAATGTTTTATAAATTATATAATATTATATTATGTCTAAACCTGTGCAGTCACACCCACTGGAACCTTGTAGAAAGGGTACGTACAGTATGCGCCAAATACCTCTGAAGCCTAAAGGCGTGCAGCTAGCAGGTTATGTTCCCAGCCAACATTTCTATGGGCACCATATGGGTTTTTGACATGGTTTTAACTTGGACCCTGCATGGGCAACCCAAATGGGGCCCAGAGAAATTTGTCCACTGGCTCCACATGGGCCACATGTATGTTAGCTCATATGCTCTAAAATATGCTTGTTTGTTTCAACCCAAATTTGGGTCAAATATGGACAAACCCAACTGCTGGGTTAAAAAAATGTAATTAAAAATTCAACCCAACGATTGGGTTTGTCCATTTTTGACCCGAATTTGGGTTGAATAAACCCAGCATTTTTTAGAGTGTAGGGGCACATGATGGGTCCACAGTGGGCTCTAAGTGGGGCCATTTAGATGTTCATTTTATGGGCTCACTTGGGTCCCAAATGGGTGCTAATAATGGGGCAGGGGTGGGCTACACACAAAAACCTTATGGGGCCCACATGGGTGATCACACTAGACCCACAAATGGGTGAAAATTGGGCCCCTTTTATTAATTTCTTTAAGTATTCCAGTGGGTCAAATAAAATGAACTTTCCACTTCAACTCTCTTATCCCTGGGCATGTACAGACTACTCAGCTTCATACCTAAAGAGTAAAGGAAGAAAAGACATAGTATTATTAATCTTCGGCAAGTCAATTGTGCAAACAGCATAAAGCATTTATTCTAATGACGTGGTTCTTAAAGGATTAAAATTTCCTGATAATTTACTCACCCCCATGTCATCCAAGATGAAAGAAATGTATTCATCCAAAGAAATCTGTAATTTTGCCCTTTTGACTCTAACCGTTTGGGGTCTATTGAAGTACACTATAAGGCAGCGGTTCCCAAACTTTTTTTCCTGTGAACCCCCTTCTATGTCCCAACCGGGTTGGCGCACCCCCAATCCCCACTTAAAAAAAAAAAAAAAAAAAAAAAAAAAACGCAACAAAGCTTTGTTTTATCACCATATAAAGACTCATGTTTAATCATGCGCAAATAACCAGAACACGCATGACAATAACAACATCAACAAAGTTTCAATTTAACGAGTTCGTTTGCCCATATAATCTTTAGGATATTAGGTTAGCTAATTTGGCTTGCTGTCCACTGAGGAGGGGCTCGATGAAGCATCTTCAACTCGAGCTCTGATACACCCCCCAGTGAATAAATATAGGATGTGATTACATAGGGCAAGGTACCTGAAATGAAGGTGGAGTTTGGGGAGGTGGAGGGATGCTGAAACAGCTGAGACTGAAGAGAGGTAAGCAGCTGCTTATATACTCTGGCTGTTGATTGGAAGATTAGATGGGCTCGCTCCTCCCTAAATTACGTTTAGGAACTTCACTTAACGAGTTCGTTTGCCCATATAATCTTTAGGATATTAGGTTAGCTAATTTGGCTTGCTGTCCACTGAGGAGGGGCTCGATGAAGCATCTTCAACTCGAGCTCTGATACACCCCCCAAAAAGTGCAGAATAAATTTGGGACAGCAAGTTGGATGGTTGAAAATGCTTAAGGATTTAATGTATATGGGATACCCAGATGCTTAATGCTTGTTAACCCCCAAAATGAGCGAAAGATTAAAGCGACATGAAGAATAGAGTTGAGGTGAGGAGTGGCACTAGTGTTTCCTATGCCGGAACACAAGGTGGTTGTGATTAATTGGCCTGGAGTCATGAATGAATACTGCTGCGGCAGTGATATTTAATGAGGCTCCTGTGGGAGCTGGGCTGGAACGCGTCGCCCTACTATGTCCACCATGTGGAGCTATGAGCAGGCTTCTGCTGCGGCAATGTTATTTAAGGAACTCTGTCGGGAGCTTGCGTTTATTGCTGCTGTGTGAGTTTGACTAGGATGCATCTCGCCGCTGCACTGCTGCGGCAGTGACTTCTAAAATTACTCCTGCGGGAGTGTTTTTTGGGACTGGAGGTTTGAGTACGTGGTTGGAGAACATCCCGCCGCAACGTCTGCAACATGGGGGCCCATGAATTCAGAAGTACATGGGGCCCCCAGCTGCCAACAGGGGGGAAGGAGGTCCTCGTCCCAAAAGGGAAAACGGGCCACTGATATCCAGAGCGAACCTGCCTGCCAAAGAAAAAGGGAGCCTACGGTATATAGATAAAACGCAGAGCTACCGTCCTTCCAAGGTGGTTTGGATCACATAAGGACATGAGGGCCCACTGCAATCCTTATGGGACATACGATCCTTGGTACCTCCAGTCCGCTTGTTCAGATAGGAGGGCCCACACTGCGATCCGAACGGGAGAGCCTCCATGGTTAAGAACATGAAGAATCACACTGCGATTCAGAAAGGGAGAGCCCCCACGGCGCCTGAACGGAAGCTCACACTGCGATTCGACCGGGAGAGCTCCCGCTGCGTTTCGAAGGAGAGAGCCCCCGATAAAATAAACGGGAAGCTCACTCTGCAAGTCGAACGGGAGAGCCCACACTGCAAGTCGAACGGGAGAGCCTGCACAGTATCTGGACGGGGGAGCCCACACAGCAATTCGAATGGGAAAGCCCACTCCAGGAGTGGTAGCTAACACACATCCGAAAAGGGAGAGCTCTCACTGCATCCAGATGAATATGAGCCCTGCGGGGCTTGGTAAGCGGGGAGATGCAAAAATAGTAGGGAGAAGCGGTCCAGACTCAGAAAGATGCTAGTGTTTGTGATGTAGAACTGATCGAACATATGTTGTTTTAAAGGCGGGGCATCGACCGATCATTTTAATTTGGTGTTCGGATAGGCCCCTCTGGGCTGCTGTGATGGCTGCACCTTTGCAGAAAGATAAGAAAAATGGATGGTTACAAGGTTGTCTGGTGTTTGGCTGAGGGGGATTGGTTTTGTAAACCTTTGATGAGGAGGGATATCTGGGGACTTGAAGAGTCGGGGCACTGTTGGCCATGGATGAACTTGGAGAGCAATGTATGCCACTGAGGTAGATTTTGATTGTTCCTGAATTAAATTGGTATGATGGAGGTAAGAGATGAAGGATACTGAAAGGAGGGAAAACTCCTGGAAAGCTCTGTGGAAGTTTTTGAAGGAACTCCAAGCTGTCCAGTAGGTTTGGAGTGTTCTGAGAGAAACGGCTTGCAGTATGGTATTTGTGGATGCGTTATGAAGAGGTCTTGAGGGAATGGACCAGACGAATGAGAGTTCTGAATCAGGAGGAATTGAAGTTGATTGGAGTCTGCTTCCAGAGCCAATGTTCTAAATTTGAAAAAGAATATAAAACATCTGTGATTTTATTTTGGTGACCTGGGATATGTTCATCTATGATGATGAACTGGTAACAGGCGGAAATTCTAAGGGGCAATTAACATTTCGGAACCCCATAGATTGGCTGTTACTACTATGGGATACAGGTTTATGAGAATGATTGCTTGGTCTATGTTGTGGTGGTGGAGAATTCATCTAATTTGGTTACTCCAATTGGGCTTATGCGGAATAATGTGGAGAATCAAAATGGGCCGATCATGAATCTGGAATCTAGTTCTTTGATGAGGCCTTCCACTATATCAGGTCCAGCTGTTGCAGATTATAAGTTATTGCAGATCAAGCTGGAGTCAGGTATACTTTCCAGACTGCGGCTGAAATGTTCTGTCAGGCCTGAAAAAAGAACTGGTTGGAAATTGTCTGGATGGTGTCCATTTCACTAACTAACTGGGAAATAATGATTGAAGAAGAGAGAGGCTGCTCACTTAGCTGCAAAGCTTGAGGTAGATATAAAAATGACTGCTCCAAAGGAAGAAGATCAAATGTCTGCACCTGATGGAATTAGGGAACAGTTATGGGTTGAGAATGTTGGTTGTTCCATGTTAACTGCGTTGGGAGGAGCTGGAAGAGGGACTGCTGTTGCGAGAGAATGGGCTGGCAAGCGGCTCAGACCTGAAGAAGTGTTTGGTGTTGGAAAAAGATGGATGCTGGGAGGAGGGCTCCATTACTGACTAGTGTCCAAGATGGCTGAAGTGAGAGAAAGGGGTTGGTGGGCAAAAAGAGTGTTGAGATCATTTGCGGAGACAACCTCATGCTAGGATCTGTGCCAAGAAGAATGTTAGAAGAAATTGGGGAACAGAAGGGAGGGGAGGAATGAGGTAAGTTGTAAACGGATAGAGGGTGAGGGATGACTAGCGGAGGCAGCCTCACGCTAGGATCCGCTTCCTGGGTGAGCAAGAAGTAACCATCTGCGAGGGCATCCTGGCGCATGGGTTTATCATGATGAAGATTGAAAAAGAACTGAAAAAGCAGAAGTAATTAGTGATGTTACATATGAAACTGAAGCTTCAAATCTCATATCGAATACACAGCTCAATTATAATGAATGCATATGTTTTCAGAGGAGTGGTGATAAATGAAAGACGTCTCAACTATCTTTCCAGTCACATGAATGCCGTGCGTTTCAGAATGTTGAACCCAGACCACTACTCTACAGGTTTACGGAATTTAAAGTCCATTTACTAATATATATATATTACATTACAGTACATTACATTACATTACATTACATGATCGTACATTCTGCCATAAAGACAGTATAAAACCCTATCATAATTAGAGCATGATTTACTTGCATCAAACTCTGTTAGTATTTTTATTGTTATATTTAAGTTTATTGCAACACGTTAGTATGGAAAATATATTATCAGAAATCTACACGTTTAACATTGCCAGGCTTTAATTTGCTTAATGGAATGACTGAGCTGTACATCTATATTCTTTGGCTGCACTGGCTGGTTTATGGCTGCTGTAAATGTATTTATTTTTTAAAGCTTCAAGATTCAAGAGGCTTCATTTCATAATCCATAGAAGGAAGTAAAGTGCGGGAGACAGGAGTAAGTTTGGATAGTTCTTGCCTGAGGAGTGGAGCTGCATATAGGAAGAGCTGGAAAAGCGGGACTGTTTTTGCGGCAGCTGTTGTTGATCGGGCGGAAAAACGGCGGACGAGGAAGTGCGTGCGGCGGCAACGGACTGTGGATTAGCGTGCTGTAAATGTTTATGTTCAGGACATCAGGTCAGAAGAGAAACTTCTGAGTCTTGCTTTTATGATGCTGAAGTGTTTGTTGGCATGCTGGAACTGTTGTTAGAACTAAAGAAGATCGTAGAGTTTAGCTTTTGATGATCTGCGGGAGAAATTAATTCCAGAGCTGGAGAGGACTTGACGTAGGCTGTTGGCGGACCATTTGAAATGGGTAGAATCAGTGTATTAGCGGCGGTAGAATGAAGAGATGAAGTCTGTGAAGAAGACAGATGAGGCGCAGTTAAACGGGCGATCCTGAGCGTGGAGGAGAGAGTGGCTATCCGCAGCGTGGTCTGTATGAGCACTCAGAAAGAGCATCCGTGTTTGGATCTGTGAGATCCGATCTTACGCGAGATGTGACTGTTGATGTGTCGGGGAAAGTTCGTCGTCTGAAGGGGGATGGTGGAATTTCCGTGGTGTTGGACATTGTTCAGTACGGCACTACCGGATGCTGAAACAGCTGAGACTGAAGAGAGGTAAGCAGCTGCTTATATACTCTGGCTGTTGATTGGAAGATTAGATGGGCTCGCTCCTCCCTAAATTACGTTTAGGAACTTCACATAATGCAACAAAGCTACGCACAAGCTTCCACTTTTAAGAGGACGAGTGACAGACACAGGCTCAGTAAAAGAAAGCACGGTTATTTTCAGCCACGTAAAAGAAACATTGCAGCAATACGCTAGCCTGCAGTGAATTTAAAGAAGAGCAGTGTGTAGAACAGTGGTTCTCAAGCTTTTTCTCAGTGGGCCGCACAATGGTCCAAGTGCAAGTCTCACGGGCCGCATATAATTTATATATGACGTCACCAATGCAAACCAATCAGATTTAATGTTAAGGTATTAGCAGATAATACTATTATTATATCTAGATGTTGCACACAATAAATAACAAATAAAAACTAACTTACTGACATTAGCTCTACAATAATAATCAGATAGTATTGCTCAATGAACACACAAACTGTATATACAATCACTTGAAGTTGCTATTTAATTCTGTATGACTGTATGACTCTCTTCAACAGCATCGCAATAGCCACCAAACATTTACACAAACGCCTTAGGAAAATGTTACTCAGCTCTTTTTACAAACAACACTGAGCGCACTGTAATTACAATCTCTGATGATAACAAGCATTCTGTCACGTCACGTCGCGGCCGAGTTGGGCTCATTCCAGCCGCGGTGCGCTGATGCGGTTATTTTTACTGATTTAAAATACATCAAACAAACACATCGAATTCACAGTTCAGTCTTTTGAAATTGAAGGTTTTGCTTGTCAAGTTAGTACTTTAATACAGAGCAAACAGGAAGGCTGCCCATCTCGCTCATTAATAGCAAACTGATTCTTCCATTCTTCTTACCTTTACTGCTGATGCTGCGACTCTTCTTGTTTACATGTGTTCCTTCTTTGTATGTTCCACATTTAGTTTTTCTCCTCTAATAACAAGTTTGACCATTTTGAGGTTAAAATTTACAAAAATAATGGCAACTGTTTGAATTCTTCCAAAGCGAGCACTTGTGTTTTCAATGATTTCGTCGTTGCCTGATGTCTGAAAATAATAAATGCTCACCAAAATGATTTTATATGACAAATGAAGCATTATAGCTAATTTTTATTTATTTAATTCACTTTAATTTAAATTAAAAAAAAAAAACCCAAAACAAATTGTAATGCTATAATTTATTTATTTTTAATAGAGTGCCCCAGGGATGACGCGTTTTTGTAGGCCAACCCGGAAGTTAGCGGCGCACGGGTTCCCTCGACTGAAAACCTATTCATTTTTCCCATAGACTTTTGAAAAATCGCAGAAAATAAGCTCTGTGTTTAAAAAAGGGTTATGACACTTACACTTTTTGTCTATCAAGATAATCTTTACAAGTTAACACAACATTTATAGATTTTGAAGCCTAAATAAAGTCGTCAGATATAAAAAGCTAACAGTAGGCTATAAACGAACTACAGCACACCATGGTCGCGGATCAACGTCGTCACCGCCAAGCGTACTCAAACTTTATTTAGAAAACAACTCTATTTAAAAACATGCTCACTGATTATGATCCGCGCTGTGTATGAATACTTATCCACTTTTTCATGAGCAATACTGTCCAAATGTCCTGTTTGTCATGATGACGTCTAAAGTCCCCGCCATAGGAAGTAGTCCCTTTTAGCAATTTGTTTGCAACCGCCGGTTTTAAGACACAGTAAAAGTTTTAAAAAATCACAAGTGGGTTATAACTGGTGTGTTTTATGTCATAGATCAAAACGTGAAAGTATTTAGAGGCTTTGTTAACCACAGACCTTATTTCAGGCGATTTAGCAAAAACCCATTCAAAAAACCCATAGACTTTACGGCGTTGGAACCGGAAGTCCTAAAATGCTAACTCGCTTCTGGGTTTTGCCTACAAAAATGCGTCATCCCTGGGGCACTCTATTGTGGTCGGCATATCGCGGGCCGCATTTACATTCGTGACGGGCCGTAGAGAACCACTGGTGTAGAAGAAGACAGCAGCTGTCTTCTTCTACGTTTCTATCAAAAACTAATAAATTATAGTTTTTTATTTAAAATAAAAGTGATTACAAAGGAAATGTTTACTGTTCATGTTTTTTTTTATTGTATGGAAAAATCCCACTTAAAAAAAACAGACCGCCATTACATTTTTCCTCTCGCGCACCCCCTGGTGGCAGCTCGCGTACCCCCGGGAGTGCGCGTACCACACTTTGGGAATCCCTTCCCTACTCCAATTAATGTTCCACTCACACTGCAGCGGATCTCTCATCCACACTAGCGGACTGTAAATAAACAGATCCTGTGGCCTGTATAATATAACGCTTCATGAACTGCAATCTACTTAAGGGTGTCCTGTACAGGAGTCTGAAAAGATGCCTTTTAAATTTCCCTCCCACAAACACATAGAGAATGGGATTCAGGCAGCTGTGTGAGTAAGCCACAGCTTCTGTGATCTGCAGACTTAGAGTGATTGCCTTACTGCTCTCACAGGAATGAGGTATGTATTCTTTTATCTCTAAGGCTTTCACAAAAGCTGCAAGATTGTATGGAGCCCAACAGCAGAAGAAGACCACCATCACCACAATAACTAGACGCATGGCCTGCCTCCTTGAAGAGCGAACTGTCAGGAGTCTCTTCAGAATCATTGAGTAACAAAATCCAATCACAATAAGTGGGAGAATTAAACCAATGACATTCATTTTAAAGATACCAATTATCTTTGAAGATTAGAACTGTGATAATCTGTTGGATAATATGTACAATAAGATTGATTATTTAAGTCTGTCGTTTTGAAGTACGTCAACTCAGGAAAGGATGCAAAAACAGCAATGATCCATATGACCATACTGGCTAAGATCCCATATGTCCTTGTTCTGACTCTCAAGGCAAACACAGCATGAACTACAGCTAAGTATCGATCAACACTCATCAGTACAATGAAGAATATCCCACTGTAGAATCCGATGTAGTAGACACTGAGGACCATAGTGCACATGACATTTCCAAAGATCCACTGGTCTCTGGCATAGTGTGCCAGGAAGGGAAGAGAGGAGACCAGCAGCAGGTCAGCTATAGTCAGGTTCAGGAGACAGATGTCAGTCATGCTTCTCATCTTCACACCCATCAAGACCACCCAGATCACAAGTGTGTTACCCAGAAAGCCCACCACAAAAAACAGGGAGTATAAAGTGAGGAAGGTAGCTCCATGATCTCCATAATTACAGGAAAATGCAGACTGATCAATGTTTTCATCATAGTAGTCATCATAGTTGTCATCATCAGCATGTTGTCCATTCACACTTGAACAGGAAAAAAAAATACCATGAGCAAAGCAGAGCTCCTCCAACTATTAACTAAAAAATGTGATATGGACTCACCTGGATGACGCATAGTAATTTAGATCAAGGGTGCTGTTGGTCACCATCTCAGTCCATGGAAGCTGTGCAGTGGTCCTGTTCATGACAAAAATTAAACTTACTATGTAGTGCAAATGGATCTTTAATTAACATACTGTACTATCATCAGCTGAATCAACACTGAACTGACTTGAGCTGAATAATGACACTCTTATCTTCTTTAGAGTTGCTTTATAGTTGAACTGAGTTTGCTTATTTGCTAATGAACTTTGCAACATTCACACTGTTACTGAAATAAATTGAATCAACATTGAACTCAGTTGAGCTGAATAATGACACTTTTGTCTTTTTAGAGCTGCTTTACAGCTGAAAGTGTATTTATTTCAAAATTAGTTATTTATTTATTTTATTACTGTGAATCTGAATTGAAACAATCTATTGTATAATGTGCTATATAAATAAATGTGTCTTAACTTCATCAGAACAACACTCATGACATGTCTTATGTCTTGATTATTGTGAGCCTTTCATAAAGAAATCTATAGTTTTTAAAACAGGATAGTGTATATAGACTCTTGTCAGTCTCAGTGTTTATTTTCTGTTGTTTGAACTATATTTTGAGATAACGTTTGGTCTTACCTCAGTATTGCAGCTGTATAATTCATAATCAGAGAACCATAGGTGTTCTTACTGTGTTAGACAAACAGGGAAACATAAGTTACCATATACCAGAAGTTACCTTACCAATAATGCTGCAAATAGATAATCTTTAAGGCATTAGTACAAAATATGGAAGAAAAGTTTAAGCCCCACCTTAGCACTGGTTGATTGTCATGAGCGGCAGCCAATGAGAATGGTGCCTGATTATTTAAGGCTTGGTTTGTGTCACTTGGGTATGCGTCATTGGTGTTCCATTGTTCGTGTCCTTATGTGTAAACTGGTTGTGTCGGATCAATGTCGCTCCGTAGCTCTTCCAGAAAGCAGGTTATACAACATACCTGGTAAAGTTTACTGATAAGTAAACAGATAACCTCAACTTTCAGTTGAGTTCAGATCAACTGAGGTAAGTTTAAGGGTATGTAGGAAGGATTAAAGGATTAGTTCACTTTCAAATTAAAATTTCCTAATAATTTTCTGACCCCCCCATGTCATCCATGTACTTTTTTTCGTCAGTCGAAAAGAAATTAAGGTTTTTGATGAAAATTATTATTATCCTTATAGGATAATATATCCTAAAAAAAAAAAAGAAGAAAATTCGGTCCCACTTTATATTAAGTGGCCTTAATACTATGTACTTAAATTGAAATTAATAATTTGATACAATGCACTTATTGTGTACATACATGTTTTTACATTGTACTTATATTTGAAAAACACCTGCATGTAATTACATCTGTAATTAATTTCTGTAATTACATTTATAATTACACTGTTGACCTATCCCTTGCACCTAACCCCTACCCTTAAACCTATCCATACCACCCGTCCATTTCCCTAACCTTACCAGTATCCCAATTCAGTAGCAGAAAAAGTGTACTTATTTTTGATTTAAATACATAGTTAAGGCCACTTAATATAAAGTGGGACCGAAAATTCTAATAAGGTTTTACTTGGATAAAGAGAAAAAAGTGGCTTTTACTCTTAGTGGCTTTTTTGTTTACTAATACTATAATTAGATGAACTGTATTTTGTAAGAATAAACACCTTTAATAAAGATGCATGGCTTTAGTGATAAGAGTGATAATTTTACACCGTTGAGAACAGCAACAAGGTCAGTTATAGTAACTGGGTTGCAGTAATAACTGCACGATGCAGGAGAATCCAAGAATCCAAAAAATCCAACTCAGAAATACTCAGGAGATTACAGGGATAACTAAAAAAGATGTGCAAAGTTTGATGACAAACTTTGATGTTGGCTTGACAAAGCCAGGTCTGAAAGTTTAATAACTTTGAATAGCTTAAAGTTTGAAAGTTTTACTCAGAGAAAGTAAAAATAAATGTTACTAGCACGTTTTAGCATGTTTGCTAGCATGATTTAGCATGTTGCTTACATGTATTAGCATGTTGCTAGCATGTGTTAGCCCACTGCTAGTCTCACGTAGCCAGACCTTGTTCAGACTGACAGCAGAAGGTCTGGACTCTACGCAGCTTTCATTGGCCAAGGACCGCCCAAGAGGACGTTTGACTGACATGTAATGCAACCAATCACAGTTCGTTTTGTTCCGCGTCATGTTTAGGGGCATGAAAATGTAAAGTTGATGGCCCTGCAATAACAGACCAGCGTGCATCTATAAATTATTAATTCAGTGTTGTGACATGTGACAATTAAGCGCTTGTAAACATGACAGCGTCTTTTTTTTCCACAAGGGGGTTTAGTGTCACAGCATTTGTTTCGAGGTGGACCGTTAAAGAATGCAACACACGCATCTCCCGGACATCCTGTATAATTCAACGAACCAGATGATGACTTTGAAACTGCTGAAGTGTTTCCAGTGAAGTGTGCCATGCATCAGACGTTCAGCCAATGGTCCATGGGCGTGACATCTGAGGCTGAGACTGGCCCACTGCTAACATGAATTAACATGTTGCTAACATGATTTAGCACATTGCTAGCATGAATTAACATGTTGCTAGCAATTTTTAGCCCAATGCTACCATGAATTTGCATGTTGCTAACATGATTTAGCACATCACTAGCATGAATCAGCATGCTGCTAAGATGAGTTAGCATATAGCTAGCATGAATTAGCATGTTGATAGCATGTTTTAGCACACTGCTAGCATGAATTGGCATGTTGCTAAAATGATTTAACAAATTGTTAACATGAATACAAACAAGGCATTTAAGGCGTTTTCTGTTGGTTCCCTTTGGCGTGGACTTTGTAGATAAGTGTGGAAAAATGATAGGCCTATCAGCTTATTCCCGCTCGTCTGCAGCGTCCACTTCACAGTAGAATTATCCACATATTGGATTTGGCACAGTTTCACGTGAGGATGCAGAAGTCCTGACAGTGCACTAACTCATAGTGCTGGGACACACTTGCAGCTAATTTTATCATATCCAACTGCAGAAAAACATTGTGTACATGTGGTAGAAGTTGAACATACATTTCTTAACATTACAGAATGTTGGTATGCAACAAAAATCAAGATCCGTTACGTGTGCTGCACATTGATATGATCGATAATAAAACATGTTACTATATTTTAGGATTTAGCAATACAGCATAGACAAATCAACATCCAGGATCAGGAATATCTTGTTTTATAAATAAATTTATGTGTAAAAATATTGTTTTTTAAGACTTCAATTAAACTCTCACTGCTACAAGGGGATTTTCTCTGCAGTTGAACTGAAAGTCATTTTTGGTCACAAAGTTCTGTAGTATGTTTGTGATTATGCAGGTGTCGCCTCCTTTAGGTTTTCTATGTAAAAACAGGTTGGAAGCTGATGAAGCCAACACTTTATTAAAAAGATTTTTTTATTTCATTGGCAATTTCACAATACATATGTTTACATTATGTTAGCAAACCTGCTTCCCACATTGAATCCATACTGTTTTGAGGCTGTGAAATAAATATATATAGATATATATTTAGTTGACAATGAACACGGTGAACAATCAGTTGATCTATGTTCCTCAAATGTATGTATTTTGATTTTTGATTTAATTTTTGATTAAATTTTGATTTTTGGTTTAGTAAACAAGCAATATATAAAAATTGTTTCAACACTCTAACATATTTCTAAATATTTTGTTTCTATATAAAATACATTGTCAGTTTTGCATTTATTTTTACATAAAGATTTGACATTGAAGATTTAATTTATTAACAATATTTGTTTGCTTTCTATAATTTTACACTAGCTAATTTGACAGTTATAGTTATGATTATTGAAAAGTTTAGTCATTAAAAATGGCATGCATTTAAATAACTTAAATACTAGTATTTAAATATTAACAAAGTTCTAAATAATAAATAATATATTACATTAGTAAGCTACACCAGTTATTTGAAGTATACTAATAACAATTTTTCCATTTGATATGCAATTATTTTATATGCACATGTTTTTGCAAATTCACTCTCTTGAGGAATGAGCTTTTTGATTATTTCAGTACAAGACAAATCAGGAAGTTTGCTTGAGTGATTTGTCATTTTATTTAAATGACACAGACCGATCTGAATTATTTCCACTTAGTAAAATTTGGATTTTAAAACTTGATAAAGTCCAAATATCACAAAAACATGCATTTATTTTGTCACCAGATGTTTGCTTGATGTTTTAGTAAGAAGTAAAATGTAAGCAATACAAAGCATTAATATTATTATTATTTATTTTATTATATAAGACTTAAAAAAGTTGTTTCATAAGTACATTGTTGTCCCTTTATTTTGCACAAAAATAAAATGCATTAAGATAACAAAAAACACTCTTACCTTTTAAACTGACTGAATAGGCATTTGGAAAAATTCTGAGCTACAAAATACCTTTGACTCTGTTGTTTCCATGTCCTGTCAGAGACTGAAGTTACTGAGAAAAATCAAGAACTTTGTATAACCTATTATCTTAGGTAATATATCAGTGATTCAGTATATCTGATCAAATCACGACCACAGTCACAAACCACAAATATAGCATAATCATAGGTTTTTAATACACTGACACTATATCAAATAGGGCTACAGATAATCAGGTTAGGTGCAGATTATACCTCTTTATAGTCAAAGGTCGCCCCCTGGTGGTCTAGCTATCAGCTCTACAAAGCCATTCTTTAAACTGACAGGGGTATAAAAACCCCTTTACTTACGACCGTGTCACCAGACAGTTTATTTCAAACTTAAATGACAATTAGCAAAAGACAAAAATGAGTCACGGAAACTGTTCATGATTTCTTAGAAAGCTGTGCGAGAGGGGAATTTTTTTTATCCACAGCCTACTGAAGTTTGGATTTGAAGTTGTATTTTCAACCTCAAAATTGAATTGACATCATTTCAATTTATTCGACTGGTTATCTGACACCTTAAAGCCTGGGCTGGGCCACGAAATGGAATTATTTTTACGTCGAAGTCAAATTTGAAACTTGAAAACAGTCCGACATTGCGTTTCATGAGAGGAACATACCGTAATGTGTGGGAGCCTGCAGAGCAGCTTTAGCCACAGTTCATAGCTTACTCGATACGTCTGCTCACACCTCATAAAAAACAAAGCAGTTATATTCACACAATCAGAAACAAAACAACCACAGAAGGCTGCAAGTGTAAAAACAGCCTTGAATAAAGAAACGAACGTTTTTAGAAAAGGCATCATTCTTCTTTTTTAAATAGGCTACAGCTATATACATGCTTACAAAGAGACACACACATTAATAATTTGATCTATTTTATATTTGATCTATTTACCAATGTTCCTGTAGATAAATGTTTTAAAAGTAGGCAATTTCTTAACAGTAGCTACTAGCGAGCCTATGTCAAAAACCAGCATGCGCATAATAACTGTGGTTTAAAATTCTATAAAAAAAAAAAAAGAAGCGAAAGTGCGGTGTCTGGTTAAAAGTAATAAAATCAATATGCGTGCAAGGTTTTTTGAGATTCTTTTCGTTCTGCAAATATATATATATATATATATATATATATATATATATATATATATATATATATATATATATATATATATATATATATATATAGGCTATATATATATATAGCCTTTATTATAACATCATATTCGATATGTACAGTTGTGTTGTACAGTCTCAGCACATGCTGATAAGATCAGGGGAGGTTTAATTAGTCATTTATCTGTTTTGGGATCTCACGGCACCTGCAGATGCAGCTTTTCACACCTGCCTGTTTCCTCAGCCGCTCAGGATGGTTTTCACATGGGGTGAGTGAGCCTCAAGAGACGCAGACAGGAAATATGTAAAAATATGAATCCTTAGAACAGTAGATGCACGTTATATGCGACGGGGTGGAGGTCCTATATGAAAGGACATTAATGCATAGGTAGCGTACGTGCAGATGTTATAAAAAAAATGGCAAGAATTATTTTTTTTTTTTTTTTTTGACTAAAAGTTTTTGTTTAGTACTTAAACTTTTGCAGATAAAATCATATAACTTAGATTAAATTGTACTTTCTCAGGCAAAATATGATGAATTTTTAACATGCTAATTTTTAACTATTATGCTAATACAGCTAGCTAAACACTGTCTGACAGAGGTGGAGTAGGTTGTAACACATCTTAATAAGTGTAAACCTGATGAACCTCAGACAACAAAAAAGTTTATGTTTTATGAGCCATTTGGCAACTCGAGCCAAATGAAGCATGGGTAAAATGTGCCCTACAGTATGCAGTCTCTAGGCCCACCAAGTCTGCATTCATTTGTCACCATTTTTACTCTGAGAATATTCACACATACACTCAGAAATGTAATTTTTTTAGGCACACTGCAGTTCATTAAGTATAAATACCATTAGGAAGTTTGTCCTAGTAGACTAATTTACACACACATGCACACAAACAAATGTGACAAACAGTAAGAGAATTTGAGCTGTGGTCAGTCACAGAAATAGAGGCATTGTTTTATATTGTTCTTTTGGATTGTTTCAATAAACCTGTTTTTGGTTGCAACCTAGCCCAACATGTGTTACAACCTACCCCAATAGTGGGGTAGATTATAACAAAGGCACACCATGTATTTGACATCAATTTATAAGAGCTGTGATTTTCTTGCAGAGATTTGAATTGGTTCATTTTGTAGTGAACAAATGTGGGTACTTAATATGAATGTTTGAGCACTCTATAGCTCAAAAATTCAGTGAGTTACAGATGTGGAAGCAAAAAGTGTTAAACGAAGACACTGGAGACTAGTTGTACGAATAAAATGTTTCAGATGTTTAATCTCAAAAATAACTGAGGGTAAAGTAACTTATGTACAGCACAGAATGTGCAAACATGTATGGTTTCTGTACAAAGAAATGTACATGCAAAATTAATATCGAGTCAAAAACATTCAAAATGACATTGTTATGTAAAAAACAGGGTGTCGCTACGTCCAAGTTTTTATGGTGTCTGTACATCTATACATTATGAGAAACTAACTTAAATAAAACATGAAAAGTCATACTAAACATTACTGTCCCAACATATTATTTACCTCCTTTATATTCAGCAATAAAATAACTGCAGGTTTTAGTGACAAGAGATAACAGTTGCTATTTTGGGCAATTAGTCCACTGTAACTTGCCTCTTAAACTCAAACCCACAATTTGGAGGCCATTAACTTGGTACTCTCTCCCTGTACAACAGATGTAGTACATGGGAACAATTCATCTCATTGTATTTAAAACAAAGTGAACTGAAAACAAATAATAATTATTGTCATTTAGTCATGCAACCTTACATTAACAGACTACTGCTACAATGAGCAGATATGGAAATAAAACTTCCTAATAATCTGACAATATGAAGCACTACTTACTTAAATTCGATTAACAAAAACCGAACAAGACACAATAAATAAATCAACGATCAATACATGTAAACTCCTGCTCTAGGAGTCAGAATTGCATTCATAACTTATTGTTACAAATTATAACCACCAAACAGGGAGAAGAAGCATTTAGGTACATGAGGATTAACTTTGGTATAACAATTCAAAATAATGACATTCATAACGAAAGTGTGACGAAGACACAAATGATTTTCACCAATGAAGCTTAAGCTTACAAAATAATACTGAACACAGAAAACTCAGCAAAAGAGCCACAGACACATATCTCAACTCGCAGTGGCTGATACATGTACTTAACGATGGCGATTTAACACGAATCATTATAAATAGCTGCAAAATGTAAAAGCCCCAACATTGCACATTTCAACGAATTACAAAGAGTGCACATTTGCTCTGGTTACTGGTGCTTCCTGCCTTCTGCGGTTTTCTAGCTTGTAATTTAACTGGTCATGATCAGCCAATGAGAAAGTATTTCAAACACTGCAAAATGAACATGAATGAAGGCAGGTCCAGTTTATTTACAACATAAGGCTGATAGACAGATGTGAATCGAAACAAAAAGCTTATCTTTTACTCCCCTTGTCTGATAAGAGTTGCAGCTGTTAAAAAGCGTTTCATTTGTTATGATTGATTTCCAATATGACTGTATGCTTATCAAACATGAAACTCGAGATGAACACAATAATTTAACCAATTTTATTTCCCTTTAAATAAGCATTTTGTTCTTCTCCAAAACGTTCAGGATAAAGATATCATCTTTACTGTGCTTCTATACATGGTTTATACAAAATGTAATCTTTCCTGAATGTAGCTATTCAAATTACAGTACTCCACTGAAACAACCTGATGAGAATACTGTCAGAACACAAGGCTAAACCTTTCTGGCTCAGGGAACAACCTTCAAAAAATCTTGCCCCCTTCCTAATTCACATTTTTTTTTCTTATAAGTGTCATTCATACAAAGAGAGAAAGAACATGTAGTTGAAATGATTTCTTGAAGGGTTGGAAAGGGGACTTCAGAGATTTGTCAGCAGCAGTTACAGTAACAGAGACCCAGAACCATTTCAGAATGACTCTAAAACGAGGATGAGATTTCAGCATATTTCCTATTCATGATCTACATTTTCACCAGACTTCCTCCATATTTTTAACAGATCTGCAGGAGAACATGATTACTATTAGATTTCCTCTCTACGTTTCTCTCAGGTCTGGCTAAGTAGGCGACTACGCAGGAATGATCGGAAACTGGCAACGGGTCGCAGGTCGTTCTGATGTTTCCTCCGCTCTATAAATGAGACGAGTCTGGAAGTGTCGAGGCGAGTTGCGCCGGAGGCCGTGTTTGGCTGCAGCCAAGGCTCCTCGCGGAGGCAAACCTGTGCAGAGGGACGCCTGCAAGGCTCGCCTTGGAGTAAGACGCATACGAAGTCCCGCGCCGCCTGACTCACGCTGCGGAAGTAGTCCTCCGGGAAGCTGAAGTCGAGGCGGCAGATGTTAAGGCAGGTCTCTTCAACGCTCTCGTCCAGGAACGGGGACGCCCCGCTGAGCATCACGTAGGCCAAGACGCCTAGACTCCAGATGTCAGACACCAGAGCCGCTGGCTCACCCAACACCAGCTCAGGGGCGGAGAACTCCGGGCTGCCCAGCAGAGGGTGGATGTATGGGGTGTTGGAGAGATGTGCAGCGTCGCCGAAGTCCGTCAGTTTGACTAGAGGCTGGGTTGACGTTTGCTCGAGTAAGACGTTCTCTGGCTGGAAGACACACAAGTATGGGATAATGATGAAAAATAGATGCCTGACAAGGCAAAACATAAAAATATAGCATAGATTATACAGAATCTTTGACTTTAGAATGATTAAATTCACAGGTCAAAATTTCGAGTAGTCTTTAAAACAAAATATTTGGCAAAATTTAATTATTCAATAGTTATATAGGGTAAGATGGGACACCCCCAAAGATGGGACCCAGAAAGCGCAAAGTGACATGTTCTTACAAATATTATTATTTTTAGCTTTTCATGAAGAACTAAAGGCTAATTGAGTGAAATCATTCAACTTGAATTCATAGTGATGCTATTATGACATCTTCAATTAAAATATGGGCAATTAAATATGTATATATTCATATTCCTGTATTTAAGTCATACTATAGAATAAATGTATCCTTTTGGATAAATCTCTTGTACTGGGATTCTCTTTGTCTGTCATCATTTATTAAATAATTAACTATATGGTCTCTCTCTATCTCTCTCTATATCTATAGTCAAACCAAAAATTATTCAGAAACTTTTGATATTTCTGATATATCTTTACTAGTGGGTGCAGGACACTATAGTTCATTTATGTAAGTGAGGATAGCAAAATAAAGTAAATTGTGACATATTATACCCAAAAATTCTTCATACAGTGGACTGCCAGTAAAATTGATAACAATTTGGAACCAAAAATTATTGAGACACTTTGACTTGACCATGTTTTGCTTAAGTGTTATCTGACATAATTAAGAATATTTTTTTCTGACACAGTTTAACTCTGAAATCTTATTTTATTAAACTTTTTTTAAACTATAGTGAATAAACTCTATTAATGAATGAAATGTATATATATATATATATATATATATATATATATCTTTATGTATATATCTATATATAGATATATATGTATGTATGTATATAATCCCTTAAATCCTGCTTCTATTGTTTAAATTCACATTTGCTGCAATAAAGGATCTATTTATGCTACTCTTTATTTTTATTCTTAATGCATTGATTTGTTTAGAAGTTATTGGTATTTGAAATGCTTGTTATAAACTGTCCTGCAGTTTCGATTTCAGACATTTGCATGGTGTAGGCTTGTTTTAAGCTCTGTAAGCACTTTACTGTATCCTGCTGACTCTTTAAGCATCTTCTTCTGCTTTCACTATTGCTTAAATTCCTCCTTGTTAGTCTGTATTATTTTAGACAATGTATGAAGCTTTTTATTATTAACACTTCTCGTTATTAAGATGAGCTTGGTGTATTCCTCATTAATCATTTTGAAAAAAGTGCCTGCTAAATAAATAAATTTAAATGTAAAATAATTATAAGTAATAAAAAAAAAATATTTGTCATTTGTCACTACAGGATAAAGCATTTTTTTTTGTCCACAAATTGCAATTTCTTAGCAATGTCTCTCTGATAAAATATATTAGAGCTTAAAATATCTACCACATTTTTTATTTATTATATAAATTTCTATGTTTAGGTCTAGAAGTCAAACTTTTATTGTGTCTTTTTTTTTTTTTTTTTTTTTTAGCTTTTTTAAGGTTCAGGTTTTTGAGGGAACACATTAAAATAAGAAATATGTCTTGATTTTTTAAATGTTTTAGCTGATTTTATAAGTTATTGAGTCTTCATTAAAAACATTTGAAGCCATCTTGCAGCTCTCTTGGAAATGTGCCGAGGCCCCCCACTTGCTTCCCCAAATGATCTACAAATGTATTTAAGAATAATTCAATGGAGAGGCCCACCTTCAAGTCAAGATGAGCAATCCTGCATGCGTGAAGGTAGTGTAAAGCTTCTAGAATATCCCGTAGGTAAAAAGACACCTTTTCTTCTGTCAAGTTCCCCCAGCTAACAATATAGTCCAGGAGACGACCCTGATCACCACTGATATGCAAAAAATAAAAAAAAAATGTGTTACTACAGCATGTGTTACAAAAAACAGTCACACTTTCCTAAATAAACTGACAGTATTATCATGTGCATTGCGTGCGAGAAGATTATATTGTTACAGATTAAGAAAACAAGTCGACGTACATCTCCAGGATGAGAACATAACTGGCTGGGGTCTCGTAGGTGTCCAGCAGGCCCACAAGATGAGGATGCTGAAGACACTGTAGGACACCCAGCTCTTGAACCACCTGTTCTCGACGCATTAGCTTCTTATTTACTAGCTTAGCAGCCACTGATCGCCTGCTTCCTCTTTGCTCACACCACTTAGTGACGGCAAACCTGCCTCTATAGATGGACAGAAAAACAAACATTAGCTGGTTTCAGACGTTAAAGATAAATAAGTATGTTTTATTTTCATCTAGCTAATTCAGTATGTGAGAGTACTTAATTTGTACAGTACCTCCCCAGTTCCATGACTTCAGTGTAGAGGGACTCAAAGTTATCCTTCCAGAGGATACCGTCACGGGAAGTGCCTGTGGAAAAACCAACAAAGTTAGTGACTCGACTACTATAATTAAACTTTTTGTGTTGAGCAGTGTGGACAAAAATCAACTGACCAAGCACTCTGAGGTAGGCTGATGATGTCACTGAGCCCACGTCATTAGAGGCGATACAGGTGTAGGTGCCACTGTCGTCCAGAGTGGCAGGTGAGATACGGAGGGTCACTTCCCCTGTCTCACTGAACAAAAAGTAAATAATTAGGAGACAAAAATTACTAAACTGCAAAACCGGCATTGTTCTGTCTATTCAAAACAAGCTTCTCTGCATTACAAGATTCTGATTGGTCAATCAGGGGTAAGTTTCCCATAGCCGTAATAACATTCACAAACAGTTGTGTGGTTGGAACAACAGCTCTCGACCTGTGGTTAGAAGCGATGTTTCTTATTTGCATGGCATGTGGAGTTAAAACAAACAAGCTGACTATATTTTTCATTTTGAATATATACAAATGTCTTTTAGTTTTTGAAGAGTGTGCATGTGATTTTGTGCTCCGACATGTAAGAATGAGCCTATGATTGAATCTGGAAATAAATACAAAAGGTAACACTTTACAAAAATGTTCATTTGTTAACATAATATATTTGTTACTGTATTTGTTAATCTTTGTTAACAAATCCAGCTATTCAATTTTAACTAATGGACCTTATTGTAAAGTGAGTTACACTTTATTTTAGGGTGTCTTTGTTACACTGTAATTATATATGTAAGTACTGAGTAATATTAAGTAACTAACTGTAGGTTTAGGATTGGGGTTTGGTTTGGTTTAGGGTTAGTTGCATGTAATTATGCATAATTTATAATTTTTATAATTTTATTACAATAGTAACTATATTTAACATATATAACAACGAGACTGTAAAATAAAGTGTTACCTTAAAGTTTTACCAAGCAAAATAACTGAGAAAAATGACAATCCTCAGATGGCATGTCAGAAATTTATAGCAAAAAATCTAGGATTAATTCGATCTCAAACGGATTCATTGAAAGAAGTTATTACTCCACCACCTGCGTGACATTATTAACCAACGTGGTTGAACGACAAATTTGCAACAATACGATTTCAGAAACAGTCGTGTCTAGCTAGTTGATTTCTTCAACTATGCATCATACTATGGTATTTAAGCAGCAAGTTTGTTTTGCAAACGCACCCCAGATCATTCATTCATCAAGTATTATTGTCCAAGGGTAATTATCTCACATTATAAAATCTATTATCCTTACAGAACTACATAATTAAGTAAAATAAATGTTCAACTTATTAACCCTCTACAACACAGCATTGCCCTCAGGCAATGAAAAGGTTTCTTAAGCCATATACATGTTTCTTTTAAATGATTGCAACCAATCAGAATGGTCACTATCAAGCACCATTTGAAGGTGCGACTTCCTTTTCTGACACATGGTCAGAGGAGCACATGGTGTGAGAAGAAGGCAATGACATTGTCTTATTTAAACTGTACATTAAAAATATGTGAGTGTGTATGAAGGTGTAGAGAAACCTTTTGTCAGGTTTTAAGTTTTTTTTTTTTTTTTGCATGTTCAGAAATTCAGTTTTTTGTTGTGCAATAAGGGGTATCTTTCAAGGATGTCTTGGACAGTACCTCACACTGGCAAATAATGTGTGACAAGAAGGGAAAATGCAGGGTTCATGTGTGCGCAGGAACACCCAGAGTGATGTGCAAAAAGTGTAACGTACACCTCTGTTTCACATTTCACACGGAGTGAAATCTTATTACATGAAATATATTACATGTGACATGACACACTACATGATACAAACCTATGCCTGTATCAAATCCAATGTATTTTAAGTGTTTTCCCCTTTTTACTTAATGATTTCTTGACATTTTTGAAAAAGATTTATGATTTTGAATTGAGTATTGTCTTATGATAATTTTCTTTATGATTCTGTACCACTGTTGCACAACGTTGCCCTAAGGCAACAAAAAAATCTTTATCAATAAAATGTTCCCAAATGAACCAAGACATTATGTGGAATAAATTATGTGGAATTATGTGGAAAAAAATCTTTATCAATAAAATGTTCCCAAATGAACCAAGAAATTATGTAAAATAAAAGTAGAGGGTAAAACCAGTTTTTCATGTACATTCATTACAACCTATTTTGCAAGTCATGTAATAAGCAGAACAATACAGTCATTATTGTACAATAAACCTTTTGAGAGATGTTTCACACCTGAATCCTGATCACCCTGTCAGGGTTTATTTTGTAATAAAAATTCTGATTGTTTTTATCCGTTTTTACATTTTCACTTATATATTCACATTATACAAATCTTTTTTTTTTCCTAAGCTTTTTTATTTTTATTTTGGTAACCAATATGCTTTTTAACAAAAGATTTTATATATATATATATATATATATATATATATATATATATATATATATATATATATATATATACACACACACACACACACACACATACATATACATATATATATATATACATATACTGCACAGAAATATTTAGCATGTAACATGTTTCTTTCTGTAAACAGTCATAATGAAAGTAGCAAAATGACTCTTTTTCCCTCACAATGCAGTCGAGCAGAAAACATAAAGCAAAAGCGCCACCTGCTGTCTGCACCAACTGCATGACATTACCTGTGTGTGAGTGTGTATCTTCCACCACTGCTGAGAGTGCTCTGGTCAGGCCCTCTCCAGCAGACCGAGGCTTTGGGCTGCCCACAGATCTTACAGCGGAGAGTAACACTGTCACCCCTGTCACACACCACCTCACTCAGGGGGACAATGAACTCTGGGGGAACTGCTGCCAGCAATTCAGAAACTTACAGTCATTTGGTTGTTTCATTATGACACATGAATTGATTTGATATATTCAGAGAGATTTCCAAGAACGAAAGAACAATATTCTGATTTACCATCATAAATGTAGTTGGGATTCAAAAGCTGAAAAAAAAAGAAAAAGAAAAAAGAATGTAGAATTTGTCAAACCATGAAATGACATAAGTAATGATTACATAATGAATCATTAGACTGTTAAGACAGTACCTTTACAGAAACCTTATTGGCGGGTCCATCTCTAGACTTGCGAAAGCCATTCTCTGGTTTGCTCTCTTTTCTGCCCTCTTTATCTCTCTTTTCAGACTTTCGTCTGATGCGGAGAGCTGTGTGCCACGATGAAGACTTCCTGAATGACAAATATAGCACTGTTTTTGAGACAGCTAATTCGCAGTTAGACTATAAATACTACATGACAAACAAGATGTCTCTATCCTTTTAAAAACTTTGATCTTTTCCAAGTAAGTTATAAAGTAGATGTTTTCACATTTACAGCCTTTGTGGTAAATTAATGGTCAACATAATCTCAAAATGAAGCTGTTTACATACTAAAAGTGGTACTTGAGGCCCACTCAGTGAAACCATTCACTCATGTACCGAATCTTCAGACCAAGTCTGCAAAATCACGTGCTTTAAACTCAGTTTGCTATTGTAAAACAAACTTTTTGCATCTCTAAACACAATTCTGTACATTACACACATCATTCTAAACTAACAGCTTTTTTGTTTTATTTGGGGAACGCTGCCATTTAAATGTCACACTCATTTACTGATGACCTACACCCAGTGATCATGTGTGAAAACACTTAAATTATATACATAAATTGATCATTTAATAATCAAAACTTTCAATCAAATTATGGTAACACTTCAGTATAAGGAACACCTATTCACTATTAACTACAACTTTCGCCTCAATTAATTCCTAATTTACTGCTTATTAATAGTTAGTAAGGTAGTTTTTGTAGCATTTAAGTTTAGGTATTGTGTAGGATTACAGTTTTTTATGATTGTTTACACACTAAAATTAAAAATAACACACAGTTACTGAAACCTTACACTCAAGGAGCAAAACCTTAGCCCAGATCTGCACAACTATAAGCACATTCTCAGCTTCACACTTTTTGCAAAACACTACACACTTCTTTACATTAGACACAGAAATCTAACAGAATGTCACTTCTTTGCCATTTCAAGACACTGCTGTCTAAAATACCACCCCTATAAACCAATTGATCAAACACAGCAGTCAGGTGTGCAGACACTTAGGTGCTTAACTGTAAACTCAACAATCAGGTGCAAGTACTATAAAAAGGAAATAGGAAAAAGGTGAGTTTATGTATCTTCAACAAAATGGAAGGCAATGTTGCAGTAAGAGGAAGAGGGAGAAACATCATTGGCCACAGAGCTATTTTGAATATCCCAAGACAATGTGGTGGTAACATCACAATGTATTTTGCAATCACGCAGAATAGGGTCCTCCACCAGCATGCCAACTTATGCCCTTACAACATGGCAACATATTCACATTTTAGACAGACTGCACAAAATCATCACAGCAGAAGACCAAATGGACATACCGTCCCTTCCTTAAACCCATTGAGGAGTTTTTTATTGTTTTTTTCAGTGCAAAATGTAACCTTTGAAAAGGCATGGATGTATTGAATGGTTTTACAATGTGGTGAAAGATAAATATTTTCATCAATGTGCAGTACTAATCTTGTGTGTATTTTTTTTTTGTTAATATATTTAAGTATATTACGCTAACAATATCTCTGAAAAAAAATCAAAAGTATAAAAGTTACAAGTGTACAAGAATATATGAACCATGTGTGTTCCATATGGTGTCAAAGTTGGGTTTTGTTAAATTAATGTAAAGTTTTGAATGAAGTGTTTCATTTTGCAAAATAACTGAGGTGTTCTGCTACTTGTGTTTGTGGATCTGTGAATTGTTTTGACAAAATGAGACTTGTTTTTAAAATTGTGCTTAGCAATTGTAAAAAACTGTAAGGGGTGTAGAATAAGGTCATGCAGAATAAGTCATTAATATGTACTTTATAAGTACTAATAAACAACCAATATACCAGTCATATGCAAGCTAATAAGCAACTAGTTAAAAGTGAGAATTAAACCCTAAAATAACCCTAAATCATTTTGCATTTCTGTTTATAGTGTAAATACAGTATATATTTATATATGTATTTACATATATGTATGCATGTGTGTGCGTGTATATTATATATAAAGTTCATCAGCTGTGAATACATACTGTATATATAGTGTATTTGTGCATATGCATGTACGTGTGAGTGCTTTGACAAATTCCTGTGCACTCCACTGCACACTGAACAAGCAAAAGACACAAGATAGTAGTGTTTTACATTTTTCACATCCGTGTTTAGTTTGGCGTGTATGTGTAATCATTGTATGTCTGTGTGTAAAGTTCAAAAATACCATTTTTAGATGAGTTAAAATGCTTTTGAATAAAGTGTTTGCTTTTTCAAGATATGTGTGATGTTTTGCATGTTGTGTATGTGTTTTGTGGTTTTGTATGTAGAATTTTGAGAAATTGAGCTATAGTTTCAAGAACTGTGTAAGCATTTAAAAAAAAAAAACTGTAATACACACTCTTTGTTTTATTGTGAAAATTCATCAGTGCACATTATTTGATAATATAATATAATATAATATAATATAATATAATATAATATAATATAATATAATATAATATAATATAATATAATATAATATAATATAATATAATATAATATAATATAATATAATATTACGGTAGTTGCATGTACTTACTATAGTAATTATATTAAATAAAACAGTAAATTATGCATAATTACAAGGAACTAACCCTAAACCAAACCCTAACCTTAACCCTATAAGTACAGTTAATTAATACTACTATTACTCATTTGTGTAATTACACTGTAACAACTTAAAATAAAGTGTAATATAATATAATATAATATAATATAATATAATATAATATAATATAATATAATATAATATAATATAATATAATACATTTTTAGAAAGAAAAACATGCCCATTTTTTTCCACTTAATATAAAGCAAATATCCAGAACTGTGCTTTTTTGTCACCCATGTCAAAAAAACTACTTTTTTCATGCTTTAATTGCTCTCGTGTCAGTGATTACACCTTCATGTGTCTATAGTGGCACACATTGCTAAGGCTGCCCCTGGTTTAAGGCATAAGACATTTGCTGTCAAAGTTTTTAAAGTAGCTGACACAATTAGTACTCCATGCCATTTACTTGTAGGCCATGTGACACCATATAGTCAAATTTCTATTATCTTTATTAAAGGCAAGATAGCTGATTTGCCTCAAAAACATTTTTTGTTATGCTTGCTGAAAGTCTCTTCACATCCCGATGGCAATCACTAAGTTAAGTGGTCTAAATGTATTGTATTTATTATATCATCTCTGGAAGGTGTAGGACCATAAAATGTTCGTCCAATCGTATCCCTCGGACCGATAGAATGTCATACCTGCCTGTACCCTTACATACCCAAGCACACCCTGCTCACGCAGACATCATACGTCATCAGTGTGTTTCATGCTACTGTCACCCAATTCACCCTGCTTGGACTTCTGTTTTGCACTTTTTTGCCACTAGTCTGTCCCCATGGTTACTGATCATTATCATCATCACTGTCAGCTGTGTATTGTTATCCATTTCGTTTGTCTGTGTATATATAAGTCATGTGTTTTCAGTTCACCTTTTCCGGTATCGTCAGTGTATGGTTGTGCTTCGTTGTTTGCCAGGGTGTGGATTTACTTGCCTGTGGATTTATTAAAGACTGTTTGACCCGTCATCATCATCTTCATGCGTGTATTTACAACCAGGTGTGACAACTATGCAGAGTTAAGACAGACACCAGTGACAAGCACCGCAACCAAAACAGCAGCCATGTTTTACAGTTCCTCCTGAACCAAAACAATGAGCTTATGCTACATCTGTGCCATAACTACCGTTATTTGGAAGAGACATCTTAGTGACTTAGTGGCGGTTTGTGACTCAAATTTATGCGTTTCAATGGCCACACTATCAACGTCGAAATGAATCTGCAGCAATCAGGTGGTACAGGTCATTGCTCTTTAAGTTGTTTATGTTAATTATTATTGTAATATGTGTGTTTTGGAAGATGGCTTTGGAGATGCTCTGAAAGGAGGGTGGGGTCTTATGCTTTCAAAGCTAGCTCGCTATCGCTAGCCTCTCCTAAAATTACCTTTAAGCTTGCAAACATTACAATGCTGATATTGTGCATACCAAACCATTTTTAAAAAAAAGTCAAACCATAAGGTGCTTCTTCATTCTAGCTCTGACTAATTAGTCTATTTGTATTAAATAACAATTGATAACCAATCCTTACTTGAGGGTTCCGTCTGGGTAGTCGGGAATGATGGTGGAGGTGTGACCCAGAACATAGCCGGGGATCCAGCCCTCAGCTGCTGGGCCTTGTTCTGTGGCGGCACGGAAAACTAGAAACATGTTCTGCTGGTTAGAGGCCAATATCTGCACAACCTCTCCTTGATATACGCTGATCTCATCCTCCTTTAGAGCCACATAGTCCTGGGTCACCAACATGGTCGACACACTGCTGCTGCTGCTGCTTTCACTCTGAGAGCAAAAACATAAGCAAAATGTCAGCATAACACAATTTTTACATAATTTAAATTTTATTTACTATGTTTGAATGTGAAGTATGTTGAAGGCATTTAGTGAGCTGGACATTTAAGAGAGCAAGAATGAAGCAAGTGAGAGCAGTTTAAGGAAAAGATTATTTAAAAAGCAAAATCATTTTAATTACAAGATCCTCTTTTCAAGTGACACTAAAGAGTCATTCACACTGACAGTTCACACATAACTTGCTGCCCAGATGCTGTACTGTAGGTTACAATGTCTATGCTCCTACTGATAGTCGTCGGAACTTGGAACATGGTGAACTGTGTTGAATCGCCAACAATCTTTTATTTTTATCTTTATTGCATAATGAAATAAATATTGGAGTTTTGTGATTTTAGTCCATGTATTTTAACTTTGTGACCATCTATATGCCAGTGGACTGCTAAAAGTTGACAAAATATATTTGAACGCATTTAACAGTAATCTTTCTTTTTCAGGAAACAGGCAAAATATATTGATGACTCATCCTGCACTTTGGGAATACCCACAATTTTTGTCCTATAAAATGCTCTGTTAAAAAAATGAAAACATATCCTTTACTCTAATATGGCCTGCTTCTGACTCACAAGTAGTAAATCACTGTTCATGGCTGTGAAGTAACTAAAGCCTATTTTTTTTTTTTTAAAGGACAAACCCTTTTGTATGTCCCACCCAAAGTTCTTGTTTCAATAGAAAATAAGTCCGCAGGGAATGTTATGGGGATATGCTTTTTTTTTTTTTAAATGTCTCAAAAAGCAATTGAAATCTGTCAAAATAGCTGTAAGCAGGTTAAAAAGAAAAAAAAAGTGTTAGTAAATGTTAGTTGGCTGGTTTACGTGCTCCCAATGCTTGCATATTAGGTCTTTACGGGCAGTTAAGGAAAAAAATCCTGCCAGTTCAAAGCAGATAGAATCAGCAGAGATAGTCAATGGATGCACAGAGTTTCTGAGAAACTCTTGAGAAGTTATCCTGTTTAACAGTGTACGTTGTTAGTTGCTCAGCACAGTCAAACCAGGCCAGTTAATATCCACAACAGCCTGTGAGAATCCTCTTTTAGTTCCAGGACAACGCACAATTGCGCACCCCAGCGGGTTAGTATGAAGCTGGAGGTGGAGGTGAAGCAGGACTAGGCCTCACTAAAGCCAGGAGCTAGAGTTTGGCTCTTACCCCATTGCTGTGAGTGGAGTGCAGGGACTGCTCACTGGTGGAGGAGCAAGTACTGATGCGGTCCAACTCCTTACTGTGGGCTGAATGCCTGCGAGTCTGACACTGGTTGCGACTCAACGTGTCACTCTGCTCTGTGTACGAGCCAGGCCTGCCAGTGGGAGAAGCAGGCATCGAGGCCCAAAACGGGGAGCCCTTCTGGGCTTGGATGCCTGGTGTGAAAAGTGTAAAGTTCTGAGGGTTCAAGGGGGAGAGAACGGGCGAGGGTACTCTTAGACGAGGCTTCGTTAGGGTGAGAGATAGGGGTGCGGCTGTAGTTCTTGGAATGGGTGTCCCTGATTGGGCTTCCTCGCGCAGCTCCTTCAAGGGGCTCTCCAGGACCCGCATCCTAGGAACCTCACCATTAAGGTCCTTGTGAGGAAGAGGGCACGTACCTGAAGTTCGGTCATCTGGGGCGGGGGCGTGGTGATGCTGCACAGGCTGAGGGAGACGAGAGGAAGGTTGAGGGATTCGGGAATTTCGGGATCGGGAGCCACAGCCAGGACCCATGGAAGAGCTGCTGCTACCCCCTGGAAGACCACTGCTGCTGGGTCCTCCAAGACTGCTTGCCCCAACATGGTTCCGTTGGTATTCAATTGGTGAAGTCAGTGCTGAGTGGACAACAAGAGACAAGTTATGTTAAATACTATAACTCAATCATCAATGACAAAGGTGTATCTAGTGTTGTAAAGTAAAAGAGTAAAGCTATGAACATTAAGAGTCTTCAAACAGCGTATTTTCAAAACGACCTAGTCGCTAGATTGTCTAAATGACTAGATTGTCTTAAAGCTGAGTTTCAAACATAATGTCTGAATGTTCCCAACACTGTTCTATCCTTTCTTATCCTGCACCCAGAGGGACCCTATTCCACAGGGTTTAGCTCCAGTCCTATTTAAAAAACACCTGGACCAGCTAATCAATGTCTTCAAGATAACAAGAAACTTCCAGATAAGTGTTTTGGGGCAGGTTGGAGCTAAACTCTGCAGGACACTGGCACACCAGGAGCAGATTTGGACACCCCTGATCTAAAGCAACATATAGTTATATAGCACATATTACAGGAACAATCCCACTGGACCAACCTGAGTTTAAGATTTGTTTGTGGGCTTAACACCAACAACCTTTTGGTTAACAGATATTTAACCAATAACCTAATATTTTGTAACTTTGTTGGAAACTCTAAATTTGCGCTACCATTGAGGAAGTTTCTCTGATTTTCCAGGATGCTGCTGATCTGCTGGATCCAGGCCTGGCAAACCATTCGGTTGGAGGAATGGAGGACATAGTGCTCTGTACTGCCAGTCGATGACCTTGAGGTTAAAATAAACTTACAAGGGTCATTGTCAGGACTTTCCTCTAGACCCAACCAACTGACCTGCAGAGTAGTGAGAGATAGATAAAAGAAGAAGAATGAGATGAATGCTTTTGGTTGCTATGCTGTATCTTGAGCACAGTGTTTTCTACAGCAGTGGTTCTGTCTACACACCTTTATGCTGTTCTTAAAAAGATAACCTGGCATTGAGAAGCCCTTCTTTTTATCCAGAGGTTCACTGAAGATAACTATCTGCTCAAAGAGGAAGATGCGCCTCTCCTTCATGCGAGAAAGGAGACCACCGTCCTGGTCTGAGACCATAAATGTGTCCTGGAGAAGCAGTCGACCCTGGGCTACAATTTTACCCTGAACACAAAATAATACAATAATGAACAATAAATAAACAATGCTTAATCCTTTGCAGCGTTGACAAACAGAAAACTGCTTGGTTTGAAAATAACTATTGTGTGAGCAGTGCTTCATAAACACACGGCAATAGAGTTGTCAAAAGTACAGACTTTGGTACCTAGTCGATACTGAAATTTTAAAAATGTGACGCTTTGAACGCCTTTGATAAACACCTCTGATTGGCCATTGTGTTCACGGTTCATTGTGCTGTGTGTTGATTATTGTAGCCAATCACAAACATATCCGGTGAGTACTTCAACACAATTGCCAATCAGAGGTGTTTATAAATCTGCTCAACAGCGTCACATTTTTAAAATTTCAGTACCGATAGGCACCTAAGTCGGTATTTCGACAACTCTACATGGCAGCAAAGGTGTAAAAAAATGTACCCGCAAATTTTCTACGAAATGTGACCATGCTTTAAAGGGTTAGTTCACCCAAAAATGAAAATTCTGTCATTTATTACTTACCCTCATGCCATTCCACACACGTAAGACCTTCATTAATCTTCGGAACACAAATTAAGATATTTTAGTTTAAATCCGATGGCTCCGTGAGGCCTCCATAGGGAGTAATGTCACTTCCTCTCTCAAGATCCATAAATGTACTAAAAACACATCTAAATAAGTTCATGTGAGTACAGTGGTTTAATATTAATATTATAAAGCGACGAGAATATTTTTGGTGTGCCAAAAAAAACAAAATAACGACTTATTTAGTGATGACCGATTTCAAAACAATGCTTCAGGAAGCATCGGAGCACAGTGAATCTGTGTATCGAATCTGCAGTTTGGAGCGCCAAAGTCACGTGATTTCAGCCGTTTGGCGGGTTTGAACCGCGATCTGATTCATTATTCGTTACACTGATTCATAATGCTCCGATGCTTCCTGAAGCAGTGTTTTGAAATCGGTCATCACTAAATAAGTCGTTATTTTGTTTTTTTGCCGCACCAAAAATATTCTCGTCGGTTTATAATATTAATATTGAACAACTGTACTCACATGAACCGATTTAAATATGTTTTTAGTACCTTTATGGATCTTGAGAGAGGAAGTGACATTACTCCCTGTGAAGGCCTCACGGAGCAATCGATTTGAACTAAAATATCTTAATTTGTGTTCTGAAGATGAATGAAGGTCTTACGGGTGTGGAACGGCATGAGGGTGAGTAATAAATGACAGAATTTTCATTTTTTGGTGAACTAACCCTTTAAATCAGAATTTTTAGCATAATAAACATTAATTCACAACAAGACTCTCTATGCTGTATAGCTCGAAATATTGTGTGATGTCCCATGTTTGTTATTTGGAGGAAAGGTCAGTGTTTGCTCAGAATGTGAATTTTGTCAGGCATCTAAACTATTTTCACAGAATAATGAAAATTCACCGTCATACTTGGTTTGACTGGTTGCCTTTTAGCTGAATCGGACTTAAAGGAATTCCTGCTAATTTATGTATATACAACTGCTTTTAACTTTCCACCTACACCCTCTCAAACATTTGTAAAAAAGGAAATGCATCTTACATCAAATCCTTGGAGGCGTCCAACATTCATCATGTCATTGCAGCGTTTAGGAACAACACACATCACCTCCACTGCTTTCTGTGAGAGAACGAATGTAATTACAGCAATGGTAACAACTAGATTTTTCATTTTTCTGAAGAAAACATGACTGGTGCTTGTCTATGTAAAATTTGCCAGTACAGTGTATTACTAAGGTGGTTGCAGGGTATTGCTAGGTGGTTTGTCAACAAATAACACTTACCTCTAATTCAACAGTGTCCAAACCAGCCTTTTTGGAGAACTTGAGGAAATCCTAAAATTATGGAATCAGAACAATTTTGTTAGAATAAAACTAGATAATGATCTTTTCTCAAAGTCATCTATTCTTTAAATATGCATGAGGCTGTATGGGTCAGTAATACTGATAGGAATGGCTACATTGGTTTTTGCAAATTCCCTGCCTGACCTTCAGCAGAAGCTGGTATTTCATGATCCGTTGCACTGGTTTAATCAGTAGATCTGTGATCTGTAGCCTATGGCCCAACCTCTGCTTTAAATCCTGATGAAAATACAAATAAAACATGAGTGTCGTTATGGGTCTGTCTCACTTTTCATGACTCATGTTTAAATGTCAGGCAGGACATAAACAGTGACTTGAGTCTTACCTCAAAATATGTGTCGATGTATTCTGAAACAATGTGCTCTGATTTTGGCTTGTTTTGGCAGTACACAATGTACATGTGCAGTCTTCGTTCCTGTAGCCAAAACAAAATTTCAGACATAGAAGATCATAACTTAATCATCATACTAAATAACAAAGAAAAATGAACTATTAATATAGAAACAAATGGAAGCAATGGAAACCAAAGGAACAAAGGAAACAGAAAATAAACACAGGAAATAAGAACATACAAACTAAGAGTACAGGAACTAAAACCAACTTAGAACATGACAATAAGATTATTATAGTTAATTTTAACAAAAGAAATTAATTGTCGGACACTACCTTCACGTCGTATTTATGCATATACGCACTTATCAAAATGGTGATGATTGTAGATAGTTAAAATATGTTGATTGAAATGTGTATATCTTTCATTCAAAAAATTCACAAAATTATAACCTTTCATTGAAGGAAAATAATTGAATGTGGGGGGAAATCACATTATGAAATAAAGGTTTTTCTCCAAAGCACGTTGGCCACAATTGTTGGCACCCTATTATTAAATACTTTTTGCAATCTCCTTTTGCCAAGATAACAGCTCTGAGTCTTCTTCTATAATGCCTGATGAGTTTGGAGAACACCTGACAAGAGATCAGAGACCATTCCTTCATACAGAATCTCTCCAGATCCTTGAGATTCCCAGCTCCATGTTGGTGCTTCTTCTCTTCAGTTCACTCCACTCATTTTCTTTAGGGTTCAGGTCAGGGCACTGGGATGGTCATGACAGAAGCTTATTTTTTTGCTCAGTTTTGATGTTTGTTTTGGATCATTGTCCTGATGGAAGATCCAACCATGGCCCATTATTGGAATTCTAGCAGAAGCCGTCAGGTTTTGATTTTTTATCTGTTGGTATTTGATAGAATCCATGATACCATGTATCTGAACAAGATGTCCAGGACCTCCAGCAACAAAATAGGCCCACAACATTAAAGATCCAGCAGTATATTTAACCATGGGCATGGGGTACTTTTCATCCCTGTGTGCACCAAACCCATCTGGTGGGTTTGCTGCCAAAAAGCTCTTTTTTTAGTTTCATCTGACTATAGAAGTGTCACGATCTGTAGTGTGAGTGCCCTATCTGCCACTTGAGGGCACTCCATCCTGGACTCTTTCACCCATTGACTACACTACCCATAACGCACTGCCGGACTCATTATCCCTTTATCACTTCATTACCACCAGCTGTCATGTATCACTTAATTAGTGTCTGTCTATTTATACCCTGTCTGTTTCTGTTCACTTCCTGGAGTTTTCAGTTCACATTCCCCGGTCTGTGTTGTTTCCTGTTCCCGTGTTTTGTTTTTGTTTTTGTTGGACTGATCCCTGGCTTTTGACCCATGCTTGTTGTGGACTACGATTTTGGATTTCCCTAATAAATTACCTGCAATTGGATCTGTCTCTCGTCTCCGTGTTTGCAACCGTGACAGAAAACTCCAGCATGCAAGGATCCAGCAGTGTGGGGTTCCGTATCCTTCCTCCAGCCAATACCAGGGAGCGTTTGGATCAACTGCGGGCGGTGAGGGCTCTACGCCAAGAGGGATGGGAGGTAGGATGCTTCGCCAAGGTCTTTTGGACGATGGCGGTGGGGCTGGGGTACAATGATGCGGCTTTGAAGGATTTCTTTAATTGCTGCCTTGACGATCCTCTGCCTCAATGTGAGATGGAAGGGATACGGATTTTAGACTTCTGGAGATTCGCCGCATATCTCCGCCATCGGAGAGAATGGACCTCACCGAGTCAACCAGGCAGTGTGCATGCTCCAGCCCGGGAATCCGATTCAGAAGGCACAGGGGAGGTGGGCACTGAGCCTCAGCTTCACCCCGGTAAAGGGAGGAGGAGAAGGAAGTCTCCAGCCAGTGAGCCTGCTCCAGCCAGTGAGTCCACTCCAGAGCCCGCTCCAGCCAGTGAGTCCACTCCAGAGCCCGCTCCAGCCAGTGAGTCCACTCCAGAGCCCGCTCCAGCCAGTGAGTCCACTCCAGAGCCCGCTCCAGCCAGTGAGTCCACTCCAGAGCCCGCTCCAGCCAGTGAGTCCACTCCAGAGCCCGCTCCAGCCAGTGAGTCCACTCCAGAGCCCGCTCCAGCCAGTGAGTCCACTCCAGAGCCCGCTCCAGCCAGTGAGTCCACTCCAGAGCCCGCTCCAGCCAGTGAGTCCACTCCAGAGCCCGCTCCAGCCAGTGAGTCCACTCCAGAGCCCGCTCCAGCCAGTGAGTCCACTCCAGAGCCCGCTCCAGTCAGTGAGTCCACTCCAGAGCCCGCTCCAGCCAGTGAGTCCACTCCAGAGCCCGCTCCAGCCAGTGAGTCCGCTCCAGCCAGTGAGTCCGCTCCAGTACGGCATGCTCTCCCTATCAGTCCGGTGATGGCCAAGAGGGCTGTCCTCACGTTCTATGTTTTGGCGGTCTTGCGTGCCTGGAGGATGCTCTACGAACAGCCTCAGCCTGAGCCCGCTGCCGTCCCAGAGCAGCCCCAGCCTGAGCCCGCTGCCGTCCCAGAGCAGCCCCAGCCTGAGCCCGCTGCCGTCCCAGAGCAGCCCCAGCCTGAGCCCGCTGCCGTCCCAGAGCAGCCCCAGCCTGAGCACGCTGCCGTCCCAGAGCAGCCCCAGCCTGAGCACGCTGCCGTCCCAGAGCAGCCCCAGCCTGAGCACGCTGCCGTCCCAGAGCAGCCCCAGCCTGAGCACGCTGCCGTCCCAGAGCAGCCCCAGCCTGAGCACGCTGCCGTCCCAGAGCAGCCCCAGCCTGAGCACGCTGCCGTCCCAGAGCAGCCCCAGCCTGAGCACGCTGCCGTCCCAGAGCAGCCCCAGCCTGAGCACGCGGCCGTCCCAGAGCAGCCCCAGCCTGAGCACGCGGCCGTCCCAGAGCAGCCCCAGCCTGAGCACGCGGCCGTCCCAGAGCAGCCCCAGCCTGAGCACGCGGCCGTCCCAGAGCAGCCCCAGCCTGAGCACGCGGCCGTCCCAGAGCAGCCCCAGCCTGAGCACGCGGCCGTCCCAGAGCAGCCCCAGCCTGAGCACGCGGCCGTCCCAGAGCAGCCCCAGCCTGAGCACGCGGCCGTCCCAGAGCAGCCCCAGCCGGAGCACGTTGCCGTCCCAGAGCAGCCCCAGCCTGAGCACGCGGCCGTCCCAGAGCAGCCCCAGCCTGAGCACGCGGCCGTCCCAGAGCAGCCCCAGCCTGAGCACGCGGCCGTCCCAGAGCAGCCCCAGCCTGAGCACGCGGCCGTCCCAGAGCAGCCCCAGCCTGAGCACGCGGCCGTCCCAGAGCAGCCCCAGCCTGAGCACGCGGCCGTCCCAGAGCAGCCCCAGCCGGAGCACGTTGCCGTCCCTGAGCAGCCCGAGTCCGAACACGTTGCCGTCCCAGAGCAGTTCCAGTCCGAGCCCGCTGCCGTCCCTGAGTCCTCCGCTCTCCCTGATTGGGCCACGGAGGCCGTCACCGAGCTGTCCGCTCTCCCTGATACGGCCACGGATGCCGTCACCGAGCTGGCCGCTCTCCCTGATACGGCCACGGAGGCTGTCACCAAGCTGCTCGTTCTCCCTGATACGGCCACGAAGCACCCTTGGCCAGCCCTGTTGCCGCCATCCAGATCTTCTGTCCTGCCGCCGTCATCCAAACCTTCTGCCCTGCCGCCGTCCAAGCCTTCTGCCCTGCCGCCACCGCCCAGAACTTCTGTCCTGCCGCTGTCATCCAAGCTTTCTGCCCTGCCGCCGCCACCCAGGCTTTCTGCCCTGTCGCCACTGCCCAGGCCGTTTGAACCGTTGGAACCAGCCTGGTCAGTTCCTCCGGCACCACCCTGGCAATCAGCCAGGACTCAAGACCCGCTGGAACCAGCCTGGCCGGTTCCTCCAGCGCCACCCTGGCAATCAGCCAGAATTCCAGACCCTCTGGAACCTGCCTGGTCAGTTCCTCCAGCGCCACCCTGGTATTCAGCCAGGACTCCAGAACCGCTGGAACCAGCCTGGTCAGTTCCTCCAGCGCCACCCTGGTATTCAGCCAGGACTCCAGAACCGCTGGAACCAGCCTGGTCAGTTCCTCCAGCGCCACCCTGGCTCTCAGCCAGGACTCCAGAACCGCTGGAACCAGCCTGGTCAGTTCCTCCAGCGCCACCCTGGCTCTCAGCCAGGACTCCAGAACCGCTGGAACCAGCCTGGTCAGTTCCTCCAGCACCGCCCAGGCTATCTGTGGGGCACCCTGGATCTGACCCGCCATCCCTCCCCCTGATCCTCCTCCTGTCCACCACCCTCCTGAGCTGTGTTTTTGTTTTGGCTGGTGGAGCGTCTGGTAGCCGCTCCTTTGAGGGGGGGTAATGTCACGATCTGTAGTGTGAGTGCCCTATCTGCCACTTGAGGGCACTCCATCCTGGACTCTTTCACCCATTGACTACACTACCCATAACGCACTGCCGGACTCATTATCCCTTTATCACTTCATTACCACCAGCTGTCATGTATCACTTAATTAGTGTCTGTCTATTTATACCCTGTCTGTTTCTGTTCACTTCCTGGAGTTTTCAGTTCACATTCCCCGGTCTGTGTTGTTTCCTGTTCCCGTGTTTTGTTTTTGTTTTTGTTGGACTGATCCCTGGCTTTTGACCCATGCTTGTTGTGGACTACGATTTTGGATTTCCCTAATAAATTACCTGCAATTGGATCTGTCTCTCGTCTCCGTGTTTGCAACCGTGACAAGAAGCAGGTCCCATATGAAGTTCGGATGTATGCTGGAGTTTGTTTTTTGATGAGGGAGGAGGATTTTTCTTGAAACCCTCCCAAAAAACCTTTGGTGATGTAGGTGCTGTTTGGTAATTTTTTTAGGCTTTCTGACCCCAGGACTAAACTAATCCCTGCAATTCTTCAGCTGTGATCCTTGGAGAGTCTTTGGCCACTCAAACTTTCCTCCTCACTGTGCATTAGGACAATTTAGACACACATGCTCCTAGTCACCCTGGTGTGCAAAAAGAATCATTGAACTATGTTGGTAATGATGGAATTTCGACCATAGTTGTGTAGTGATCAGCAGGCAGACATGAGGGCAGACTCCCCCATTGCATCAATAGTCCCCTTTCATCTGCTATATTGAAAAGCACAGGACTCCAAAACTTACACCTTCAAAATAAGTTCCACAAAAAAGGAATTAGATGGACTAGGAGATAAGCCTGCAAAGACAATCACCCTGACCATTTGTGCAAGGGGAAGAATGATGACATTAGCATGTCATTTGAACAGACTAATCCTATCATCATTTTCTGCATTGTTCACCCCAGTCCCTCAGACTTGAGACCTGAGGTGTGAACGGCCACTGACTCCACTCACCAGACAGGTTTTGCCGTGTGGCTTGAAGCCACAAGAGATGTATAAAAATGGACACACAATGGACAAAATGGAGCAAATCTTCTCCATTACTATTAACAGAATTGTATATACTTAATGAGTGCTGTTTGTGTACATGCAAAATATACAAACTTACCTATTAATATGAATGCATAGGTATTTCAACATAACCCCGTGATGTTTGGCTTTTATGTTTTCAGCACGATGCCTAGGTTAATCTGATATTGGTTTGGAAAGTGAATAAATAAATATCACTTACCAAACCTCTTTCCAGAGACCTTGGCATTAGTGTATATTGTCAGTATATGATTATCTAATTTGCATTAGATTTTGCATAGCTGATATAAGTTAATAACAAATAATCTCTCGGTTTATTTGTTGAATTTTTATTTCTTTTAGAGAAATGACAGTTTATCTTTCCATAAAATTAACTTATATCCAACTCATTCACTTGCATTTATCAATCTTTTTGCACTTTATCAATTCAGTAGTTAATATTTAAACTTAATATTAATACGAAATACTAATATTAATATTTAAGATCATGAATAACTAAATATGTGGTGCCCTCATGTGAAGCTAGTCTAAAATAACTACAATCGGCTAACAAAGCTTTTGGGAATCACGCCACAGAATGAAACAGCAACAGTATTGGCTCAACCAGTTATGTAAGTTCGGGGCGGTACTTTCTGTTTAGCTAACCAATAGTAAATGGAAGAAGTGTTTGAGAAAATCTGAGAAATCTGTTTGAAAACAACAATTTTGTTTAGTGGCACTAATGGTACAGAAAATACAAACATCACCTTTGAATTTAACACAGGTGCACCATGTAATCTTATGGTGTTTTTCGTAGAAAGAGTGAAAGCCCACAATGAATCATATCATACCTGTCTGATAAACAGGGGTGCGAGTCTATCAGGGTCCTCCAAGCACTTCTCCAGTTCACCAAGAAAGAAGCTACAAAGATCAGAGGTTTACATTAATGTTTTACATTGACATTAAAGTAGGCTGTCTTAATACAGTATTTGAGTGGATGGAAGAGAAGTGCATCATTTTCACATACTCTTTATGCCAGTCAAAAATCTGGTGAATGTTCCCGAAGACAATCTTATCTTTGCCCTTCATGTCGTCGGGTACACCCTCCTCCTTCATCCTGCTAATGTAGCCCTGCAGGTGCCGGAACACATGAGTACGGTTACCATGTAGACAGTGACATAAAACTTGTGATCTCACTGAGCCATAATTCTGAATAAGCAGCAAATCCAACCACTCTTATTTCCTTTCAGAGAGACACTCTTAACAGATCACGTGATCAATAGATATAGAGTACCGAACAAACAGAACTTAACCCTGACAGCAGCTGCCAATTATGTTTACTTGAATTAATGTGTTCGGTTACATGTGGTCACCATAGTGATCTCCCTGCAGTATTTGTTAAAAGAACTGAAAATAATCCCACCTCCACGACCGCACCAAGGTCTCTCACGTAGTCTCTCTCTGTCTCAACCAGTTCCAGCAGTACATAACTGAAAAAAAGAAAGAAAAAAACATAGGACATTTATATTCAAACCAAAAACAATCCAAGATGGCAGGTTGACTGAAAAGAAACATTTTATTTTTTATCTGTAAAAATATTTCTAATACAGAAATCATATTAAAATGTATGCTATATTTGAGTGTGCTGCATATTTTTGATGCTTATTATAGTACTCTATTGTACTCTACTGGAATCAATGCTGCCTATGCACCCTTTCACAACTCAAAGCTATGTTTCCATCCACCTATTTTTTTGCGCATTTTGGAATATCACTTACAAAACGCTGGATGGAAATGCCAAGAAGCGTATAAATTGTAAAACGCACATGACATCTGCCTCTAAAAGCAACTGCGTTTATTGCATTTCGTCTGTGTGCTCTAAGGCGCAAGTAATTCGTTATATCCGAAAATTATTATATACAGTGACTTCACCTACTTTTCTCAGTGATATTTAGCACCAGTTTATCAGGAAGCGATGATTTTGTTCTCTTAGACTCACTGGGTGGAAATAGTGCTTTATTCACAAGTGTTTTATGCGATATTCCAAATTTGCGCATAAGTTAAATTTGCAATTTTGGATGGAAACATAGCTAATGTTCCTCAATGCATTAAACTCAATGCAACCCTCAGTGCAACCCAATCTAAAGCGTTATAATGTGATGCTCAAAGTTCAGACTATAGCTTTGACCCAGTTTGCCACTGACCTTTTAAAGCAAACACGAGACAATTCACACGATTTATCGTAATGTATTATCAATGTTCTACATGATCCTGAACCTTTCTTAAACTAATTATTAAATTCAACAAGATCATCCCAAGACAGTAAGGAGTCATAAAATGACTCATGTTTGAAGAGATATTTTTACTTGCTATGATGCATGAAGTCGGTACGACTCTTTTCTGTCCTTAACTTTTTTCCCTTATTCATCTTCTTTTGCTCTTTTTGCCGTTTATTTATGTACCATTCCCGCCTTTTTTGAAAAACCTCTATGCAACCCTGTGCAAAACTATTCATGCAGAGGTCAAAGTGTCAACACTTGTGTTTAGAGATGAAGCCCTGATGTGATTCATATTCCAAGTCAGTCACTTACAAGGTTTCACATACAAGATTCGATTTTGGTGCAGTCTTAAGGCCCATTTACACCAAGAACAATAATTTCAAAGAAGAAATATTTGAGGAAAATAAGAGAGGGACACACTGTCGTCTCTTGAGGAAGCCAGTCTTGCGTTCATCCATCTCATCAATGGGAGAGGAGGAAGACAGGAAGGAGTTATCCGATGGGATGCAGGAAGGACTACTGCTATCTCTTTGCTCAACAGGGAGAGAACTGGGCCTGTCCTCCAGACTCTGAGAAAGCGAAAAAAGAATTTAGTGGACAGTACAAAAATATTCAATGTAAAAAGATGGACTTGATGAAACACCTCTGTGATATCCTACCATTTTGCTCTTGACGAGTTCCTCAATGGCGCTGACCAGTTCTGCCGCACTCGGTGTCTCTGAACTGCTGGGACGTCCAGACAGACGGGAGGTAGCCTACGTAAAAAAAGAAAACAAGTAAAAATATTTAGAATCTTACAAAGGTAGGACTATTATAATTGTTATGATCAAAACAAAACAAAACAAAACAAAACAAAACAAAACAAAACAAAACAAAACAAAACAAAACAAAACAAAACAAAACAAAACAAAACAAAACTAAACAAAAAAATGATCAAACCATTTTGGTCTGAATGGGAAACAGCAAGGCTATCACCTTAGGCTTGTTTCCACTGCTTTGTTTTCAACAGGAATATACCGCTTACTCATCAATTGATTATTTATTGGTGGTAAACTGAGTGGTCTAATTTGCATGTTAAATGCCCTACCTGTCTTTTTCCCCATGAAGACTAGTTTATTAAGTGGAGTGATTTCCCTTTTGGGTTATAGTTACATAAGTGACTAGACTTCAGTATTCATTTATTATGTGAATCTGCAGTGATGCTCACCATTGTAGTGTTCTGACTGAAGGCGGAAACATTCCAGTCCAAATATGGTAATGAGTGTGGTTTCTGGATTCGCCAGCCAATCAGGGGCTGATTTCAGTGTGGTAGGGGCTAATGTGGGGGGAACGGAAGTAGGAACTTTGGTTTGGAAGATTTGGGTTGTTTTGGGTAAAGAGTAAGTGCACACATGGCCCACCGCATGTACACACTCCTGAATACTCCAATAAGAAGCACATGAAAGGTCACGGACAGAAAGGCTTTCACAGGCTATAACAGTCAGAAGTCAGAATGCTACTGAGTCTGTACCTCATGTTCTGGCAAAGCACAGCTGAGGACGTGTGGAGTATTCAAACAAATTAATGGACAAAAAGGAAAATATGTAAGGATGAAGTATAAAAGTAGAAAAAAGAGAAGGAAAGAAAAGGAGAAGGCTGGAGGAGAGAAGACTACATAGAGAGATAAGGAAACTGAGACAAAACAGAGGCAGAACAGAAATCAACATAATGCTGGAGAACATTAAGAAACAAAGAGAAAAAAGACAGCAGTTAGAGATGCCTGACTGGTCTTCTTCTAAGCTATCATTACCATAGGTTAAAGTCATTATTAAATGGCATGTGCAACACATTCTACTTTCGTTTCTATGCAAAACAGAAAATTAGCCCTCAACCTCAAGAGCATCTCACTGTATCCCAATGGTAATTATTCTTTTTAAACTATCTTTATTTTGCCATTACATGAATCTGCACTAAATGACTGCATTAACTATTTGTAAGATGTACAACAGTAGTGTATTTAGCTGTTAGTTAATACTGACCCATAGTCTGCACAGCCTAGGTAACATTTCAAAGTTGTATTGAAACTGGTGCGGTGGAGCAAGTTGTGAATCTTGCACAATATGACTGAGAATGTGTTTTAAGTTACGTACGTAACAGAGCCAGATGTGATCTCATGTTGACTTTATAAAAAACTATTTACATAATCATAGTAGACAGTCCAAAATAGCAGGTTTGAAAAAGTAATATAATCTCAAATCAGAATAGATATCAAAAACCATCCATTTCGCACAGGCTTTGGCAGTTACCTTGTCCTCCTGGGAGTCCTGATGCAGAAGGCTGTGCTGTTGGATAGCCATAGGGGGCGGCAGGGGAACAGAGTCTGGGCCTTCCTCTCCCTCCTCCTCACCACAGCTCTGCATCCCTGAGGAGGAAGACTTAGACAGAGTGCCACTGCTTAATCCCTCATTTCTCATCCTCTGTGAGGACAGAAGAAAGAGAGAAAGAGAAAGAAAGGAGAGAAAGAGAGACTTAACATTGTAAAGCTATGAAACAGCTCGACAGCTGTGGCACAGTTTTATACCAAAATATCTCCAGCGCTTCCGTTATCTTTCATGCACTGTATTTATAACTGCTCTACACTGGAAACCACAAGACATAAATAACACTTAGACAGTTACAAATCATACAGCGCAACACTTAAAAACAGACAGAACGCTACATTTACTTCTGCCTTCATTGGTATTTCAAATGTATTTACCCGGACATGAGTGGCAACTAACAAACTACCCATAGACATTTACTTGTCTGCAAGCTGTTTTAACCATTTTCACTGTTGCAATAGTAAACCAGTAAATAATTGTATATGTAATTGAATATACCATTCAAAAGTGTGGGGTCTATAATATGTTTCTGAAAGTCTCTTATGCTCATCAAGCCTGCATTTATTTGATCACAAATACAGTGAAAGCTAATATTGTGGAATGTATTTTATTTATTGTATGTTTTATTGTATTTTTTACTCCATTCTTCAGTGTCACAAGACCCACATTTGAATATGATGATTTGGTACTTGATTAACATTTCTTATTATAATAATTGAAAACAGTTGTGCTGCTTAATATTTTTGTGGAAATCATGATACTTTTTCATTATTCTTTGTAGAACAGAAAGATCAAAAGAACATCCATTTAATTGAAATATTTTTGTAACAATGTAAAATGTACTGTCACTTTTGATTCATTTATTCATCCTTGCTGAATAAAAGTATTGTCTTAAATAATAAATAATAATCTTACTGACCCCAAACTTTCGAATGATATACATTAATGCATACATACAATTATATAATACATGAATTGATACACAATTCAATGCTGATTTTTTAAAAAGCCTGCCAAAAGTAATGGTTTTGTGAGTGATATTGTATTGATTTTCTGGTCACCAACCTCCTCTATGGTCTCATCTTGTGGTGTGGCAGCACTGTCATCTGAGTCTTTCTGTGAGCCGGTGTCTGCGTTCTTGCGAACATCTCGACTCTTCTTGTGCTTGTGTGCGAGTTTCTTTACGTGGCCGTCTGCTTTGCCACTGCTGAGCCGTCTGACGGGACTGGTCAGCCACTTGCGCAGAGTATTTCCGGGCCGTTTGGGTCCAGGAGAGCTCTGCAAATGACCCGGCTGCAGCGTGGCACTGCCCGAAAGTCCTCCTTCATTACTGGAGACTGAGAGCGTGTCTTCAAAGAAAGAGAGAGAGAGAGAGAGACATGGTGTTTATATGTCTTCCTGGGCCCAGTCAGTGTTTTAGTGTTTTACTTTCATCACAAATAAAATGTCTAAATGACATATAGCGTTGGATGAAAACAAAAAATATATATTTTATTGATTTATTATTACTATTAAATCAAGTGGCATCACCAAACAAATGATGCCATTTTCTCAGAATTAACTACTTGTTTATGCATGGAAAGGATATTTTTAGTAAAAGCCAGTGAAATAAATAAATACATGAATCCATAAATAAACAACAAGAAAGTTATGTTTCCAAATTTTGTATCAATATATGATAAACAACTTTCTTTTGTGCTGTATTTATTGACTTATTTATTTTACATAAATGCCATTTAGATCAAATGATTTTGTTATATAACACAAAGATATTCAAATACTTTTATACGTGGTTTCAAGTGTAAATATTTTCGGGGCCACTGTACATAGTAATTTCAAAAATTGAATTACTGCAATGTCACTGTACCACAGTTTACTGTATTATAACTATATAATAACTACATAATAAACTAAAATGATAACATAAGTATATGTTAAATCATAAGTATATGTTAAAAGTCAAATCTGACTATCAGTTGCTAATTATTCTGGGGTTTATTGTGAGTGTTTTTTTGTTTGTTTGTTTGTTTTTTGTCACCACAAAGTGATGCAAATCATAGCTCTATTTTTCACTTCAGAGATGTTTCTGTTTTCAGCCCTCTTCAAAACTGAAACTGCAAAAACCTCTTAAAAGACCTTTCTCTGCTCCATAGAGAGTACGTCCTTACATAAAGCTTGCATAAGATATTCTTTTTAAGTCTAATGATGTGCAGAAAAAATGCCTTCAAGGCCTCTGATGAACGATCTTCAAGGGAGGAGTGGGAAATTCATGAGCTAATAAATAAATCTTTATTGATTGTGATTATAAAAATACATGTACAGTTTATAACTTCCAACTGACTTGGGCTGAATAACGACTATTTTCTTCTGTAGAGCTGCTTATAGCTGAATTGAACTCATTTTATAATTGATGAACTTTACACACTTTTTGAACTGAACTGAATCAACACTAAACTGACTTGAGCTGAAAAAAAAAAAGAGACTATTGTCTTTGTAGAGCTGCTTTACAGTAGAATTTTGAGATTGTCTTATATTTTATGAAATTGGATAATTGATTATTTTCTTTTTTATTCCTGTAAAGCTGCTTTGAAACACTCTGTATTGTATAAAGTGCTATATAAAAAAAGATGACTTAACTTGACTCTTTCATATGTTGTATATATGAATTCTCAGCTGTCAGGCTCAGTAGTTTGTCCTCTCACTGTGGACAGTATATTCAAGTAGTTGACACTAGTTTGACCCCTCTGTCATGGTTCACACTCTGTGTATTTATACACACAGCCACACCTGGTAAACAAAGTCCAAAATCTTTCAATTCTGATGAACACTTCTATTTCATTAATGGATATTTCTTAACTGAAATCATATTACTATTGATGTCCACAAATGAATCATTGTGAACTACTTGATTGCACTGACTCGTTTGAACTGATTCACAACGGATTTGAATAAACTCTTATTGTGGCTTATTCTGGCCAAGAACTGTCCAATTAGACAAGAACCGTCTAATCTTTTTAACAGTTTTTGGGCAGGTTTATCTAAAACAGATAATATCTGAGTAACAGACCGGTGTGGACAAGCAAAATTATTTTCGAACTGGTTGTTAACAGCACAATTTTGTGTTTAGCTACACTGACACAAAGCACACAATTTAGTGAGTGTGTGCTTGTTACCGTCTTAATTAATAACCTTCATAGCAGGATATGAACCTTAAATAAGTCAGTTTAACAAAGACATGTGTGGTTTTTACAATATCCACAGCAGAAATTTTCTGACAAATTCTTCTGACTGGAAAAACTTTTGACAATATACAGTACATAACAGCATGATAACTGAATATGATTTTTGGGTGCTGTTCCTAGATATATCAGTGGTGAATGTGGTGTATGTTTCTTGTTCTGTTACAAATTCATTCCTCCTGCACTGTCGTTAAATTCACACCTGAACAAACCGAGCCTTCAGTGCCACAGAAAAGAGCCCTGTAGAGGACACTGTGTATTTGTCTGACTGTCTCCTCATAGGAACCTTACAGTGATCTGTACATTATACCATATATAAATCATATATAAACACTGAACACTGAAAACTTAAAGAAAACTTCTTTAAAAGCTATTTTTAAAGAAACTTTCTGTCCCAACTGAGGTAACGTTCATTAATTAGGAAGGGGTGTGATATCACATGCTGGAGGTGTGACAGATTGATGCTTTCTCATACTTTAAGCCTCTCACTTCAAAGACTGATGGGTAATATTGAGAAAGATCTAGTCTGTTTCTCTAAGAGCCTCTTATGTCTGAATAAATAATAAAGACTCACAAACACATGCACAGGTTTCACAATGTTTTGCTGCATATGCCTGACAATCTTCGACTTTCCAGACTGTATTCAGGTAGCGCCTTGACCCAGAGCATGTAAACACCAACATAACAACTAAATCAATACAGCTTATGAACAAAAGACAAATAAAACCACCATTATGAATTTCTGTTCCTGTGCTCTTTGGGGCAATGACAAATGACAGTGTCCATGATAAAAAAAGAAAAAAATTCTTTTATAGTTTAAAATAGTTGTTGAAACCATGTTGGTTTCATATGGTTTTCAAAAAAATGTCTATACTATTTTTGTTTTTCACTATTTTTCTATTTTCAAGTTAAATATCGAAAAATATTTAATGTCATCCAATCATTACATAAAAAAAGAAATAACCCACTGAATAAATTTGAGTATTTACCCTTTAATTTACCCTTAAATGCATGAAAGTTTTGCCAATCATTATTACATATTTGGGTCTTTAGCGACACAGATATATCTGCTTTTTACCACCATCACTGTCCTCAACAGATCTCATTTCCCCTGTACATTCAGCTTCTGGCTCATATTAGATCTCAACCATATTCTCAAAAGTATCGTTTTCAACATCTTCAAAATTAATATCTTGAATGCTGACAGCTTCTTCACCAGATCCACCATCAAGTGACAGTGACGATAATATCTAATTCTGATACAGTATTTAATCTGCAGTGAATCTCTTATCCATTTCAAGTTTTGCTTATGAGAATAATGTAATTAGTCTGGTGCAACTTCACAGCCAACAAGGTGCATGGAGTGGTAAATATATAGTTTTTTGTTTTTATTTTTAGTTTTGACCCCTCCGTGCCACAAGTGCTGCTGGTTTTCTCTCTTCTTATACTATAAGTTTTGCTTATGATACATGTTTTCTTTTGTTTTATGCCTACAGTAATTATGAGTGAAACATCACGTCATCATTGTGTATCAGACATTGCCACCTACAGGAATAAAGTTGAAGTGCACTTTTTGAGTCAATATATTGATTCAATTACTGTTGTGCAAAAAAAATATATACTTGCACTATTACATACCTCGGGTCACTAGCAGAAAAAAAAATCGAAAACATACATTCTTTTATAATATAATAAAAGAAGAAGACAACCTCTGTTGCGGTGTGGTGCGACAACTGTTGCTTTAAAGAAGGTAACTTTAAAAAAATGAATGAGCGAAAGGGTAGTGAATGTTGTCCCGGGTCGATAAAGACCCGAGGTATGCGTTTAAGGGTTAATTTATATATATAATATATCTATATATCTATATCTATATCTATATATATATATATATAGTTACCACATGACTTTGATTTTTCAAATATTAATAATTTTGTAAAAATAAAAAAAATAAAAATGATAAACTACTCAATCATTTATTTCTTTTTAAGAATTTAATTCTTTTAATAATTATGTTTTTTTTTTCTTCTGGACAGTTGTATATTTTTGAATTTATGCTTCCAAAAAATGGCAAAATTCATTTTAATTCAAAAATTAAAAACATCATAGAGTTTTTTTCCCCCCTTCAATTTACTGTATTGCATTTTAATGCATATCTGAATAAAATAATTGATCTGGAAAAAAAAAAATATATATATATTTTATCTATTTAATTTGGATCTGCAAATATGAAAGCAAACAGTTTTACTGTGCAACTTTTAAATGCTGATTGGTCACTCAAAATCAACTCTGTGTAGAAAATTTACACTGAAGTGACATTGTGGTTACTGAATTATTATGAAGAACATTCTATAGACAAAGGAACATCTATAAAACTAGCAGACTTCAACACCAAACAGGCACAGGAACAACAGAGAAAGTTCAGCTAAATAAATCAACAATCAAGCTTTATCATTATCAGATGCTGAGTACTATACATTAATGATCAATAAATTAAATATAAATCTAATTTGGATTTAATAAAATCAGACGATAATAAAAATTACTATTTCTTTATGTAGTTTCTTACAAGCACCTATTGTGATCCTTAAAATAAACCTGCATATCAACATACCCTACACTCCTTCAACCTTATGCTTGAAACCTTTTGAATAAAAAAACTGCACTATAATAAGCTGAGTTACGACGACTGAATTCAGCTCTGAGAGTGTTGTTGTCCTGTGAGGCACGTACCCAAATCCAGCAGCCAATACTTGCAGTTCTCTGAGCGTCCTGAAGCTGAACCCATATGACAGAGTGACCTGACTGATAAAAATGAGTGTATTCCATGTGCCATACCAAGAGGTGATCCGGACAGAAGAGGCAAACTACACTAACTCCTCTAAACTGAAAGCATTTTATCACATAATGCTGAGAAGAGAGTGATGGACTATGAAAGAAAGGGAGGGAGAGAGAGAGAGAGGGAGAGAGGAAGGGGGATGGAGAAAGAAGGAGGTTTGGTGTTCCATGCACAGCTGTGACTAAGTTATGCTCAGAATGAAAGAGAGGGAGGAAGGGAAAACCGGATGAGAAGACTCAAAGAGAGGAAAGAGGTGTAACCTGCAATCCTTTAATATGAAAGATGTGATTCTGAAAGAGTCAGAGTTACAAGCCTTCTCAAAATGAGACTGTTTCAGCTTATTATTATCTAATGGGGGGAATCACAAAAAGGACATATCCAATATATTTCATATATTGTGCATATAAAAATTTTTCTGACCATATTTTTTTTTTGACCATACATTTTTTTTTTTGCATTGTGAAAATTCTCCGCCAGATTCATATCACATCTACACATTAATTAAAACTAGATTTACTTGAATTACACAACATCCCACACTCTTTTTGAATAATGAATTTTCATGAGTTTTCCATGATTTTATATATATATATATATATATATATATATATATATATATATATATATATATATATATATATATATATATATAATGACTGTAGAAATTTCCATGACATTTTCATGCACTTTTAAGATTGTAATAATTTCCATTACTTTTCTAGGCTTGAAAATCACATTTTTTAAATTCCCTGTGGTTTTCCAGGACTGTGGAATCTCTGATTACGGTTTCACTTGATCTTGGGTAAATATATTATATGATTCTTGATAGAATTATGAGATTTAACCAATTACATTTTTAAAATGAAAAAAAAAGAAAAAAAAAAAAAAGAAAAAAAGAAAAGAAAATTATGTTACAGCTAGTCTTTTATGTAGATTGATGAAAATGCCATGTGGATGATGGCATTCGGCAGAACACCAGTCAAGTTTTGACCTGTTTGAACATTTTCAGCATTTTTTATTGGGAACGTAGTAATAATACATCCCAGTGGGAAATGACAGTTTTAACGCATACAGTGCGACTGACGGGGTTGGCCAATATCAGGTCACAGCATGAAAATCATCAACTGCCTCTATATCACCTACACAAATGGCTGCCTCTCTTACAGGCTGCACCGGAGCGGGTGGCTACAAAGATCTCCCTGTTTAAGCATCTGGCTGCTTAACAGTAGCTGGTCTGTGGCCAGTCAAACTGCTTCCTTTGCTATACACACACACACACTTACACATATGCAGATCCGTAAATGCTTATGCCAGAACTAATCAAAATTCTGCTAAGGATTCTGCTCTGGTCTCATGGTAAAAGTCCGATTTTTTTAGCCCCTCTGGACACGTTGCATCACACCAGCTGCCTTAAAATATACCTTGAACATTTCAGCTAACAAAATAGTCAGGGCAGCAATTTGAAGAGGTTGAATACACTGGTCATCATGAGTTATGACGGTTCCTATTTCACATTCTAAAAATACTGATTGTCCTTGCTGTAAGAGAACCGGCTGTTTGAAATTTCCCATGACCTCTGTCAAAGGAAAGGTGCTTGTCTACTTGTAATGATGTCATAAAAATGGACTTCAGTGACACAGGTATGAGACTTTATAACTTGTGATGTAGTTACAAAAAGATAGAAATGAAGTGCAACTTATTAATTCCAATATGACTGTTATAATACTTTTATAAGCTTTTCATTGATTATGTCCTTGGTATTCATTGTTGGTCTTTATGATAGATAGATAGATAGATAGATAGATAGATAGATAGATAGATAGATAGATAGATAGATAGATAGATAGATAGATAGATAGAAATTTTAAGATAATAGATAGATAGATAGAAATTGTAAGATCTAGATAGATAGATAGATAGATAGATAGATAGATAGATAGATAGATAGATAGATAGATAGATAGATAGATAGATAGATAGATAGATAGATAGATGATAGATAGATAGGATACTTTTTGACAACATTTGAGCAGCATTTTCTAACTACATCAAGAGTTAAATATAAGTCAGTTTCAGTAACTTCCCAGAATTCTCCAAACTGAACACCACACCCTGCACACACTAATGATCTTCTCTCAGATGCTGCCCAGTCATCCTTGTGTGGGTGACCTCAAAAATCTTTGCCTGGTGACCTTCTTAGTTTTACCACATGCTCTTCCTTTGTAATCATTTCTTTGTCACAAATCATGGTCCATTCAGAGTTTTCAAAAGCAGTGACTAACCACCATGAATTCCATGTTACACATCTTTGATCATGAGGAACTGACAAACTGCAGCTGATGTACTTACTATAGTTAAATCCTTAAATACTTATTAATAATAAAATAGCTCCAAAATGAATTTATGCTGAGTCGTCATAAATGTTTTCATATCCAATCTCTCACCACAGAGCTAAGTCCTACAATATCATTACAACCTTAAATACAACAAAAATTAAAATGGACCCTAGGCATGTTCTTAATGTTCTCAAGTAAGAAAAAAAAGTGATGGAAAAATAACCTCTCCGCTGTTTCTATTGTTCCAATGTAACCAAGGCCACATGGGCGGAAAAAAAAAAACAAACAAACAAAAAACCATATTAATCAATATATAACGGCTAACCATCCACAAGTCAAATCCCAAAAGATAAAATCAAGTCTCGTCTAAATTATTTCCTACCAAACACTTTTTCTTTCTGAAATAGGTCACATTGAAAATGTTGCAAATGTTTAGAAAGCATTTTATTATGGTGAATATTATGATAAAAATAAAGACATAAAATACAATGTTCAAAAGTTGGTGTTGATAATATTTTTATAATGTTTTTGAAAGAAACCTCTGATGCTCACTGAAGCTGCATTTACAATATTTGACCAAAAACACAGTAAAAACTATAATATTGTGAAATATTATTACAATTTGAAACAACTGGTTTCTATTTTAATATATTTTAAAAATGTAATTTATTCCAAACTTTCAGCAGCCATTACTCCAGTTTTCAGTGTCACATGATTCTACATAAATCATTCTAATATGCTGTTTTGGTGCCCCAAACAAAACAATTCTTATTATTATCAATGTTGAAAACAGTTGTGTTGCTATTATTTTTGTGGAATCTATAATACATCTTTTTGTCAGGATTTGTTTATGAAAAAAAAAAAATGCATTTTTTCAAAATTGTTCTTTTTATTTTGCAATATATAAATGTCTTTACTGTCACTTTTGATCAAATGAATGTGTCCTTGTTGAATAAAAGTATTTGTTTCTTTCAATAAACAACTTTTGAACGCTAGTATGCTGTATTATTGTTTACAAAATGGCTGGTTTTAAGCACATGATCAAAATCACAAGATCACATTAACTGTCCTGTGTACATGGATATGGGAAATCCCCTGCAGCCTGGCAACCCTGTTCATCAACTGACACAACCCATCACCATGGTTACCGCATGCACAACACACTTCAACCCTAATAAGAAAGAGCAAAGCTGGACTGCAATTAAAATTTTATTTGTGTTCAGGGTGAATCAAGAGCAGACACGCACACCTGTACACACCTTTGATCCATCTTTCCTGAGGGAAAACACACAATATCTGGCACCCCCATTAGGATAATCAGATGTAATTTTGGTTCATTATATTTAATAGTTAATCTTGCACATAGCTAGAAATCTGTATCTGTAATCATTTAAAATACAATTTTGTATAAACCACCAATATAAAATAAATCCATGAGGTAAATAAGATTAAAAAAAAAAACCCAAAAAAAAAACATTCGTATCCTTTCATACTATCAAACAGATTGGTTAAAAACTGAGATTCCTATCAAGTCAAAGGTGGTTACCTAACAACTCTTACAAAAAAGACCAGCTGGAAGGCCAGACGCGTGTTGACGTGTCTTCAAGTAATCCCTCAAGCATTTACACAGAAGCTCTTCCCATGACTGGAGAGGAAAACCAAAAACTATCCCAGAGTTGCCAAAAACTCAAAACACTGACAAATACAAGTTTGTGCAGCCTCTGTGAAGTTTAACCCTAAATAAACCTCATTCTAAATCATGATCTCATCCTGATCTGACTCCATATCTAAGCAGGTGTGCGTTTCCCAAAAGCATTGTTAGTTAACTAGGGTTGTAACATTCTCAGAAAATAACATGGTTTCATGGTATACAGTATTAAACAATCAGTTATTATCATCACCAGTTAAAATGACCATTAAATGAATGAAAACAGGTTTTCTTTTTATAATTTAATACAAATATATTATCAAAAACAAATCCATAAAACTTACAATTTAATTAATGTTTTAATTTTTTTTTTTTTTTTTTGGCAAAGTGCTGCATGACAGAGATAATAAATTAGATTACTAAATTAAAACATGGACAAAAAAATTATATTCCTTAAATAATGTTTAAATAAATTGTATTATTATTATTATTATATTAATTTAATAAGTACATTCTATTGTACAATAGTAGTACTGTCACAGTCACCATATCTGCCTCTGTTCCTTCACTACATTTCCCAGCATCCTCCCTGGTTCCCACCTGCATATATATATATATATAATCTCAGTGGTGTGCGGTCCATATAAGCTGCGAATGCTCTGCATACCCAAGCCATTCGTGGACTCGGCAACTAATATTAACATTATAAATTACTATTAAATCCCTTGTTCATGTGTACCATAAAGCCTACATGATTGGTAATGCATATATAACTGTCCGTAATTAATTTATTTGCCAAACGACGGTAATTTTCCCTAAATCTGCCAGTTACGGAGACTTCCGGGTAAGCTGATCTACAGCAGCTTTTGTGCCTTCGCGCTTTTGTTATGGAGCGTCATCATTGTCCCGTGTTCTCATTGGTTTGCTGGTCTATGCGAGTTTACATGGGTAGGATAAGCTATGAGCGGACCGCTCGCCCAAGAGGAAAAATTAGCTGCTGCCAGATCTCGATCACCGAAAATCACAATTTATTTTATACAAAACTAACTAGACTTAGCCAAATGGGAGAAAAAAATAGTAACTAAAACTATTTTCATAGTATTTCATTTTCTCCATAGAGATTTTTTTAATGAAAACTTATAAATAGTTTAAGGATGTTAATTTTTTTGATATATTTTTTTATATTTATAATAGCCTACTTATAATTATTATAATTACATTTTTTTTTGTTTATAATAGGCTGCTAATACTAATTGTTATACTTTTTTTTAATAATTAATTTAAAAGGTACTTGTGGCATACATTTAAATTGACGCCATGGTGTTTTTTATTTGTAGTGTCTGATTTAGATCTGTGTCCTAAACTGATACGGTGAAGTATGTCATTTCTGTAACACTAGCGGCACCTAGCGGATTACAAAAATACAGCATATTTTGCAAACACACCTTTCGCATGTTGCGCCTCCATCGACTCAAACGTCACAAAAGCTCTTACAGGTGCTTGTGAAGGCACGTCCCCACAGGTAAATATGGGCTACTCTCAATAAAAGTTCCAACATATTAGAAATACTTTTCGCTGTGTTGCTATTTGTCATGAGCAAGCAAATGAGTAAACTAACAATGTCTAGAGAGAACGTGAGCGTCTCGCATATTAGCTATAAACCAATTCAACGTAACTGCATTGGCCACATTTATTTACATGACGCACCACACAGCATACCCGGTTAAAAAAGTCACCGCTCGCCACTGATACATATATATATAGTAGGGCTGGGTAAGTTATTATTATCGCGTTAACGTATTAATTAATTGATTAACACCGAAAATTATTTTATTGCACATTAACGCAGTTTTGTCAAATTATTATTTTGAAAGTCCATTGCTTACAGACAAACAATGTGTTGAAGGAGGGGTAGGATGTTGATCAGTACTGGCTTTGGACTTGTATCATCACGCGTCTCAACCAATGAGCGCATACGTGTTTTCTTTTTAAAAGGTGCTATAAGGGAGGAAATGCCTTTAGCGTGAAACTTTGCTCGTCGCATTCATCTTAGGCTCTTGTCTGTACATATAGACTAAGCTTTTTCCTTCCATAAAACCTGTTATCAAAAGAAAACACTAAACATGGCTTAATGCAGTAAGACGGTGATATTAAAACTCAGTTTAGGACTACATCTTTTTGAACATGTAACGCGCCATAGCACATGTCAGCATTTTAGAATGATTTTCTATGGAAGAAAAATGCCTAACTTCTCGTGTTGTGTTCTTAACCTGATTTAATCTGCTTGTCTGTACAAAGTATGTGTTAATAATACCTTTTAATGTTAGCCTACTGTCTTAATGCATTATATTAATCGTTTTCTTTATAACGAGGAAACATTCGATGTGAAACTTTGTGCGTTTTGAGTTAATATATGCTTGTCTGTACAAGGTATTCTGTGTTTTATTTATAAGGTGTGTACTGAATTTGGTGCTTCAATATCACTTTCTTAAGCTACTTAAAGCGTCTTATATGGGGAAGAATGCTTGATTACGCTGCCGTTGTCTGTTTTAGCTGGATATACTGCCATCAAGTGGTAGCAGGCGTGATCCACAAATGCAGATCTTACTTGTTGCACGCACAAATTCTGATCTACATTAATTAGGGGTGTGATGAAATCTCGTGTCACAAGATCTCATGAGATTAAATTGTGATGAGATTTCTCGTTGAGGCGAAAAGCAGTCTCGTGATAGTGTGAGGGTGAAATTAGGAAAGAATATGCCACTGCTACATTTACATTAAGCCTCCACTGTTGTTTTGCTTTTTATAGAAAAAAAAACAAACAAACAAACAAAAAAAACATTTAATTCAGTTGGATAACGGACACCGGTGCTCCATATTTACAGAGTACGAGCGATCGCGAAAGTAAAAGTAAACGCGAGCGCGTATTCAAACGCGATGTCAATACCGCGCATTTGAAAGCTGCTCCCTGATGCATGCAAATATCTTCCAATATGAAAGCCATCTTAGGCTGGGCTGTGTAGTTGTAAGCATCTCTCAGCTCTGTATCATGCTTTAAGAAAAATTTGGTCTCTATTTACACTTTGAATATTGAGAGAGTGCTTTGATTATGGTTGCACTTATTGACTGCACTTAAGACTAAAAGAAAACTGTTATTTATTTTTATGGTAACACTTAACAATAAGGATTCATTAGTTAATGTTAGTTAACTTTACATGAACTAAGGAAGAAAAATACTTCTACACCATTTTAGTTAATGTTCATTTCAACATTTACTAATACATTGTTAAAATCAAAAGTTGTATTTGTTAACATTACTTAATGCACTATCATGGACTAACCATGAATGACTATTTTTATGTTAAACTAACATTAACAAAGATTAATAAATACTGTAGCAAAGATATTGCTCATTGTTGATGTTGGTTAATACATTAATGTTAATAAATGAGACCTTGTTGTAAAGTTTTATCATTTTTATTTATACTCTTTATTTCTATGATCAATTTGTGGAAAGGAGTTCAGTTAGGAGGACAAAAGTTGTAAAAGCACATAAATCATGTACAATAAGGTCTGAAGAGACTCGTATGAAATCATACAGGAGAGAAGCCAGATTGTGGCAAAACGTTTTACAGCGCTTGAATATTGTTGTCTTTTACTGCATATGATAATTCACACTCAGAAAGTAGAACTGAAATTAATTAGAAGATGATTAGTTAAAACATTTCAAATACACCTGCAGATTATGTTTCTAATCATGTATTCAATCTTTGAGGATTTCTTAAAAATAGTGTGTAAAAATCTTGTCTCGTTCTCGTGAACTCAATCTCGTGTCTCGTCTCGTCTCATGAGCTACCTGTCTTGTGACACCCCTAACATTAATACAAAATCAAAGTTTTTTTATTCACAGCTATGCTTTACTGAACATAGACTTGTTATGCTGCTCACTGATAAAAGAAAAATGTTTCTGCTAGTACCTGTTCAGGAAAAGAAAAAAATATATATAAATGTTAACTTGTTGTTGTTTGGAAGGTGCCTGTTATAATGTTATGATCGAGGCTCTGGACTCTGAGCATAACTTGTTTTCCTATAATAAATTAGACAAAACGTTAATGCCCTGGCAGTGGCAAACAGCTTTGCATTTTTATTTAATTTGAGATTTACAAGAAATATTTTAACTGCTAGTATGTAAAGGGAATACTGCTGTAAAAAAAAACACCATATTTATGTTTGCAAACCAAATGTTATTGCACCTTTGTTCATATAGCAGTACTTTTACAATCAAAATGTGCAATACATAACTTTTGAACTCATTGAATTTTACACATAAATTAACATTTAATCACAGAAAAATCATTGTCCAGCACTAATATATATATATATATATATATATATATATATATATATATATATATATTACAATCTACAGTATATACTTTAGAATGTCAACAATCAGTGGCATTTTTGAAGAATGCGCATGTGCGTAAGGGAACCCCAGGGTATGACGTAAGAGGGAACGCGCAATGAATCAAACAACAAATAAAGCCAAATGACAGGGAACAAAAATAGTGAAAAAGTCCTCAAACTACAGATGTGCGACTATTTCTTTACAATTTCCCTAAACGGTTGTGACTAGATAATTACATATGCATCATAACATGGTAGTTAAACAGTGAGCTACGTTGTTGTACTGGAAACACAACCCAGAGCCAGTATGAACATCCAAAAAAACCCAAAACTTTTATACAATCAAATCTAACCCAACACAATCTGCAGAAAACAGGAAAGCCATCTTACCTTTATGATTGAAAATTCCCTCCATCTCCATACTGCTGCGGGAATGGGCGATGCAAAGCATGGAACTGGGAACCAGGCCCTCCTGGGCAGGTGAGCGGTCAGTGGTGCGGACCAGACACCAGTCGGGCTTGTCCTGGGGCCGTTCTAAAAGCTCCACCGTCTGACCTCTACGTACAGTCAACTCCGATCCATTACTTGCCATGAAATCGTGGATGACCACTGTCAGCTCTGAGCCACCGGACAACTGTGGAGGAAGACATAAATGTCACAATAGAATAATAATAATAATAAAATATATCTGTGATAAAGGCAACAAAAGTGACCTAAAGTCTAAAGTCAGAACAAACATACCCACTGGTAATGTGGCATTGCCAAAGAGCTCAAAAGGTGAGCCACTGATCCCGAACCTTTACATGCCATGTTTCTACCAAAACAACACCTTCTAGTACGTCCTTATGCGTTAAACATCACTGAGTCGAAAACCCCTAACTCCGACAATTCCATATCCTTCAATCTGGAAGAGAGAATGACATTGCTTTCCTTTTTTCTTATCAAAATGAACCTCATCTACAGTTCATCTACAGCTCAAGCATTCAGGACTCCAGTGAGGTAAAGTGGCAGGCGGTTGAAGGCTGCTGACACATCCTCGCATTGCCACGGAGATGGAATCAGTCTGAAGGAGTGACGCCTGGCAGGAGGAAGGGAGAGGAGGCAGAGACGGACACAATGTGCCAAGATTTAAAGGAGCAGGAGGCAAATTAATGTTTATTAGAAGTGACGTGCAGGAACTCGTCTGCTTCTGGGAGCCTCACCTTTTCACCTCTCCATGAACTGAGAGGGCTCTGTGTGCATTAAGATGGTTAAAACAGTGAGCCTTTGTGAGGGGTCGTCAGGGTACATGAGTGAATTTGGTGACAGCGAGATACTCTTTACGTATTTGTGTATGTCACAAAGAGACAGGAAATGGAGACAGAGAAAGATAAAGATGGTGAATCCAAGTGTGTTTAGATTCAAGAGAGTATCAGCATGTAACATGTGTTGCTGTAGGAGGCTCGCAATACATATCGGTGACAAAAACATGCACATGTGTGAGGGCGAGTGAGAGGAGAGCTCTGACTGTGAGTGGGAAGATGAGCGTCTGTGCTGCTAAATCCAAAGCAACCAAAGCAATGTTCCCCAGTGTGGAATCTTCATTACGTCTGTTGATAATCAGATTAAAGGAATGTTGGAACTACTGGACGCCACTGTGTCCGAACTTCTTGTATGGTTGATTCTTCAATTAGGAGAAATTTTCTGTTCCCTGTTATCTAAATGTTTATATAAATGTTATTTTACTTAAATGTTTAAGGAAAGTTCACCCAAAAATGAAAAATATGTCATTAATTGTTCACCCTCATGTCGTTCCAATCCCGTAAGACTTTCCTTCATCTTCGGATCACAAATGAAGATTTTTTTGATGAAATCTGAATGCTTTCTGTCCCTCCATTGACAACCGAACCTGCTTGATGCATGAGAACAAACCTCTTGGGCAGCTCAAACGAACCTCATTGGTTTTCGCACGTCAAGCAAACATGCTTGAGCTTCTGTTTACCCACAACTGATGTGTGAGTTGATGAATGTTTATATGCGAATAAAAGCCTAAATTCAATCTGTTCATCATATAAAGTGATTGTGTCATTTCAGAAAATCTGGACTAAACCTCTTAATTCATATGGATTAGTTTTACGATCTCTTTATGAACTTTTTTAAGCGTCAAAGTATCAGTTGCGTAGCTGTAGGGACAGAAAGCTCAGATTTCATCAAAAAGATACTGCTTTGGAAATGCATGAGGGTGAGAAATTAGTGACAGAATTTTCATTTTGGATGAACTAACCCTTTAAGAAGTTGAAAAATTATGGTTTCAGTTAATTTAGTATTTATACAACACTATTTATGAAATGATTGCCTTCTGTAGAGCTGCTTATATAGTAGCTAAATTGAACTTGTTTCATAATTTATAAACTTTGCAACAATGGCACAGCTATTCAACTGAATTGAAACAAAATACAGTAGATCTAACTTCGGCTGAATAATGGCACTAGAGCTGCTTTACAGTTTTTAATGTGAAGCTGCTTTGAAACAATCTGTATTGTATAAAGAGCTATAGATAAATGACTTTATCACAAAAACATTCCCCAATAATGCTATCATTACCACCATGCCACACATTTAACAGAATTTGTGTTGTTTTTTAACATGCACACACACACACACACACACGTACGCATGCTCGCACACACACACACACACACACACACACACACACACACACACACACACACACACACACACACACACACACACACACACACACACACACACACACACACACACACACACACACACACACACACACACAGACAAAAGATTATATTTGCTTAATATGGGCCTGTGGAGTCACTTTTGCCACAACTGCATAGTGACAGGAGTGTAATTAATTTTAAGACGTTTATATAATGATCATGAGAAACATTATTACAGTAAGTGTCATTAAACCGCAGATTATAATTTGAGAACTGTATTTAGAAACAATCCAACATTTAATTATCTAACTAAAAATCCACACCATCCCACATAATCACCATCATATCAAAATCCACCTTATCAAGGTGATGATCAGATCTTTACTACAGGGCATGTGATATGTTTTAACTTATAAGAATCATAGTTTGAATAAGTCTGAACATATTTTTCAAGATTTGAAGAAGTGAAAGTGGCCCTATTTGAAGAATCACCCATATGTGGACAATGCTACAAAAATCGAATGCCTGAAATAAACTGTTCTTTGTGATTTTTTTTCATAATTAAAATCAATTTTATTGTAAACAAGCCAGTGTGGTGCAGCCTTTTGTCTGAGATAGCCTTGACAGAGATGAATGAAGCATGTTGTTTGTATTTTTTTTATTTTTTTTTGCTCAGGTACATTTCACTGAATTTCCAGCAGCTCAGTATTCAGGAGAACAAAAATAAGATTCTGTTCTTTAAATCTTTGGATCAGATCAAGAAGTTTCAATGAAGAACTGAATGTTCATCCATCTGATAATAAATGCCATTTATACAATATAGCTGCAAGCAGCAATAATGGGGCCAACCACATAGATGGTGTAAACATGGCATGCAATCAGTCATTGATGATTGTAGGATAAGTGGCTACAAGTGTGTGTATATATATATATATATATATATATATATATATATATATATATATATATATATATACACACCCACACGTTCATTCACTGTCATACAATTGATGTGGTGCTGTCATTGCTACAATGACACATGCAACATTGTGTGCCAGTATTACAAATGGTTGCAGAGATATAAAGCATTTCTAGTTTGGTGTCTTCACTAGCGCATTCATAGTGTTGAACATCAGAAATCCATTTACTTTGTTTTGTAAAGATTGGACGGCAGATGATAAGATGTCATAGGCACTACAATGAAGAAATTGGTATGCAAATCTGTTCAAGATGGCAAAAGGTAAAGCTTAAAATGGTCATAGTGTTTCACAAGCACTCAGAAATTAAATAAAGAGCTAGTTTACCCAAACATGAAAATTCTGTCATTTACTCAACCTTAAGTTTTTTCAAACCCAAGACTACTATTCATCTTCAGAACACAAATGAACATTTATGTTCATTTAACATGAACTATTATATATTAATATTCTCTCATCATTTTTGTCCATCCCTTCAAAGTCCATGGAACTAAAAATCCCCCACTTCAAAAGTACAAAAAGACATTATAAAAATACCCCATATAAATTGATCTTCTGAAGAGACATGATTGCTTTATATGATAAAAAGATTTCATTTAAGCTTTTATTCACATATAAACATAGATCAATGCACATACATAGAACTCATCAAATATGGTAAACCTACTTTTACAAATTACTTTTACAATGTGTTTTTGTACTTTTTGCGTGCAAATTTGGGTTGCATAGACTTTCAATTGATGTACATCAATTATCTTTATTTGTGTTTTTCCCAAGATGAACGGAAGTCTTATGGGTTTGGACAATGTTTGTTCTTTCAAGAACTTGATTTTAGACTTGATTTAGAAGCTATTATACTGTAAGCTTATTACCGTAGTCTTTGAATGTAATGGCACAAAAAGGCTTTTAAACCAAATTAGCAAGTTAAAGTTGGTAAAACCCATCAAATCTTGTATTTAGGGTGAGGCTAAAACATTCAGTACAGACATTAAACCATTTTCCTTGTCTGAAAATTCTGCAGGTCTAAACATGCCACCAAAACACCAGAGCTATACGCCAGATGTAGCATGGCACTGTGAGAATAAGGTAGACAGATTTTCACACTCACCTTGTCGCTATCCAGTGTGTTCTGGGAGGTGCGGGAAGCGATGGAGATGGTGTCTGGTTGACTGCTTGCATCACCCTGACTGTCTAGGTCCTCTCCATCCCTGTTATCCAAAATTATATAAAGTTAAAAGTGCAAACTGACCAAAGAAAAGCTTTTTCACCCTGGTTTGACAGTTGCTGTCAAAGACAACATACTTGTATGCATAAAATGAGTTTCTTTAGCTGGAGTGTATTCTAAGTTCCAGAGATCCATACATGCTTATCAGGCTATGGACTGGTGTGATTGGTTGACATACCGTTTGCCCTTGTGTTTGGTTGCAGTGGCTTTGGGAATGTGGATTGGCTCCTTGAGTGCCCCCCGTAAATGGATGGTACGCTCCTGGATAACTTCACGTACATGTTTGATCCAATCCTGTTTGTTTTCAATACAGGAAGCCTGGAGGTGCATTGAATACAACAAAACATTAACAAACCTCTATTTAGACAACAAACTTAAATAGTTATTATAATTGTCAAAGCCTACAGCTATGTTACAAAAATAACAGGCGATCGGTGTTGAAATGAAGTCAAACCCTGTTTAATTCATTCTAATCTCATTCTAATCTTTTATCAAAATATATTTCAAATCTACTTGCTCTGTTTCTAAATGTACTTTCCTTTTAGATTACAAACCCATTGCCACCTGTCATAGAAACTCAATCATGATTCAATCCATTCGTAAAGTATTAAGTTAATTCTCATCCTACATTTTTACTTAGGAATACATCCGATTATTACAGAAGTAAAATAGGTGGGAACAATGTTTAATGCTTTAAACTGTAAGCCAAAATTGTTAACATGACAGCATACATGTGAGATACGTGAGAACACATGGCGTGACACGTGATTCATTAAATGATTCAATGATGTCTGCAGAGATGTAGGGCAACCATTCAGAAACACAAGTTACATAAGTCGTTACTTAAAGTACTTAAAAGTCTAACAAAATCATTTTATACAATAGCATGACTCAAGCCAGAGCTACAGTACATGGAAATTCAAAACTTGAAAACATATCCACTTATCTGATCTATTTTAGGAACCCTCAGATGAGTGATTCTCTTTTATTTTATAACAAAGACTAATGGGAAGTCACATTCGATCTGAGGTCAGGGACAGCCTTTTTTAACATAAACTTGATAAGCAAAGAAAACATTTATTAGAAGCCAAAAATGTGACAGTTCTACTGAAACAACTGAAAACATCTTAGATGACGTATCAATTTGGAATGCGAATCATACCTTTAGGACAATTTTGTTGTCTGAGGTAGGTGTCCGTCCAACCCAGAGTGCAAATTTACATGGATCTCCTTCCACATGTTCAGTCACCCCTAGTTCTGAGGTCTAGGCAGAGCAAAAAATCTTATATCAAACATTAAATAATTAAGTCTATTATGAAGTATGGCCATCTGTAATCTGTAATTAAACAAGCATTTGTTTAAAAGTAACTGATAACAAAATTAAAAGAAAACCCATACCATAAGCTTGCTCTTGTAGAGGTATTTGCTTCTGCCATTGGAGTCTTTGACATCCTTGCTGAAAATGAGGGACATCTCAAAGAGGAATAGGTGCCGCTCTCTGCCCTTACGGATCAGAGTCTTTGGATCCCAAACTTGGAATGACTCTTGCAGAATCAACTCACCCTGAGACTCAATGTTCTCATCAAAACCTGGGAGGAAATGAGGCAGAGAGTAGGTGGTTAAAATTAAATTTGGTTTAACAGGATGTGTGTGTGTGTGTGTGTGTGTGTGTGTGTGTGTGTGTGTGTGTATGTGTGTTACTCACCCTCAAGCATGCTGAGGTGCATGGCATCATTAGCTCTCTTGGGCACACTAAGCATGACCTCCAGACCATCTTTAATTTCTCCTTTACCTTCCTCACAACAAGTCAATAGTTCCTATGGACAAACATTACAATTGTACTTGTACGTTTGAAGACATACATTGAAAAATTTGTGCTTTACCATGGATTTTTGTAAGACTGGAAAAACGTTTCAAAGGATCAAAGGTTTGTCTCCTGATTCAAATTATCTATACACAAATCAGTTAAAAAGAGCTTGTGTATACTGCAAAACAAAAACATTTAGAGATATGAAAACAAATAAATATGGCAAATAAAATATAATCATAAGCAGTTTGTTCAATAATAAGGTTTATGAGAAGAGCTCTTTCAATGGTACAGTTAATAACATTAATAATGACAGTTCAAAATTGAAAGCTCCTGTTTTTAAGCCTTTCATCCTCTTTTGGAATCACACGTGTCAAAATCTAGTGCACATAGTAAAAGGTATGTCATTGCAGTCAGGAGCATGAAATATTGTAGACAATAGTGATAGACAATAGATAATTGCTGAAAGAGAATAAATGTAAAAGTTGTTGAAGTCAGTTTGAAGTCACTATATTGTGATTAGTATTCACTAAGAACACTAATTACCATAATGACGATTTCGAACTGATTTCAACAACTTTTGTGCATGTTCCATGAAAGAAAAAAAAGCCAAACAGGTTTATAATAAGTGAAGATGGTATTGCTGTTTTTTTGAGTTGTTTAAGCATCCTCTGGTGAGATATTTTTGATTTTATTTGCAGTTGATTTCAGATCTATGAGGGTGTGAGTCAATTGCAGTTGTTGTGCTGTGTGCTTGTTTCTTTGTTTAACTATGAACACGCACTAAGAAACATGATTTGTAACACATACACAAGTTTTGTTGTGGTCTTGCTGGGATCATACCAGTTCCACCGGCACACCAGCATTCCAAGCTGGTCCCAGCGTGCAAATCATACCTTATGCTGGTCCATCAGCACATCCACTTCCATGCTGTGGACCAGCAAACCATCAACCAGCTTCCCATGCTGGTCCCAGTGTGCAAATGCTGGTATCCAGCAATGCTGGATTTTTCATCTTCATTTGTGCTAATTTACCTTTTGGACCCAAATTTTGGTTTGAGTAAGGTCTCTGTTTTGTGTTCAATTTGTGTTTGACTTTTGTTGTTTTGTGGTGGAGTTGGGTCTGTTTTGGTTTTGCGATGGTTCTGTTTAATCAGTGATGGTTCTATGTTTATTCTGTGCTGGGTCTGTGATGGTTCTATGTTTAGTCTGTGCTGAGTTTATGGTGTTTCTGGGTTTAGTCTGGTTTGGTTCAAGTCTGTGTTCAACTTGTATCTGTTCTTTGCTTTGTTTTTGTAGAATCTGTATGTCATCTTTGCTGAAATTGTTTCAAGTATAGTAGAAACACACCTTTAGCAGTAGCTGATACTTGGTGATCCTCTGAACTGGTTTAATAAGGTATGATGACAGGGAATTGGCCAGCCTGTGCCTTTGTTGGATTTCCTACACACAAACACAATTCAGACTTTTAATCAAAAACAACAAACCTCTTTCAAACACACATTTATCTTTAGCCTTTTTATTCTTAATAGCTTCTTGATAGCAATTTTGCAAAAGCAGAGCTCAAGGCTACAGCCAATTCATCAGAGCTCAGCACGGAAAGAAGAGTCCGTCTGTTCTGATCGCCTGGCAACAGTTTAATAGTGAGGCATCACTAGTCCCCCACCCACCCCCAGACACACAGGAAGTGCCCTCTCTCTAAGACCTCCACCTACCAGCTCAAGAACAGAACTGCTCAAAAGATCACAGAAGCCTTACGCAAACACACATTGCAATACATATACACATTAATGGACACACACAATAATACTGTGGCAAAAACACAATGTCACATACATATTCATATAAACACCCACATTCTTTGTGAAATACACACAAAAAGTGTTGTATAATCTGAATAAACTAAATTTTCTAGATTCAAGTGTATAAAAGGGATTCTTACACAGAATCATATGCCCTTTAATTATGCTCATGTAAAGAATTTTTTGATTAGTTTGTTTAATACTCACATCAAAATAGGGCCCTGCATGTTCCAGAATCAGCTGAGTGGAGTCAGGCTTGTTCTTACAGTAATTCACATACATCTGAAACTTATCCGCCTGGAAAAAAAACAAAAACAAAACAAAACAAAAAACAGCAAATAATTTAAACATAAAAAACATTAAAAATATTTACATTTTGAAAATGAAGATGTTCCATTTTAACTTATAAAAGTCTCTTTTAAAATGATAAACTGTTTTCATAAAGTATTAAATCAAAACTGATTCAAGAGACACTTCAAGAGAAGAGAGTAGTGAAATAAATATTTGTGTGAAGTAATTAGCTGTGATAGTTTTGAAAATGTGATCAATCATTGGTTCTATTGATAAGGACCGGTTATTTTCCCTTCAACTACTGTACCGTCGGACAATAAGGGAATCAGTTACAGTTACAATAGTCCATGAACATCTATCACTACCGCTGTCGCATGATCCTTCAGAAATCATTCTAATATGCTGATTACTGCAATTTAATGCATCTTTTCTAATCTTTCTTTAAAAACATTCTACTGACCCTAAACTTTTGAAAGGTAGTGTATGTAGTATGTATTTGTTATAATATCTAGGTACTAACCCTGAACCTAACACTAAACCAAAACCAAAATGTATATTACTCAGTGATTTCTTTGTATTATAATAATAATAATATTAATAATAACATAATATGTTTTATTTATTTAGCAACTTTCAGGAACCCAAGGACGCTTTACACTAAGTTGCTATATAATATGAATACATGTAAGTATACAGTCAGTATACAACATGTAATCAACCAGATAGAACAGACCAAGAAGGTTAATCTACATTAAACTTACAAAAAACAAGCATAGTGCTGGAAAGTTGAGACAGACAATCAATTAACAAAACATAAGGTGAATAAGTGTTTTTTGAGGGCAGTTTTAAAGGTCTGAGGAGAAGAGATATCACAAAGGTCTTGTGGTAGCTTGTTCCAGAGCTTAGAAGCTGATATGCTGAAAGCCCTACCACCCACACTAGATAGACGGAACTTGGGTACTGCAAGCAAGTTTTGTATGTACTAAGTACTTTGTATGTACTGTAAGTGTATGTACTGTAAAATACAGTGCAACCCAGATATATACTCTAATTTATTGATTTATTTATCTGATTTATTGTCAACTTGTCAATTTATTGTCATTACTGTCATTGTTAATGTCATAATGCTAAACTAGTCTAGTAAACTTCTTGATCAGGTTATCTTTAGCGCACTGACACACTCACCCATGTGACGAAACAGTGACCCACATCCTCTGGAAGCTGCTCATATTTTTCCAATTCTTTAAGGAAAATGCTGAAAAATGGACAAAGAAGGGCATAGGGAAATGGTAAATAAAGGAAGTCAGAATTAAATAATTCTAAGAACTGCAGTTCATTAGGTTCACTGACTTGTGATGGAACTCATATAGGTCTTGCATGTTGCCGAAGATGATGTGCTCTTTGTTGACAATCCCTGGGGGAATCTCTTCCACACCACTGGTCATCTCCCACAGATAAGTCTGAAACACACACACACACACACACACACACACACACACACACACACACACACACACACACACACACACACACACACACACACACACACACACACACACACACACACACACACACACATACACACACACTTAGAATTCTGCAACAATGTGATAACAGACTAATACTATTAAACAATTAAAGAAAACTTCCATATTTCAGTGTTTACATAGTTCTGAAATTGGAAATACGGACTTTTATTTATTTATCTGAATGTTTTCAGAAATCTGAATAGTTGGCTCTGATATTAATTTTATTTTTCTTATCTGCACAGCCTTAATTATGTCAACAGAAAATAAAAGTAATTTCTGAAATGGAGAACATTCTCTCAGTATAATAATTGTCATCATATTTACTGTAATTTGATTTAAATGGTTATTAAAACATCATTGATTATGATTTTCTTTTTACAATAATGTGTCCTAAAAACAAAATAAAACAGGACATTTATTTAGTCAGTCAATTTTGAGCGTGTTTTTACAGTTTTAATAATAATATAGATTTTCAATTTCTTTTAAAGGGTTACTTCACCAATAAAATAAAAATTCTATCATTAATTACTCACCCTCATGTCGTTTCAAACCCGTAAGACATTAGTTCATCTTCGGAATACAAATGAAGATCTTTTTAATGAAATCTGAGAGATTTCTGTCCCTCCATTGACAGTCTATGCAACTACCAATTTCAAGCCCCAGAAAGGTAGTAAAGACATCATTAAAGTAATCCATGTGACTCCAGTGGTTTAACCTCAATTTTATAAAGCAACTTGAGTGTTTTGTTTGCGCAAAAAAAAAAGAAAAGAAAAAAAGATCACTTTATTTACAAGATATTAATTTCCAACATGTTCATGCAACAATGTCTGCTCTCGTGTCAACACAGCACACATGCGTCATGGTGCTCTCGTGAATGCCTGTGGGAGATAATATTTTGTAAATAAAGTGGTAAACTGTTTTTTTTTTTCACAAACAAAGCACTTGTGTCGCTACATTAAACTGAGGTTAAACCACTAGAGTCACATGGATTACTTTAATGATGTCTTTACTACCTTTCTGGGGCTTGAAAGTGGTAGTTGCATAGACTTAGACTGTCAGTGTCAACAGAAATCTCTCACATGCCATTAAAAAGATTTGTGTTCTGAATATGAACAAATGTCTTACATGTTTGGGACAACATATGGGGGAGTAATTAATGACAAAATTTTTATTTGGGGGGGGTGGGGGGTGAACTAACACTTTAAAAATGACTGTTTGACAAAGTCTTGTGGTATATACCTATATTAATCAGAATTCTGGGTCATAAACACAATATTATCCAAAACATGCACTTTAACTGAATATTTACATAATAAAAGTAATTCTGGGTGCTACAATAGAACAAACAGAAATTAAAGGAACATAAACTATACAAAAATCAATATACAAATGGGTTAAAGCACCCTTGGAGATGTTGTTGTCCTGGATATGAATGAGAATAAATTAGCTGTTTAAATTACTGTGCAGAATTATCAAAATGCATCATAATAAATGCATCACTGACAGTCTTTCCCAGAAGAGAATAGAGGAAAAAGAATGCACATGTATTATTTTTGGAATATGATTACATGTGTATTCCAAAGCTCATGAATATTCCAATTTGGATTAAAAAAATGTGCATATAAACATGGTCAGTTTTTTAATGACACTCAGATCTTTTCATGAGATCAAACAGTAGCTATTCCTGGATAAACTGGATTGTTTTTGGGCTGTACTGCAGTGAATACATTTATAGCACAGGGCTTTTGTGATCTGTCCAAAGTGGACATTGGTGTACCACACCCTCTAAATGTTGGTCCGTACGGAGCAGATTGTGACAACAACACTTACATCCATACACTCCCGCAGGTCTCTTACATATGCCTTCTCCGTCTGAATGAGCTCCGCCATTATAAACCTGAAAGAGGGCAATGCAACAGAGACCTATTGTCAACATTTGTTTGAAAGCACAATGCCTCTGGGAGGGGTTTCAATCTGGTATCAAACCCTCAAAATGAAAACATTTAGTTGTTTACTTTAGTATGCATACTCAAGGGTGTTTCTTTACAAAACAAAATATACTAAAGGTAGACTTTCTTCAAATGAAGCATTAACCCTTCCCTTTTAGCACTTCCTGCCATTGGCTTCTTATCATATAATCAGGTTTAAAAGACGTACTCTTTTCTCCGGGCCGATTTGCGTTTCTCTTCATTGAGTTCATGGTTGACGTCTCTGAGTTTGACCTCTGCACCAGGAGCACTGGCTGGAATGATGTCCAACTGCAGATCTTTACTCTGAAACCCAAAAGAAATGTTTTAATGGTCATAAATCATCATTCTTTCATATATTAACATGGTTAACGACTCTTACTGCAAAGATATTGTTCATCCACACTCCAGCCATGTAGGCCATATCAACACACCCACTCTCACAGCCCTCTCACCGCTTTGTTGGAGTCAGTGGACAGGCCGAGCGCTTTCTCCAGGCAGGAACGGTACTTGTCCATGCGAAGGGAAAAGTCACGGTAGCGTTTGTCCACCGAGGCGACCCATTTCTGAATCTCGCTCGCATGGGCGTGGCCCTTCTCACAAAAACCATCAGCCAGCTGGATCAACAACTTTACCCGCTCTTTGGTTTGCTGGAGAGAGAGAGAGAGAGAGAGAGAGAGAGAGAGAGAGAAAGATTTTGAGAGAGACCTGCAATGATTCCACAGAGACACAAATCAGAGTGTAAACATCATCTGGGAGGTGTATTGTGATTTGTTGTAAGGAGTGGAGAGTCAATAAACCTGTGACGTGCTGAGAATCACAGTTGTAAAATAACTTTGGATGAAGCTGTAGGGATAGTTCACCCAAAATTAAAGTGTTGTCATCTTTTACTCACCTACATGTCACCTGTATTATCTAGAGTTTTTGAGTTTGAGGACAATTCTTATTTTTATGTAATATTGCAATAATTATTATAATGATTTATCCATGTACATCACGTTTTTTTTTTTTTTTTAACATTCATATACCCTCGTAATCTTTAATCAAAATAACTTCCCCTCCCTCTGACAGCGACATCTCTTCACTTCTCTGATGACATGTTCACTGGCATGAGGGCGGGAAAACCTGTCACTCACATGAGATTGACCAACAGCAAACCACAACGATTGATTCAATCAATTCCCGATGGACTAAAATCAAGTCCTGCCCTACATTTTTTCTTGTTCGAGAAGCCATTACACTCGGATATACATCAAAATAGCAAAAGAAAAATACTATCACAACTTCTGTTTCATGGAAGTTCCAACTTAAAGGTGTTTAAATTTTAGTGGCGTCTAGCGATGAGGTTGCGAATTGCAACCAATAGGTCAGTCCACCACTCACCCCTCCCTCTCGAAGCACATAGAGAAGCTACGGTGACCAACACAAGACAAAGATGTTGTTGTCTGAGACAACATAGAGTAGCCAGTCAAGCAAACGCGCTCTGTAGAGCAGTTTGTCCGTTTAGGTCTACTGTAGAAACATGGCGGCGCAAAAATTGCGAATTCGATGTAAGGAAACCCGCAGTGTATGTAGATAGAAATGGCTCATTCTAAGGCAATAAAACATAATGGTTCATTATGTAAGGTCTTTATACACAAATGAAAACATAGTTTACGTATATTATATTGCATTTCTGTCAATAGATCCTCCTAAATATTACACACTGGACCTTTAAAACTTATGTCAAAACTTATACCTTTGATATAACTAAAAAGACACATGAGAATGGCCATGAGATCCTATGAGGGAACAACATCCATAGACTAAAAGCTTTATTGGCATGATTGTTGGACATTTTCAGTATTTACAAAACAGCTTCACTCTCTATTACGTAAAAGAGCACTCTAGACATTAAGAGATAATTCTTCTTTTCAGTTGCGATGAAAATCAATGTCTGGTTTGGAACAACGCAAGGGTGGATAAAAGATGACAATAAAAGGACAACAGATTATGGTCTGAATGTTGTACAAGCATTCTGATTCATCTTATGGGTATCTAGCAAAATACAAAAGCAAACTGTCCTTAAATACTAATTTATCTTATATATTGAGACATACCTTGGCTGTAATCTGGAATTCCTCATGTTCTTTCAGCAGTTCCTGTGTGTGGTGTATAGTGGAGCCTGTAGAGGTGTGTGTGGATAGGTAAAACTCTCCTGTATCATGGATCCACTCCAAAGCCTGCAGACAAATGTCAAAATGACAAGTCAAAGAAGATGCTTAGAGGATAAAATGTAAAATGTGCATGTGTGCATGCTTTTGTTTCTGAAAGTCGGTCGCTAGTTCTGCCTTCTCGATGACATCACGCACATTGTTAAAGATGGCAAACGATGACTGGTCAGGAAGCAACATGTTGTCTGACATGTTTCTTGTCCATGACAAGAATTTAGGAGTTAAAATCACATAATCTGAAAACCGTGACTATCGTAACACAAACATATTGTGTAGTCTGAACCCGGCATTAGATGCACCTCCTCAAACCGGCCCTCTCTGTCTAAGTTGGTTGGTTGTTGTAAAAAAAAGATGCTTAGAGGATAAAATGTGAATATGTGTTTGTGCAGCAGTGATTTTCTAACCTTGTGGGAGCAAAGTATTTGGAAATGGCCTCAAAAGAACACCAGTAAAAGCACAAAACAGGGTTAGGTTTAGTTTATAGAACTTATAATTAGTTTTTATTAACTATAGATATAAAAGGGAAGTCCGGGCATGGATATATAAATAAACCGGTGTGTGGGCATGCATGAATGCATGATCTACTCTCATTTGTCCACAAGAGGGAGTGAGATCTTTAAAAGTGCTCTAGCTCATTATGAAACCAATCTTTTCACAAAAGTAACTGATTTTAGAACAGGTTTAATTGTATGGGGATCAAAAAAAAAAAAAAAAAAAATATATATATATATATATATATATATATATATATATATATATATATATATATATATATATATATATATATGTATATACAGGGAGTGGAGAATTATTAGGCAAGTTGATTTTCTGATCATATTTTTTTCCAAGCACATTTTACCAATTCCAATCCACATCAATCTTAATAACTACTATTAATATTGTTTTTAATCATTTATAAGTGATATATAATTGTTCATGAAGGCTGGAAATGAAGAATGCCCTATATTCAGGTGTGCAGAATTATTAGGCAGGTTTTCTTTTACAGATAAAATGAGCCAAAAAAGAGATTTAACTCAGACTGAAAAGTCAAAAATTATTAAATACTCATGAGAAGGACGCAATACTAATGTAAAACTAGAAATTGCAAAGTTAAAGCATGACCATTGGACAGTGAAATGCTCATTGGGTCAGCGGGGTCATACAAAAACAGCTGGAGAAGAAAAGACACGTTAACTGCAAAATAATTAAGAATTAAGGTGAAGAATTAAGTGTGAAACCATCAGGAACCCTTTAGTCTCCAGCGCCACCATTTCCCAGTACTGAAACCTACCTGGAGTCTTCAGAAGTGTGAGGTGTCAGGATCTCAGAGACTTAGGTTAGGTGAAGAATCCTAAAAAGCGACCTGCTCTTAATAAGAATCACAAGCTGAAGTGTTATAAAGTACATGAAGACTGGGTTTTTATAGGCCTTATAGACAGACAGCTTGAGAGTGACTCCTGAAGGACCAGCACCACATCCTCTTGTACCACTGTTTGAAGAATTTATCTTCCAGAATCTGGCAGTAAGGTGTGGGAGTTCACTTTTAGTCCATCTCTTATCCTGAAATGTCCATCTTGCAGAGATGGACTAAATGATCTTCCAAAACTTACTGCCAGATTCTGGAAGATAAATTCTTCAAACAGTGGTACAAGAGGATGTGGTGCTGGTCCTTCAGGAGTCACTCTCAAGCTGTCTGTCTATAAGGCCTATAAAAACCCAGTCTTCATGTATTTTATAACACTTCAGCTTGTGATTCTTATTAAGAGCGGGTCATTTTTTAGGATTCTTCACCTAACCTAAGTCTCTGAGATCCTGACACCTCACACTTCTGAAGACTCCAGATAGGTTTCAGTACTGGGAAATGGTGGCGCTGGAGACTAAAGGGTTCCTGGTGGTTTCACACTTAATTCTTCACCTTAATTCTTAATTATTTTGCAGTTAACGTGTCTTTTCTTCTCCAACTGTTTTTGTATGACCCCGCTGACCCAATGAGCATTTCACTGTCCAATGGTCATGCTTTAACTTTGCAATTTCTAGTATTACATTAGTATTGCGTCCTTCTCATGAGTATTTAATAATTTTTGACTTTTCAGTCTGAGTTAAATCTCTTTTTTGGCTCATTTTATCTGTAAAAGAAAACCTGCCTAATAATTCTGCACACCTGAATATAGGGCATTCTTCATTTCCAGCCTTCATGAACAATTATATATCACTTATAAATGATTAAAAACAATATTAATAGTAGTTATTAATATTGATGTGGATTGGAATTGGTAAAATGTGCTTGGAAAAAAAATATGATCAGAAAATCAACTTGCCTAATAATTCTGCACTCCCTGTATGTATAGCACCAGTCAAAAGTTTGGAAACATTACTATTTTTAATGTTTTTGAACAAAGTCTCTTATGCTCATTAAGGCTGCATTTATTTCATAATAAATACAGAAAAAAAAAACAATAATATTGTGAAATATAATTACAATTTAAAATTATTTTCTATTTTAATATGCTTTAAAATATAATTTATTTCTGTGATGCAAAGCTGAACTGTCAGCATCATTACTTCAGTCTTCAGTGTCACAAGATCCTTAAGAAATCATTGTAATATACTGATTTATTATCAATGTTGGAAACAGTTGTGCTGCTTAATATTATTTTATAACCTGTGATACTTTTTCAGGATTCTTTGATGAATAAAAAGTTAAAAAATATCAGCATTTATTTTAAATAGAAATCTTTTGTAACAATATACATTACTGTTTAAAAGTTTGGGGTCAGTCATTTTTTTTCTTTCTTTTTTTTGAAAGAAATTAATACTTTTATTCAGCACGGATGTGTTAAATTGATAAATAGTGATAGTAAAGATTTATATTATTAGAAAAGATTTATATTTTGAATAAATGCTGTTCTTTTTAACATTTTATTCATCAGTGAATCCTGAAACAAGTATCTCAGGTTCCAAAAAAAATATTAAGCAACACAACTGTTTTCAACAATGATAATAACTGAGTATCAAATCAGCATATTAGAATGACTGCTGAAGGAACATGTGACACTGAAGACTGGAGTAATGATGCTGAAAATTCAGCTTTGCATGACAGAAATAAATTATATTTTAAAGTATATTAATTAATTTTAAATTAATAATTTAAATTTAAAATATTTCACAATATTATAGTTTTTTCTATATTTATTCTGAAATAAATGCAGCCTTAATGAGCATAAGAGACTTCATTCAAAAACGTTAACAATAGTAATATTTCCAAACTTCTGACTGGTAGTGGCTGAGCCACAGAGGAACTTTTCAAAGTGCCGGGGACAACATCGGGACACAAGACTGTGAGAACTGCAGTATGACTACAGCAGCAATGGACTGTGTGGTCAAACTTAAGTCCTTCCTCTCAATTACAAAATGCTTAAAAGCGAAATGAAGAGAGAAACTCCATTCAGTAACAGACTTCCAGAAACTCTAGACTGTATTTATGGATTTATGGACACAGTTTAGACAACTTCAGAAAAGTTAGGATACCATTTTTAGTTTTTTTCTAGACAGATTCTTTCTCACCATAAAAGGGCAAAATATTTAAATATATAAATACAAATAAAGTACACAAGATTTAAAGTATGTGATACATGACAGTTGAACCTCTGTCAAGTTTATATAGCAGTCACACAAACCACTGAACACTTGACCTGATGTGCTTCTGTTATTTGAGACTCCAGAAATACTTGTTGCGGTCTGTGGCAGCTTCTAGTCAATTGTGTAAGATATAAAATAATTTGTTCTCGAATAGACAGTAGGGTTGAACTGAATTTCTTGACAATGAATTGATGTATGTGAAACTGATATTTGAAGAAAGTGAAGATTTTCTTACTCTATTCAAATTTTAAATCTATTACATTTTCATAATGCTAGTCTCAGCCTCAGAATAGATGTATGATGCATAAAAGCTTTTCAAGCTCCACTTTGTTTGGCTGCATTTTTGCAATATTCTGAAATCAGGATGCACAGGTTTGAGATATTTAACTGAAAAATTACATTTATATATGGTGTATGGTACGCTGTATGGTGCATTAAAGATAAAAATCATTATGTCTGGTTCCTGGGAAAGGAACCCATGACCTTGGTGTCTAGCACCACACTTTCCCAGTATGTCAGACCTTATTACTTTCAGAAGGACAGAAATGCAACACTATCATTACTGATATGTGGCTGGATTATATCTGTTGAAATTACCATCTGTCTATGTATACATATATGTGTTTATATATGTTTTCTTGTAGAAATTTAAGTACCTGCCAGCCAGAGGTTACAAATGATCATTGTCAGTCACTTTTATGGACTACGATTTTCACATTCTGTTTTACATGCCTGTAATATATATATATATATATATATATATTTTTTTTTTTTTATAGCTAATTTAGCTTTCGAAATTGTCAAAAGAACTACTACTACTACTACTAAAAATACTACTAATAATACTAATAACAACAAAATATAATACAATAATACAAAATATGACATAAAAAGAAAAAAATTAACTGACATAATTGACATAAGTTTAAGTAACGACATAAAAAAATCATAATTATGATATAAAGTCAAAATTATGAGACAGAAATTGATAATTGAGATTCATAATTTATGAATCTAAATTATTAGAAATTGAAATTGATAATTGAGAGTCATTATTTTGACTTTAAATAATAATAATAATAATAAATAATATATATATATATATATATATATATATATATATATATATAGCTCTACACAATAGGTGGTGTAGTGTTCTTTAGAACTTAGACTCAGGGAAGAGCACATCCAAACCTTAATGGAGGAAAAGAGAGCTAGACATAAAGGTCACTCTCTCGATGACACCACCAAAGCCAGACATACATGCATCTGCTTTGGCAGAGTCTGTCTCTCCCGCATTGGCCTCGTCAGCCATAGTCGGCGCTGTTCTAAAGATGTCAACATGACTTCACGACTGGGCACATCTTCCATAGTCGGTAACGACTGAAGGAGGCCTACTACTAAATAAAATATCTTATTCTTTATTTTCTGTAAAGCAATACTTATACAGAAATGACATTTTTCACTTTATTTTTGTTTTGTCTGTACAAGCAAGAGAACGTTTCAACTCAACGTGGTAGCTTCAGTCTCAGACTACACAATATCAGTCTGATTATCAGATATCAGATTTTGGGACAATCCATATGACATAAAGTGTCGTGGTGATTTGTAAATGTTTACAAAATTACAAGTTTTATCTTGTATAGTGTGTGATAGTGGATGACAACCAATGTCGCATTTGTAACACTTTAGGAAGTAGCGACAGAAAGAATAGCATACAAAAATAAACCCTCCACAGCGGGTTTTGTCATATCGGTGAATCTGACCAATAGGAGCACAAAAGCTCTTCCGTACAGAGCTTTCAAAAATTGCGAAATGAAAGAGATACAATGGTATTGGTACTATTATGCAATGCAAGAAAGCATTGTGGAAATTGTCTTTGGATGATTGACAGCCCATACTGTTTGTGTAATCCAGGAATGTGTCCACTGTCAGGTTTTCTTTCTTATTTTTGGGCTTTTCTGATGACATTGTTTGTTTATGCTCTTGTTTCTGGAAGTCAGTCGCTAGTTCTGCCTTCTCGATGACATCCCGCACATTGTTAAAGATGGCAAATTATGATTGGTGGGGAAACAACATGAAGTCTGACATGTTTCTTGTCTATGACACAAGAATTTAGGAGTGAAAATTAAATAATCTGAAACAGTGACTATTGTAACACAAAGATATTGTGAAGTTTGAACCCATCATTATATGCACCTCCTAAAAAAACATCCCTTTCTAAGTTGTTTGTTGTTGTGGCGCTTGACCAAAACAAACCGCAATTTTGACCAGACTATATGCTGAGCCAAAAGGGAGGCTCTTTTTGATTGGGCTGGTACTGACCTGTTTGGCACTGCGTTCAAACACCACATACTGCTGACACTGGTCAAGCCTCCTCTTCCTCATGGTCCAGAAGTGCAGAACCCTGTTCTCCCGCTGCAGCAGCTCATTTAGGATGTCTGTAGGACACAAAGACAGAATCAGAACCACAGAACATACTGTACCTGAACCCTGGATTTATAACAATACAACATGCTAATCAAAAAGCAAATAATGGTGAACTTCAGTCTTGAACTTAATTTTTGGCCTTTTTTAATCAATCATAAAAGGGCATTTAAAATAAGGATGTAGTCTTACTCTTCACTTGTTGTTCAGGGGCTTTGACATGTGCAAGCATTCCTGGCATATTCACACTGTTTCTGTGCAAGTACTTGAGGAAAACATCAGCATTGCGTCTGGCTAGTGTGCATGCCTTCAGAGAGAGAAAAAAAAGAGTCAGTAAATTTGCATCAAATTTTTAATGTCAGAATGAACAGAATGCTACTAGAGAATCTGAGTGCATGTGTGTATACACTCGGTACCTTGAGGAAGGCCTCTTTCTGCTCCAGGTGTTTACTTATCATGGGAGTCACATGATCAGACTCCGAGTTTGGTCCCAGTTTATCAGTCCCTCCACACCAGTCTTCCTCTCGTTTATATTCCTGCTCTAAACTTTCCAGCACACTACACACCTGCAGAACACACACATGTAGGTAAACATATAAATATAAGCAAAAATAAACAGTATTATTTGGAAATTTAAATGCAAAATTACATTTCCACTAGGGGTGTCACGAGATCTCGCGAGACTAAACTGTGACAAGATTTCTCGTCGAGGCGAAAAGTAGTCTCGTGATGTTGTTGCCATGACAGAGTGTTAGGATGATTAGGAAAGAATATGCCACCGCTACGTTTACATTACGCCTCCACTGTCATTTTGCTTTGTATTTAAATAAAAAAACATTTAATTCAGTTGGATAACGGACGCCGCCGCTCCATATTTACAGAGTTACGCGCAATCGCTGAAAGTGAAAGTAAACATAAGCGCGCATTCAAACGCGATCTCAATACCCCGCATTTTGAAAGCGGCTCCCGAATACAAATATCTCTCAATATGAAAGCTATTTTAGGCGGGGCAGTGTAGTTGTAACCATCTCTCAGCTCTGTATCAAAGAAAAATGTGGTTTTATTTGCACTTTGAATATTGAGAGAGTGTGATTATGGTTGCACTTATTGTAAAGTGTTACCATAAAAATGAATAACAGTTTTCTCTTAATCTTATTAAGCACAAACAGTAAGGGTTCATTTGTTAACATTAGTTAATGCACTGTGAACTATGAACTAACAATGAATGACTATTTTTTATTAACTAACATAAACAAAGATTAATAAATACTGTAGCAAATATATTGCTCATTGTTAGTTGATGTTGGTTAATACATTAATGTTAATAAATGAGACCTCATTGTAAAGTGTCATTTTTATTTATACTGTTTTTATTTCTATGATCAGTTTGTGGAAAGGAGTTCAGTTAGGAGGTCAAAGGTTGTAGAAGCTCATAAATCATGTACAGTAAGGCCTGAAGAGACTGAAATCATACATAAGAGAAGTCAGTTGAATTAGTAGCAAAACGTTTTACAGTACTTAAGTATTGTTGTCTTTTACTGCATATGATAATTCACACTCAGAAAGTAGAACTGAAATGACATTTATTACAAGATGATTAGTTAAAACATTTCAAATACACCTGCAGACTACTTTTTCTAGTCATGTATTTCGCCATTGAGGATTTCTTAAAAATGGTGTGTAAAAAATCTTGTCTCGTCTCGTGAACTCAATCTCAAGTCACACCCCTGATTTCCACCACATAAGAAAAAAAAAATTATATAGGCAAATAATGATTATGACACAAGTAAAAATTATGAGATAAAAAGTCAAAATTATACATTACTAAGTCATAATTATGAAATAAAAAGCTAATTTCAGCTCATACTTTCAACGTTTTGTCATAATTTTGACTTTTTATCTTATAATAATTACATAATTTTGATTTATGTCATATTGTCAACTAATAAAATCAAATTAAACACTTCATAATTAAAACATGCTATGTCTTAATATTAGCTTTCTATCTCGTAATTATGAAAGTATTTTGTAATTTAATGTTTTTAATGTCATTTACATACCTTTACATTACTTCACTACAAGTAGGATTTGGCTAAATTCTAATATGGTTTAAAAATGATGTCCACAATATAGAGCTAAGTTAGAAAAAAACATTAAAATAAACAAAATGTTAAACATATTTAACATATTATAGACAGATATGCGCTAAAAGAAATAAGAGACTGAGGTCAAACCATCACAGCATCACTATAAATTCAAGCTCACTGACCTGCTCTGATGTCTTGTAGAAAGCCACTGAGGCATTGACCAGTTTAAGGCGGTCTTCCATCTTTAGCATGAGCTGCTGCCAGTGAGACGCCACCTTCTCTGCGCAGTCACGGATCATGTCCATGTCGTAGTGATTGGCCTGTAGCAGAGCCTCTGCCTTCTGCTGCACCTGCAATGCACTCTGATGGGTTTTCTGCAAAGAAAGAAGAGAGAAGGAAAATGAAACAGAAAGTGAAAACAAGAAGAGAAAGCAAAAATGACTAATATTTATAGAAAATTACAATTATTTTTGATGCAAGACACTCTGACTACCATAAGTGACAGCAAAATAAAACAAAAGACAAACAAAACAAAACAAAAAGACAAAAAGCAAAAAAACAAACAAAAAACAAAGCAAAAGAAAAAAACGAAACAAAAAACGAAACAAAACAAAACAAAAAACGAAACAAAACGAAACAAAACAAAAAACAAAACAAAACAATAAATAAATAAATAAAACAGTATGTCATTGTGTACATCCACATTTCCATAGCTAAGTAAATGTGTGTTGTTTATAAAAGCTTTTTGGTACCTCAATAGCATGCTGAAATTGTTCATGTTCCCGCTGTAACTGTTCTGCCTCCTGTAGGGAACTGGCTGTGATGAGACCCGCATTGAGCATCGACTCCCCATTACGGATCCAACCCAGGACCTGAAATACATAACGGAAGGATTTAAAGGGGGCATGCCATGGAAAACAGGATTTTCAGGATTTTCCATAGTCAAAAAAGTTTTTTGTCAATCAGAGCCTACTGCACTTTTTGGAAGGAGAGGCTTCATAGAGACAGGAATGTGAAGAGCGTTACTGGCAGACTGAAAAGTGAGGCGCTGCTATTATGTAAAATATGTGAAAGATACTGTGCTTTTTAAACATTCAAGCATGAAAACCTATTCCAATATAGCACAAAAATAAAATCAAGACTTTGAAAAAGGGCACAATAGGTCCCCTTTAACACTTGACCAGGGCTGCGTTTCCCAAAAGCATCGTAAGCCTAAGTTGATCGTAAAAACGATCGTACGAGTGATCTTAATATTAAGGTCTGTTTCCCAAAAGCATCGTAACTTAAGTTGCACTTGAAAATGATCGTAGATCTACGAGTGCTCAGGAGTAATCGTTAAGCCCTAAGTGCATCGTAAGAAGACAGAGTTATGAGGTCACCTACAGGACAACCGGCAGATTACACCTTTATTCAAGTGCAATGTGTATAACATAACTAAGGTTTTGACTGTATTCCTCTTAAATCCTCTTTGTTGTTTAATATGAAAAGAAAACGGAAGAAAATAAAAAAATAAAAATACACATGATGTCATAAATAGTGCTGATAAAACATGTCTGCAATAAAAAAATTGTCTGTACACCTGTAGAAATTGGCTAGATGAAGTACATAATTTGTACTACTGTCACCCTATATACCCTTTATATAGGCTTTATATAGGCCTACCACCTATGGCCTAAAGCTCTATGAAATACTATAGGAGTTCTTCCAAGTGTTTCTGAAGTGACTGACTTTACTATAACTATAACTATAAACTAAATTTTAAAACATAAACAAGTTTAGATATTAACTTCAAAAACACTGAATCACAGTTTGATTGATTTCACACACAAACACACACACATACACACACACATATATATATATATATATATATATATAAACTATAATTAATTTAAGTTAAATATAGACACTATGGTTAATTTATGTAAGTGAGAATGACAAAATAAAGTAAACTGTGACATATTATGCCCAAAAATTCTTCATACAGTGGACTACCAGTAAAATTGATACAAATTTGGAACCAAAATTATTCAGACACTTTGACCTGACCATGTTTTGCTAAAGTGTTATTTGAGATCTTGTCATATTTTACTACCATTAAAAAAAAAAAAACTATAGTGAATAATTTGTAATAATGAATGAAATGTTCAAGGTGTCTGAATAAATTGTGGTTTGACTGTGTGTGTATATATATGAAGACTTCAGATGCAAAAGCCTCTAAGTGCCATCTGAAATTTTCTTATAAAATGAACAGTTTTATCAAGCTTGTAGGCCTATGTTTATGTTCAGTTATTTCACATTAATGGAAAAGAAAATGACCTATTAATTGCCATTAAAGTGAAATTACTGAACCTAAACATACAAGCTTGATAAAAATGCTCATTTTAGAAGAACATTTCAGACGGCACTTATAGGCTTTTGCATCTGAAGTCTTCATATATATATATATATATATATATATATATATATATATAGCTTAAAGAAATCGTCTGACAATTACATCTTTGTTTAGCTCTACCTCCTCCAGAAGAACATTAATTTAATCTTTTTGAAAGGTACCTTTATTTATTTATTTTAAACCACATCAGGTGACGATTATTAGGTTAAACGTTAAAGGATACGATTTTATAAGGTAATATTCAGCACTTGAGAAACGGACAGCGACTCTTAAGTAGCACGTAGAGCGCGTTCTCGCGCGTTCATGTTAAGGGCATTTTTGGGAAACGCACGTGGAATTGCAGCGAGCGTTCGTAACCTCGCACTTAGAAAGCGCTCTTAAGAGCTAAGATACATCGTTATTGGGAAACCCAGCCCAGGCCCAGGCAGAATCTGCAGACTTCAGGATTCTGTTGAATGGATTTGAAACATGGTAAACTATGTTAAATGGGCTGAGTGTACTACACTTGGTAGCTGAAAGAAATGTTGAAGTCTACACATTATCAATGCCTATTCAGTACAGGAGTTCAGGTCAATGATACTCATTTTATTTGTAAAAAGGTTAGCCAAACAAAATAAGAGGTCAATTACATATAGAAGTCTTAAAGGCACTGTAAAAAGAACAGCTTGTTTCATTCTAAAGGTCAAAGAGAGGATGAACTAAATTCTTGGTTTTGTGCGAGAAACCTTGACTAACATGGACTGAAGAAGGAAAAACAGTACAAAGTGTACAATGCTGCCTTTTTCAGTAAATCAAAAAGTGCTGTTTTCTGAAATGAGCAGAGGCAACTTCTGGTGTGCTGTAAACAGGTGGGTTGCATCAGTGCAGAAAGTGAGCATATTTCATACTGACAGACATGTTCTCTGACTCCACCTTTAGGCCTAAATTCCATACTGATTCCTGACACATTGACTCACACATTACACACCTGCTTTAGTGCTGGTACACCGACAGTGACAGATAACGCAATTATACTTCTTGCATAAAAGTAAATAAACACACTGAAATCTGCCACACAGGCACGCACGACCCCCCCCCCCCCCCCACACCCCCCCAACCCCCCAACCCCATATTTTCCCTGTAAAGCCAAAAAACATGATTACATGTCTACTAACCACCACACACCCACTCAAATACTCTGTGGCCGTGTCAGGCCTTAAACCACACGGGCATCCCGGCTCCTCGACATCTCTAATCATTCCTTTCCTCTAGAGTAGTCCAGACAAAACTAAATATAAAAATAATAAAATAAATAAATGAAAGGATGAAATGAGATCACCAGCTGCTCCTCTTGGCCTAGTTTTTCCTTCTCATTTTAAGCGTGTCCAGCGCTGTAAAACTGCCCTCTTTCCCATCAGCCCATCTATGTAGTTAGAGCCACCACTCAAAACTGACCAACTGTACTTCACTCAATATTAAAATGGCAGCATTAACAAGTTGTTAACAAACATTATATAAAGCTTAACGTATCAGTAGTTGTTAGTAGTTCAAAAATGTTATAAATTTATGTATCAAATAAGAATTGTTAAAATGACCAAATATATTATGAGACAAAGGTCTAATTAGGGGCCAAGCACCGAAGGTGTGTAGGCACCTATTGTAATCGTTAGTGTTCTTATTATTATTTTTCTGCCATTTAAGTCTATGGCAGCCCATAGAACCGTATGCAGGAAAGTTGTGAAATTTGGCACACTGATAGAGGGCATTCTGAAATGTGCCCATAGCAAATTTGGAGTCTCTAACTCAATGCCTCTAGCACCACCACCTGTCCAAATATTTATGCTAATCTGAATTTGCTATTTTGAATTTTGTGCTAAAATGCTGTATTTTATGAACGCATTAGCGTATCATTAAGAAACTCGGTATGGGTCATCAGCACAATGCCCTGAAGGAGCCTGAGGAGTTTCGGACCAGCGCTACCTAATGGAGAATTTTTAGTATATGCTTATAACTTTTTATGTGGTTGAATTATTTTCACTAGGTTTGCTAGGTTTCGACTTATGGTTTGAGCAACGTGGTGATTTAGCACTTAAAAAACAATCGCGAATATCTTCGAAAGCGTTAGTCCAATCAAAACGAAACCAGCGTAGCAAACACAGAACCCAAGTTGGTTAACTAAGTGTCAAAACCCAAATGTCAAAATTTTGATAGGAAGTGGCAAAAAAAAAAAAAAAAAAAAAATCAAAAAGTCTTACATGGGTCATTTTTTTATGTTCTCATACATATAAATGTCTATAACTCTGAAACAAAATTAGATATTTTTACCAAATTTGACACGTATGTATGGGCTCACTCTGAGGACACATAAAAAAGCGGTGGGACTGTGCCTCTTGGTGGCGCTATAATTAAACAAAAAATGAAATTGCCATAAACTACAATACAGGATTATGATATAAAGTAAAATATTTTATGAATGCATTAGTGTACCATTATGAAACTCAGTATGTTCCATCAGCACCATATTCTGAAGGTACTCAAAAAGTTTTGAGACCGTGCTTCCTTGTGGTCAAATGTTATAATGAAATTTAAAAAAAAAAAAAAATGTTAATAGCTTTATTTAAATGTGGCCTATTGTAATGAGACTGGTCTTAATTGATTTCGTGGGTCATGCTGAACACACTGATGCCAATTTTGCCAAAGTCAGCAAAACTTCGTCTCCACCATTTTGATTTTCTTTAAAATCATACTTTTACAATCTCCTCCTAGACCGTTGGTCCAATTTTCACCAAAATCAAATTGTATCACCTTCAGACCATGCCGACAAAAAGCTATGGATTTTGTGTTGATAGACAAAACAGTTTTCATATACCGCGGCAACGAATTAGAGGCTTGATGCCAAAATGACTGTTGAGTCTGTATCTCTGCAATGCTTTGACATATTGACATTAAACTAGCAGCTTTAATGATTTTTAGTTTTGTTCATAGTATTTTTTTTAATAACTGAGGAATATATATAAAAAGTATTGTATCTGAGGTAAAGGCTATATATGTATTTGGGGGCTAAAGGCACAAAAATTGACAAGATAACAAACAGCTGGCTGAATTTTTCATTTTTTTTTTGACATGACATGGTTATTAGTTTAGCTGTCTACCTTAGAGATAATCATCATGTTATTATAACAAAACCATTATATTTAAAAATATGACATTATATATCTATTGTTATATATTTTATATCATATACAATTACATTCATTGTTACCATGAAGCCATATTGAAATATTACGTGATGTTATTTAAGCAGTCTAAGAATCTTTCAGAATATTAAAAATAATTCTGGAGTTTTAAACGAACACATTTGAATGACAGTGTATTTATTGAATAAAATTAAAATATTTCATTCATCAAAAAAAAAAAAAAAATCATTAATCAAAAAACAATACAAAACAGCTTAATTATCATTGTTTACTGGAAGGAGACACAACCTATCATAGTTACATCACACACACACAAAAAAAAAAAAAAAAAAACCCACAAAAAAAAACCTACATCGTGAGACAATAAACCTAAGATATGTAACAAGGCGTCAGAAGTATTAGTGTACAAGGTAATGTCTGATTTTCAGCCTCTGTATAGCCTACATTCATAGCCCATGAGTCACTGCTCAGGTACAGACAGAGGAAATTCCCACCTCTAAAATAAAATCTCTATTGCATAATTAATCATGGCACATTAAATATGGCGGAGCGTTAGAAGGAACATATCACACAGTGGTTGTTTTGTTCTCTGCTGACAAAGCTGTATCATGATCTGAAATTTAAATCCATGCTTACATGAGCATGCATGTATGTGCCCAAGTGAGTTCTTGAGTTGGTGGGTGGGGGAACATAGAGACAGACAGACAGTCAGTCAGTCAGTCAGTCAGTCAGAAAGACGTTACCTGTTTGACCTCGGCCTGTAAGTGGCGGAGCTGCACGCACTGCTCCAGGTGTCGTCTGTGCTGCTCTGCGGCTGCGTCCAGCTCCTGCTGTTTCTCATGCAGGAAATCTAACAGATCCTGCACCCGCGTCGCCATGTCAACATCGCGGTCGCACAACAACTCCACACCTTGACATAGAAAGACAGCATAAATAATCATAATTGAAAGAAAACAAGGGTGTAAATAATCTCCCATGACACTAATAAATTGAGCTTTTGTCAAAATGGATTTAGTTGTTTTCCTTTATGTGATGTATTTATGTGATGTATTTGTAAAAACATTTAGGTCAAATTTCATTCAATGAAAAAATATATTAAACATTTAAAGGACATACAATATCCATCTGTCTGTCTGTCTGTCTATCCATTTATCGATCTATCTCATCTAAATTAAAAATATCAACAAACAATAATAGATTATCAATGATACTAACATAACGCTGATATGTACATATATTGGGTAACACTTTAGTTTAGGGTCCAATTCTCACTATTAACTAGTTGCTTATTAGTGTTAGCATGCTGTGTTGTAGAGACGAGGTGAGTACGGGAATCCACAATAATAATGGTTTTAATGTCAACAAGGAACGGACAAGCAGCATAACACACATGTATCAAACAATATAACCGACAAGGAGTACGGGGAGTGAGTCCAACTTAAAGGGAGTGCTGATGAGGACAAACAGGTGCTGGGAATCCGGGGAGATGCCGGGAAGACAGATGAGGGAAGTGAAGACAGGTGTGGAGAACAGGAGGATGCTAGGAATTGGAATCCAGGAAGGTGTGATTGTAACATTTAGCATGCTTATTAATAGGATATTGGCTGTTTATTAGTACTTATAAAGCACATATTAATGCCTTATTCTGCATGACCATATTCTACATCCCATAATCCTACCCCATACCTAACTTAACAGCTACCTTACTGACTATTAATAAGCAGTAATTAGGAGTTTATTGAGGCAAAAGTCATAATTAATAGTTAGTTATTAGTGAGAATTAGACCGTAATCTAAAGTGTGACCATATATTGTCCAGATAGGATGATTTTCAATAATGCATTACTGTAAAGAAGATCTAATGAGAATCATGACAATGAAAAACTGAAAAATATTACAAAATATATATTACAAAATATTCATAATATAAAAATGTATTTCATTTAATGACATGACATGATATCACATGAACATGTTTTAAACAGGTTTCCTGAGTTTAATTATGGGATCTTTCACAGATCAAGGAAAGGAAATATCAACTGGATAAAAAAAGAAATAGCACCACATGCAAAAGCAGGATATGTTGGTAATCCGTCAGTAGACTTTAGTATGAGGACTTTATCAAGCCTGAGTGTGCCGGTAATTTTTGGCCAAGACATCAATTGGACGAGACAAAGACCAGATTAAAGAACACAGGCATTAGACAGGCCACAATAAACAGGAGAGAGGAGGAGGATCACACATATTTGATTTATTTGAAACTCTAATTAAATTATGGGAATTTAACAAGGAATCAGGTGAATTATTACCCTAATTGTTCTTTGTCTAATCCCAGTTTAAAAAGATGAAACTTCTTGCATCGTTTATTCACCATCATGTTGTTTCAAACATTTATGACTTTCTTCTTCTGCATAACACAAAGAAGATATTTTGAAGAATGTTTGAAACCTCTGGTTATCGACTTCCATTGTAATACTAATACATTTCTTAAAATATCTTATTTTATCTTCCCATACAGGGTTGGAAAGACATTGGCATTTCTGCGTGAACTAAAATATGCAAGGACAACTATACAATTAAGTAGTGCTTTAGCTCTTTGGTGCCATCAAAATTGCTCAGCATCCCGGCAAGCCAGGCACAGCGACATTAATGCAATCAATGGTGAGATTTTGGGGTGGAACTGTAAATTTGGATTTGGGTTGTGTTAGGGTATTAAGGGGGGTAGATTCAGGAATGACACATTTCAGCTTTAAAGGCATCAAAAGACATTTGCAATGTGTTTAACTTCTGTAATGTGACATTTTGCGAAATGTCAGCTGGAATATTTGATTTTATATATAGGGATTTGATTAGATTGCAGATATTGTTAGTGATGATAATATTTTTATTATTACTATGATATTATTAGTTTCAACTGACAAAGTTACAAAGTTTTTACATTCTGTTTTTTTCTTTAGAATAATGTGCACTGATGAATCACACACAATATGACCTAAAATATGCAGGAAGTAAATGGGGTAAATTTTGATTTCCTACTGTCTTTAGTATGAAATCAAAATTGAAATCAAAAGTCACCAACTACATGGAAAAATAAGCTAAATCAACACTGAAAATAATAACTGAGATAAAACACAATCAGCATACAGAAGCGCAGATATCTGGGTCTTAGCATTCTTAGCACACACGTTATCACACACACAGACATACTCACATTTTACACCCGTAGCCCAGAGTTGCAATGGGCTGAAACTCTGAGAGTACTCCAGCTTTGCGTTTGTATATGTGCCTCCACAAAACGATGCTAGTAAAATGAGGATTCGTTTTGCTCTCTGGTATCTGTGCGTGCTGTCAGATGTCAAATCTTGTGTGTGTGTGTGTGTGTGTGTTTGACCAGTGATTTTGCTAGGCAGTGTGAGTCTATAGGATTACAGGGCCGGGTGGGAGGAAGGGAGGGAGGGTTGCAGGGTGTCTGGTTGAACCTGCTGTGTTTGGCTTTAGAGTTTAGCGTTTGGCTGCGTCCTCTCCACCCCCTTAAGCCTGCTCTGGACTGACACACTAACACACACACATCTCTGATGCCTCACGTGATGACCGCAAAGGTTCGCTTTCAAAACCATTATACAAAGACACAAAGACGGCTCATGGAAAGACATCAAATGCATACTAATGCTCAAAAGTGTGGAATAATTATGATTTTTTAAATGTTTTGAGTAAAATGTCTTATGCTCACCAATGTTGTATTTATTTGATCATAAAATACAGAAAAACAGTAATATTGTAAAATATTATTACAATTTAAAAGAACTGTTTTCTATTTGAGTATAATTTATGTAATTTATTCCTGTGATGGCAATGCTAAATTTTCAGCAGTCGTTACTCCAGTCTTCAGTGCCATTCAGTCATTTAAATGTCAAATAATTGCTGTTCTTTTGAACTTTCTATTCATAAAAAAAAAAAAAAAAAAAAATGGAAAAAAGTAAAACATTTTCCACAAAAATATCAAACACAAAAAAAAAAAAAAAAAAAAAAAACTGTTTTCAAAATTGATAAAATTAAGAATCATTATTAATAATTTTGTACCAAATCAGCATATTAGATGATTTCTGAAGGATCATGTGACACTGAAGACTGGAGTAATGATGCTGAAAATTCAGCTTTGCCACCACAGGGATAAATTACATTTTAAAATATATTCAGATAGAAACCAGTTATTTTAAATTGTAATACCATTTGACAATATTATTGTTTTACTGTATTTTGGATACATTTTTAGTATTATTTACATGCTACTATAGTTTTATATGACTGCTCACCTGAGGCCTGGACTTCTGTGACGTACTGTAAGAGTTCCTGTCCCTGGTGTATGACATGGAATGTGAGGTTGTTCATAGTGAGAGCTTTATCAGCGTGATGCTGCAGTCTCTGCTCAGCTAGCGTCAGATCCTCAGTGTCAAACTCATTCATCTGCTGAGACAGCTCCTCATTCCATGACTCCAGGTCTGAGATGACCTACACAACAAATCCACACAACAACACCATAATGAAGCATGCATAATGTATCAGTGACCATACCCTTGAAATAACACATTTTGAATTCAATGTATTAGTCTGAAAAAGCAAATATTGGAAGCAGTATTTAATATTTAAAAATACATAAAATAAAGTATTCAAAAAATGTATTATACTTGTACTGTAAATGGACCTTAGGCAGACCATATTATAATTAGTTAAGATTAAGACAAAATTAATAATGAAAACAAAGCTGAGGGATACATGTACAATTAACTGACTATTATGCTTTCGTAATCTGCTGTGAAAGCATATTGGCTGACTATTAAAAATGAAATATTCCCAGAAATTATGTTGAACATGCAAGAGAAAATCAACAAATTAATAGGCTATAAGAGGTTGCCCTGACAACAGGTGGGTAAAAACATGAGCAACATGAATCAGAGAACAAGCGCTTGGCAAGCAGTTCACTTCAGCCAATAAATTAGCAAATATCCACACTTCTAACATCACGTCATACAGAGCATCTATTCAAAACTTTACAGTGCAGCACACAAAATTATTCCTCAACAACAATACAGAAATAAAAAAAAAAACAACAAAAAAACAGTGCTTAAGTTCATAAAAACAACAATTGTCACTTTCACAGTGATTTGGTAAAGTTTAAAGACATAATTTAAACAACTTATCCTCCCACATTCCTCTCGTCAAAAGTTACTCACTCTGCACTGCTGTGTGATTGAGAATTCCTCCTTCACTAATTAACATGAGCATTTTCACCACTGTTCTGAGTGAAGCATTGATGGGAACACAGCGGGAACACAACCATTTTCTTTAAGAATTAAATTTGTTCTTCAACGTGTGGGAGCAGCGTTTGGGAAATCACACACCCACTGCTGTACCTTCTGGCACCCTGCCCCCTTGACTGACAGTGCCAACCCGCCCTGCTCTGAGTAATAATGTTAAGTGCAACAAGGAGGAGTTCATCTACAATCGTCACCTACCATCCCATATATACTGGAAGTCATACATGACATCCACCTATGCTGTCTTTGTACAGATTTCAAGTTGTGAAGGCATCAATATTTGCATGCTTTTTGTCTATACAATGTCTTCTTGGTTTTACCTAATCTATCAGCAAAGTATCAGTGGAACGTGAGCACTTTCAGAGCTCCCCCTGGAATATGATACTCCTTGATCTGTATTGGATTATGTTACAGAGAGCGATATCACTTTTACTACAAAAGCTGACTCGTTTTGTGCACTCTGATTACATCATATAGGGTTTCCTATGAACAAAACATTTAAAACACAGCCACCAAAGGTCAATCGCAAAGGATAATGGGCTTTCTGTGTCATGCTGTGGTGGCAATCCAACACGCACGACACATAATGGATGATTAATAATGGCACGATAATTAATGGAAATAGTCTTTGATACAACAAAAACACTCAGGAGAATATACACACTAACCTCATATAAACTAAAATGATAACCGACAAGGAATAGAACAAAACGGGGAGAATATATATATGGTGAAAATAACGAGACAGGAAACAGATGGGACTAATATGTAACTATGGAAACAAACAAGGAAATAACCAAGGAAACCGAAACCAAACAGAGCGGGGAAACAGAACAGAATGTCAAAAGAGTCCACATGACAGAACATAAATGTGACATTACTCCTCTCTACCATAAGGGGTGTCCTCACACTGTAACTTAAAGTCCAACTGTGGAGGGCAAGAGAGGGTTTAGGAGGTGACCGAGGAGCTGTTGACAGACAGGGACCTGGAGGAGCCGGTAGAGGGAGACACCACAGCAGATCTGATGGTGGGAGGAGCCAGGGTGGAGCATTGATTAACGGTCCCAGCGGAACCTGGGAACCGACAGACGGAGGCAGTCAGAAGATGTGGAGAGCCAGGCGGAGCTGAGAGGACGATGGACCAGGGCAATATCGATGGCTTGGAAGCCCAAGGTGGAGCCGCTGGCTCACGGTTACCAAGGTGGAGATGGGGGCTTGGCAGATGTTGGAGGGAGTGAGGATCAAGGTGGAGCTGGAGAGAAGGAGGAGCTCATGGAGCTGAAGGGGTGGAGAGCTGAGGCAAAGCTGGAGGCCCTGAATTCCATGCTGGAACTAGGATGATGAGTGACCAAGGCATAGCCAGAGGGACAAATGAGCCCTGTGCAGCTTGCTGCAGCTGAGGTGGGATATGGTTAAGGTTATGGATAGATTTTGTAGTATAGTTAGGTTTAAGAGTAAGTTAAGGAGTAAATGAAGGGTCAACAGTAGAGATGTGCGGATCAGCTCTAATTCACTGCGGATTCACTGTTAAAAAATAAATCATCCACCCGCCACCCACCTGAACCTATGATTTTCTCTGATTTAGATATCCGTACCCGACCTGAACTCGATTGTCAGATTAAAATTATTTAAATTCTCAGTGTTAAGTGTGATGTTATTGTAACACATTACACAGGAGTAGGCTACTTTTAAATGAACATTTATTTAAAATAACAGTTCGTCTTTGGTAAGCTTACATTTCCTTAATAGCCTAAACAATTTGTATAATTGCATATATTAATTACAAATGCAATTGCATGCAAGTACTTACATGTAAGTACAGTGAAAAAACATGTATGAACACAATAAGTACATTGCATTAAATGATTAATTTAATGTTAGTACACAGTAGTTAAAGACACAAATATAAAGCGGGTCCAGAAATATTAAATAGGTTGTTACATCTTGACTTTAAAGGTGCCCTAGAATGCTTTTTCACAAGATGTAATATAAGTCTAAGGTGTCCCCTGAATGTGTCTGTGAAGTTTCAGCTCAAAATACCCCATAGATTTTTTTAAAATTAATTTTTTTAACTGCCTATTTTGGGGCATCATTAAATATGCCCCTAGTATTTTGCATTATGTAGAAGGATAGTGTTTCTGTCTACAGAAAGGCCTTAAAAACTGCTAGATCTGCTTACTTTGCGACTTCCTTAGAAGAAAACAAACACAACCCTACATATTCATTTGATACAGTGGCTAAATTGTAAACCAACGGCATGCACGGTCACTATAATACTTGGATGACTAGTGATTTCCTGCTACTAAATCCTGGAAAAAAAAAACCTCCAAACACAATAACCTAGAATACTCTCACTTGATGGTTGCTCTGAAGACAAAGTCTTCTTTGTCAGTTAGGAACCTGGGTGTGTTATTTGACAACAAACTTTCATTTGAAAGCCACATTTCTGTCATTAAAACTAGATTAAAGACCCATCTCTTTAACCTAGCATACATCCAACACACTATCACTGTTACGAATGGGAGACTCAGGCAGGGGATCCAAGTGCAGCGTTTTATTAGAAGTGAGCGTGGTCGTTCAGGCAGGGTCAAACAGGAACAAACAGGAGCAATAAGGAACAGGCAGAGTCGTAGTCAGGGTACAGGCTAGGATCGAGGGAGGCAGCAATGGGTCGTAAAACAGGAATCAGGCAAAATCAATGACAGACAGGCAAACAGGATACAAGGAAACGCTCAGAAATGTGACACAAGTGACAACAAGACTTCGCGATCAGGTGATGAGTGTGTGAGTCTTTTATAGTCCAGGTAATGCATGGCAGCTGGGTGTGGTGATTAGTGTAGTGATTGGTGGAGTGAGTGCAAGTGATTGGCAGAGAGAATTGTGGGAAGTGTAGTCCGGGGAGTGACAGGAGCAGACGGTGATCGTTACATAACGCCCCCCTTCCGGAAGGCGCGTCCTCGCGACGTAAAAGGCACGAATAGGGAGGGAGGGTGGGTACATTGGAGCTATAGCGGGACCATGGTCTCCAATGCAGGCTCCAGGGTAGCCATGGTGGATCAGGCGCCACGGGTAACCATGGCGGGTCAGGTGCTACGGGCAGCCAGTGCAGGTCAGGAGTGCCATAACTCCTTGGCGGGTCAGGTGGCTCGGGCAACCACGGCAGGTCAGGCGGGTCAGGCAGCCATGGCAGGTTAGATGGTTTGGGTAACCACAGTAGGTCAGGTGGCTTGGGTAACCACGGCAGGTTAGGGTCCATAAACGGCCATAATTGTTCAAAGGCCAATGACGGCAGTGGCCGGGCAGGGTCCCCACCCACAAGCTCCCCACCCCTAGGTATACTGCCCCCCCCCATTGGCGGGTTCATGGGCAAGGAGCTCGGGTGGCGCCTGCAGGGCAGATGGCCTGAGCGGTGGTGGCAGGGCCGACCAAGGGTGCTCCGTGGCCGTGTCAGTGAGAGCGGGCAGCTCGGTGACGGCCTCCGTGGCCGTGTCAGGGAGAGCGGGCAGCTCGGTGATGGCCTCCGTGGCCGTGTCAGGGAGAGCGGGCAGCTCGGTGACGGCCTCCGTGGCCGTGTCAGGGAGAGCGGGCAGCTCGGTGACGGCCTCCGTGGCCGTGTCAGGGAGAGCTAGCAGCTCTGGGATGGGCACAGGCTGTTCTAGATCGGCAGCGAGCCGCTCTGTGACGGCAGCAGGCTCGGGCTGCTCTGGGACGACAGCGGGCTGCCCTGGGACGACAGCGGGCTGCCCTGGGACGACAGCGGGCTGCTCTGGGACGACAGCGGGCTGCTCGGGCTGGCAGACTGCTCCAAAGTCCATAGAGCTCGAGTTTATCCTCAACGCACGCAGGACAGCCAAAACATAAAAAGTGAGCACAGCCCTCTGGGCCAAGACAGGACTGACCAGGAGAGCAGGCTGCTCTGGAGTGGACTCACTGGCTGGAGCGGCCTCTGGAATGGACTCACTGGCTGGAACGCCCCCTACATCCTTACTCATTGCAGGGGCGGCCATCTTGCCCGAGGGCACTGGCAAGGCAGCCACTTTGTCCATCGCGTCCGGGACGCTTGAGAGCGTTGCAACCGGCGAACTTGAGAGCGTTGCAGCCGGCGAACTTGAGAGCGTTGCAACCGGCGAACTTGCGAGCGAAGCGTCCGGCAGGCTTGAGAGCGAAGCGTCCGGCAGGCTTGAGAGCGAAGCGTCCGGCAGGCTTGAGAGCGAAGCGTCCGGCAGGCTTGAGAGCGAAGCGTCCGGCTGGCTTGAGAGCGAAGCGTCCGGCTGGCTTGAGAGCGAAGCGGCCGGCTGGTTTGAGAGCGAAGCGGCCGGCGAGGACTTGGAGATGCCAGCTGCTCGGACTGAAATCAGCGGCGGATCAGCCACACTGGAACGCAATCCTCTCCGCTCCCTGGCTGATCTAGAGACGAGACGTGACTCTGGGCGATCAGCGGAGACGTGGCGTGGCTCTGGGCGATCAACGAGGGCGCAACGTTGCTCTGGACGATCAGCGGAGACGTGGCGTTTCTCTGGGCGATCAGCGGATGCGTGACTTGTGGTTGTGGCCGCCATTTTGTGCGTGTTCTCGGGCATGGCAGCCATTACGGGATTCACCGTGGTGTCGGAATCCTCCGCGACACCCACAGTGAAAGTCGAACCAACTGCGAGCAGGGCAAAGTCCAGGAATTCCATGAACGATCCACGGGGACCATTGGTAAGTAGATAAGTCCTCAATGGTTCATTTAATCCGTAACCAAAGAAGTCTATGAGGGCACAGTCCGGCAGATCAGATAAATAAGCTATATCCAAAAAGTTCTGAATGTGCACCTCGAGGGTACGGGTACCTTGGCGGAGGCTGACCAGTTGTATTGTTGGGTCCATGCTGAGACTGGTAAAAGCTCACCGAAGCTGCTGGATCTGGTGTGGCGAAGTCTTCTGTTACGAATGGGAGACTCAGGCAGGGGATCCAAGTGCAGCGTTTTATTAGAACGGTGATCGTTACAATCACATTTCTATAATTCAAATCTGTTAAAGGATTATTAGGCTGCATAAATTAGGTCAGCCGGAACAGGGAACACTTCCCATAACACCTGATGTACAGTACTTTTTACATCTTAAAATAGAATGGCATCTATTATATAGGTCTCTCTCTCTTTCAACCTTATCCCGAGGTTACCGTACTCAGCCATATCTGGTCCATATCCAGATCAGATGGTGGACCTGCACCTAGTGACAAGCACAACAGCCCTGAATGTCAGCGGAGATCATGACAACTAGATGTGCCCTAGAGACAGATCCCCTGTGAAGACCTCATCGACATGACAGCCATCAGCACAGATCCTCAGCAAAGATCACAAGAACCAGACAAGTCCTCTGCACAGACCCCTATGGACAGCTTCAACTCCTCCCCACCTTAATTCCGGTGTGGTGCATCTTTAAGCAGAGGGAACTGGATTAAATATTCTGAATTATATCAATCCACAATCTGACTTGTGATGCAGCCTGGAATTATAACCACACCCTATAACCTAGCTGCTTTATAGTTGCATTGAACTCATTTCATATTTGATGATATTTACACAGTTATTGAACTGAACTGGATCAACACTCAATTGACCTCAGCTGAAAAATGACACTATTTTCTTTTTAGAGCTGTTTTACAGCAGAATTGTATTATTTTTGCATCATTATTTTTCCTTTTTATCCCTGTAAAGCTGTTTTGATACAATACATAAAAATATAGCGCTAAAGGTGACCACTACCTGCAACCCATCAACTGAAAATCACTTGTCTTGTCTTGACTCTTCAGATCCACTGTTTACAACAAAATCAGTAGGTTATCATTTGGGAGAAAACGGTCAGAAAACGGTCATGTTGTAAAGTGTGGACTTACGTCAATTGCATCTCGTTCAAAGATCCTGAGCTGGAGGAAAAGCTCTAGTTTGATCTTCCGTTCCTGAAACAGCTCCTCCATTTGAGCCTGAGCCTCATCCAGCTGCTGCAGGACACTCTCAATGTGAGCCATAGAGCTGTTATGAGGAGTCTTATTGCTGGAGATTGCTGAGTCCCTGCAGTCAGAAATAAGAGCATACAAGTATGAGTACAAGATCTGCAGCAAAATATACCATACGACTTCAATGAAGCATCTTCTTACAACAGTTTAATTAGTCTCTGCATGTTAGGAGACGGGTCAATTAAAGGTGGACTCAGTAGTATTTCAAATACACTGTTTGGAAGTTAGTCTAACCAATCAGCATTAGGGGGCATATGACACTCGAGGAGAGAGTACGAGCAAGAGGGAGATTTGAAAATAAGAAAAAAAAAAAAAAAAAAGGTAACACTTTATTTTACAGTGCTGTAGTTACATGTTACTACATGTACTTACAACAGTAATAACAGTAAATTATACATAATTACAAGTAACTAACCCTAAACCAAACCCTAACCCTAACTATATCTCTATAGTAAGTACATGTAGTTAATTAATAGTACTCAGTACTTATTTAAGTAATTACAATGTAACTACGGCACTGTAAAATAAAGTGTAACCAAAAAAAAAACTGCAGAACGAGAGATGGGGACAAGAGCTCAAAAGAATATCATTGGAATGAAGGTTTATGTCTGGGCAAAATGCTTTAGGACCGTGTTTATAGACAAAACTTTCCAACGCTGGAGAGAGCTAAGAGGCGAGGCCTGAAAACAGACGTGGAGGCTCCTTTGATACCACTCATGTGAGTAACACTGGGTTTTGATTGTCTGGAGCTGCTGTGCTGTTTGCGACTAACAACAAACACTTTGTATTTACTCTTGTGTACTGTACGTTCATTTTTTTGTGCTTCCTTGTCGTTCGTTCATCAACTGCACTTTATTTTTCATGAAGCATTTTGTTGCGCGTCAGCTGTGATAAACAGACATTTTATGATAAACAGACGTTTTGCAAAATTCAACAGTAAATTTGGGAATCTCTGTAGATCTAGAAATGAATATTGGAAGTGTTACAGTAACAGATTTGCTGGTGTTTCACCACAGTATTTCAAAATAAGATAAGTTGTTATAACAGATTTGTAAGCGGTGTTGGGGAAAGTAACTTTTAAAAGTAATGCATTACAATATTGCGTTACTCCCTAAAAAATTTACTAATTGTGTTACTTAATTACTTTTTATGAAAAGTAATGGTTTTTCTCACCTGGGCTGGGCTTGTTTGTTTTTTAATAACAACAAAAAAAGTTATATTTTTTTGCAAATTTTAAGGCCCTTTGACACCAAAAGTGAAATTAATAAGTATCAGGCTGAAGGAAATGCATATTTACACCTGTACAGTAGAGGGCGCAGCTCCAACAAACCTTGTAGTTGTGCTGCCATTCTGGATTAAAGAAGAATAGGATACAGGAGAAGGAAGTTCAACACTCTTATTTCTAAATCTAAAGTAATTTTTGCTTATTAGTATTGTTATATTGGATAATTGAAGGAGAGCAGAAAAAAAGGTTAATAAAGTTAGATTAAATACATAAAGTATATTTGTGTAATTTAATATAGTTAATTATTACAGGTTTGCATGAAAAATCTGAGATTGCACTTCACTGTTTTTCAGTGCTTTTGTGCAAGTAAGATGAGTAAATGCATGTTACTTGAAAAAGTAATCTGATTATGTAACTCAAGTTACTTGTAATGCGTTACCCCCAACATTGTTTGTAAGTTGTTATAGTGTTTGTGATGTGCATGGTTTTGTAGCCTGCTAAATTTGCTCTATTAATAAAACCTGAAAAACCTGCGTTGGTTTTCGGTCCCCACAAGATCAAACTAAATAATGACTAAATAATCTAACAAAATTCACAAAAATAGAAAAAAAGCATCTGTGGTGTTAGAGTTTAGTAATTATAATTAATACAACAGACGTCAATGGGATGCCGTGGCATGACATGCATAAGTGTTTTCTGTTTGTGTCAGAATTCTCATCACAACAAGTGAATGCCACCTTTTACTACTTAACTGATGTTTTCTCATTGGCCAGTACCTGAGCTGCTGGATGAGATCCTCTCCTTCTTTAATGACATTGACAGTGACCTGCAGGGTGGTTTGCTGCTGCTGACCGAAACGTTTGATCAGCTCCTGCACCGCCTCGACTGACTCAGCATAAACATCATCCAGCAACTCCTTCTGAAGTTCCTCCAACCATGTCCATAGCTGCAGAAGAGTGACATCATTACCAGCCAATCAGATTAGAAACTTTACAATGTTATGAACCAATCAGTAAACTGTGTAGATCCATGGGTCTTCAAACAAACAACAACTGTTCTAAAATTAAATGTCCAAATGCACAAACATGACAAGACAAACAGCCATACGCACTTAGGCTGCCACCGAACGGCTGGTGTTGTTATTTCCTGTGAATGGCCTTCGTCTTGTGTGAGCTCACAGGATTAGCCATCTGCCTGTGTTGGCATGTCAAAGAGTGTATCTCTTGCCACAGCAGGCCATGCTCCGTCTTTCCACACCTCCCCATTGTCTTTTTCCATCTCCACCTTTCTCTTTTTCCAAAACTACAGCCTTTAACCCTTTTAGCATTACTCATCCTGTTATAAAACACACTCTCAGAAACAAAGATGTCTGCATAAACCAGCCTTCTACGGATAGCAGATGGCTAACATTATGCCATATGGAGACATTAAAGAAAGCATTGTTTGTTCGTATTAAGTATGTCAAGAATCATGTATGCACTGTCTACTCATTATCATTCACTGTTTTTGGAATATAGATGGACCAGGAGGAAAGAGTTCTGAATAAACAGACAAATGATAAACATTTGAGGTTTAAAATACGCTAACCACAGCACAGATCATGTTTAATATTTGCAAGTGGGATACTGCAAGATATTATATTTTCAAATAATTTGCACTGACTAATCAGTTAGTTCTGCTCCTAGTGAATGTGTGGTCTGTGTCGACTATAGTTGTGGAACATAATTTCAGTTGTGCTAGTCCTATGTAGCAACAGCAGAAGGAAAATTCTTCTGTCCATAAATTGCAATCCAGTGTAGCTGCATGTCATTAGCTTTGTATTATTACCTGTAGTTGCAGAATATATTTGGAATTACATGAAAGTGAAAATTGAGTAGAACTGAGGTTTGTGCTGTTGAAATATATTATAAGTGAACTGTGCTACAGACATCTGATATGGTATGAGTTTAAAGTTTGACATAAACTACAGTGGCATAAATCCAGTTATGCACCTTTCCTATTCTCATCTGCATCATCTCAGGTGTGACAATCTCTCAGTTAACACACTCTATGTCAATGCAGAAAAAGGTGCAGAAGTAGCAGAGCATATCGGAATGTCATTTACATAATATAAACAGTGATCCACTGACTAGTCAACCAGTAAAATTGTTGTGGAAGCCCTACAGAGAAAAGTTACAGCGCACTTAAAGGGTTAGTTCACCCTCCCCAAAAAAATGAAAATTATGTCATTTATTACTCACCCTCATGTCATTCTACACTCGTAAGACCTTAGTTCATCTTCAGAACACAAATTAAGATATTTTTGATGAAATCCAATGGCTCAGTGAGGCCTCCATTGCCAGCAAGATAATTAACACTTTAAGATGCCCAGAAAACATATTTAAAACAGTTCATGTGAGTACAGTAGTTCAACCTCAATATTATAAAGCAACGAGAATAAACTTTGGTGTCCGAACCACTGATTCAAAACAAAAGATCCGTAAAGCTTCGAAGCAGTGTTTTGAAATTAGCCATCACTTAATATTGTTGAAAAGTCACAAAAAGTATTCTCGCCGCTTCATAACATTAAGGTTAAACCACTGTAGTCACATGAACTGCTTTAAATATGTTTTTAGAACCTTTCTGGGCACTGAATGTCCTGCTGTCAATGGAGGCCTCACTGAGCCATTTTACCAAAAATATCTTAATTTGTGTTCCGAAGATGAACGGAGGTCTTACGGGTGTGAAACGACATGAGGCTGCGTGATTAATGAAAGCATTTTTATTTTTGGGTGAACTAACCCTTTAACAGTATAGTACAGAAACAATGGAACAAAAAAAGTGAAGACATTAACATACACAAACACACATGTTGAGGTTTCATGTTTTATGGGGACATTCCATAGACATAATGATTTTATACTGTACAGACTGTATATCCAATCCCCAAACTCTAATCCCCTAACAATTTTAGATTTCCTGCACATTTTCAAGAAACGTAATTCTGTATAATTTATATTCTGTTTTCCTCCCCACAAGGATCTTTTCACAAATTGTTCTAAATTGTCCTGTATTTTTCAAGTACATTTTCAAAGATTGTGTGTATACCTGTTACATAATATTCAGGAATATTCAAACCTATATTACTCACGTGAGCACCAAGACTCAATGTCTCTGGACCATGTGTGATAACCACTATACCAGTGCTTCACATTTTGGATGTCTCCAGGTCACACTAAATTCAAGTCTTACAGTCTCTAGCAATGAGCTGATGAACTGAATCAGGTGTTTTTAAACCTTTTCAAAACTTGACCTGTATTTTTCAAGTACATTTTCAAACATACTGTTTGTATACCTGTTACATAATATTCAGGAAGGCAATGTTACAATTGTACTTTTATCTCTGAAAGTGAAGACATTACAAACAAAATATTTAAATGAATGAACGATTGAATGAATGAATGAAATAATATTGTGGGTGAAGTTCAAACACATGAGTACTGTGGCTGAATATGTATCTGGAGTATGTGTGATAACCACAATTATTAAAGCTTTCTAAACTTGTCCTGTATTTTTCAAGGAAACTGTCAAAGACTGTGAATGTTAAATCATATTCTGGAACACATTTATGTCGAGCAGAATACAGACATAACCAACACATATCCACACCCACCAACACCCACTCTTACTCTCTTCCAAGACTTACCTCTTTGCTGTGAGTGTGGAAGGCCACAGACATGTCGAGCAGGACTTTGCGCTGTTCAACGCGTCTTACGAAATCCTGGATGCGGTCTTCCAGCTGGTGTGCGGCCTGGTAGATCTCCTCAGGGTCACACTCGCCAGTCTGAGCCAGCTGCTCTGCCGCCTCCAGGAGTTTGTCTGCATTCGTGTAAGTGTTCTGTAAAACATGCAGCAGTATGGAAGTTAATATGCATTTGACTCATTTCTGAGGTGGCCTAAATAGTTTTGAATCAGGGAGGAGAACAGTACATAGCCAGATGGACAGTAGCCAAAGCGATACTTTTACATCTGTTCCTCCTTACCTGAGCCACTTCTTCAAAGTCCTCATGACGTTTCTGTAATGCTCGAGCCCTGTGCAGAGACTTCCCCACTCCTGTGTGCTTACTCAAGAATGCCTCACCATGGTTTTCAATCCAATCTAGAACCTGTGAGAAGACATTCATAAAGAAGAACATAACCAAATGTTGTTGAGAGGGTCAAAAGAAAAACCTACCGCATCATAAAAGTAATCCTAATGAGTCAAGATATTATAAATAGATATTTCAGCTGAGGATTGTATGTCAACACAAATGTGAAACTGCACAAAACAACTGAAAAATGTAAAATGTAATCAAAGTGTAGTGTATAAATTTAGGACCTATTTTTTTTTTTTAATTAATTAAAGGTACACTATGTAACTTTTGCCCCTCTAGTGGTTAAAAAACAAAACTGCATGCATTTTGTTAGAACATTGCTTGGTTGTGCTTCAGATCTGCATGACTGTGCAGAAGAATATGATCCTTCACAACAGATAAGCCAGTGTTCTGATGTAGAACCCAGAAGCGCTGCACTGTGTTTACTATGTGAACAGCGTAGGAGACTGACATGGAAGAAAAGAAATTGTTGAATAAAGTCATTATTTTTGTTTGTTTTTGTGCACATAAAAGTATACTTGTCGCTTCATAACATTAAGGTTGAATCACTGTAGTCATATGGACTATTTTAACAATGTCTTTACTACCTTTCTAGGCCTTGAAAGTGGTATTAACGTTGCAGTCTATCAGATGTCAGAAAGCTCTTGGATTTCATCAAAAATATCTTAATCATTTTTCCGAAGATGAACGAAGGTTTTGGGTGAACTAACCCTTTAAGGTCTAGGATGTAGATTTTTAAAAATCATTGCAATAAGATCACACAAAGGACAATTTTTCATATTCTCTACAGAAATGTCCATGACTTTGAAAGATTTAATCAATTTCCATAACTTTTCAAGGCCTGGGAATCAGTTTTAAAATTTCCTAATATTTCCAGGTTTTATCTTGAAACTCTGGCAATGAATTTCCATGACTTTTCCAGTTGCTAGTGACTCTAGGATAAGGACTTTAAAATAAAATAAAATAAAATAATAACACCATTGCAGTTTTAGCACTGCCTGAACTTTTCCAGATTTTCTGTGACTATGGGAACCCTGCAAATTAATTTTCCATTCCATTTCCAGTTATTCACTATTACAGGATAAATGCCATTACAAAATGTATGGCCCTTTCTAGCAATTTCTTTTCTTTTCTTTTTTTTTAAAAAATATTTATTTTGGGCATTTTTTGCCTTTATTATGATAGGACAGTGATTAGACAGGAAGCGAAGTGGGAGAGAGAGAGGGGAACGGGATTGGGAAAGGACCACGAGCCGGGACTCGAACTCGGGTTGACCGAAGCGCATTGGTGCTATATGTTGGTATATATATATATATATATATATATATATATATATATATATATATATATATATATATATATACATACTTTAAATGCATCTATCAAATTCATCAATACAAAAGACTTCTACTGCATTTCCAGTGTAAAACCACCAGGGGGCACCTAAAAGCAGCAGGAGTCACTGCGACAGCTCAACACCTCTGTAAACATCAGCACCATACACACAGTGAGGTCATCCTGCAGATTAAGCCAGCGAGCCTCTGGTGTGTGCTCTGATGGTGTTGTTGGAGTTCAATAATTGTGTATGTTATGGATATTTCACTAATGTTGTATTATCTATTGTTCATCACAGGTTTGCATGAGCATCTGAATGCATATTCAAGATTTTACTAATAAAAACACATTACAAATGCGTTTAAGTGAGTATTAAATGTTTTATTAAACATTTGAAATCTGCAAGATGGAGCTTCTAAGACAGACGTCTCATATCCAAGTATGCAAGCTTCCTACCTGTCTCAAAAGACGCCACAGCACACTGCGAAACACACTGAGTCCTCTACTCATGCATATTTCATTATGCCACCTTTGATCTGGCTCAATGTGCCACATTCAGAGCTGCGTGTGTGGTGGCATCTGTCAACACGTGTGTGCGCGTGTGATTAGAAGAAATCATTTGTCGTGCAGATGTTGAGTCTCCTGCTCACGTTTCTTTTTTCAGATGTCTGGAAGGTTTAGAGGTCCCCTATGCCTGCATCATTTTATGGGGCAAACCCTGAACATAATGAGGCTGCTGAACACGGTTACCATGACAACTGATACTGAATGCGTCTGAGAGAAAAAGACTAAGTTTAAAAAAAAAAAGTAGGAACACAGTGTGGGGCAGACTGTGTGTGAGAGAGAGTGGAAGAGATAGAGAGACGCAATTGGATGTTGTTGTAAAAGGTATGGGAGAATTTTTATTTTTGGATTAACTACTCATTTAAAATGTCTTACTTGAAAGAAAAAAATATTCTCATTTTACATTTCCTCATGTTGTTCCAAAGCCATATGCTGTTTTTTTTTTTTTTTTTTTCTCTGGAACATAAATAAAGAATCTTTATACAGATCCTCACCATAAAACCACAGTTCATAGTGACCAGAGGCTGTGACAAGCACCAAAAAGGACAATAAAATAACCATAAAAGTAGTCTATACAATTGGAATAGAGCGCACATGCCATATGCACTACTTTTATAGTGCTTTTTATCATTTTTGTATGTGGACATTGTATGTGGAAAATTCTCTTTTTATTTATTTCACAGAAAAAATAACATCAGTTTTGGAACGACATGAAAGTGATTAAGTAATGGCAGATTTTCATTTTTTTTTTTTTTGAATTTTTTTGTTGTCCCTTTAACAATTTATTGCAGTGGTGCCTAAAATCTCCCTTTATATAATTTATATTCTATTCTCAACTGAGTAGTGAAATCCTATTTTAAACAAGACAAGACAAGAACTCACTTTATATTCAACATAACGATGCCTCGCAGGCATTCAGATGCTGCCATTTTTCAATAAAGATATTCAGACAAAGAGAAGAAGAGATTCAATCAGATCCACCTCATTTGTGAGCAGGACTACATTGTCAAATATATTCATACACAAACTCTGTAATCAGTTTGTGTTTTGTACCATTAACTTATATTAAAGATGTTTTTTTGTTTTTTTACAATCGCCCACACTGTGAGACATTAATGTATCTGAATAAGCATAAATCAAATGTTAAACTGACTTATCAATAACTTTTGCATAAAAAAATAAAAATAAAAAATTGTTTTAAGGTTTATTTCAGGATATACACAAAAGTTTCAGTCTGTTCATTTTTTTTTAATAAATAAATCTGTTATATTCATGAAGGCTGCATTTATTTTCATCAGAAATATTGTAAAAATATTGTAAAATATTATCACAATTCAATATTTTTTTTTTTTCTATTTTAATGTATTTTAAAATAGAATTTTTTCCTGTGATGGCAAAGCTGAATTTTCAGCAGCCATTAGTCTTTAATGTTCTTCAGACATTATTCTAATATGCTAATATGTTGCTCAAGAAACATTTCTTATTATTATCAATGCTGAAATCACTGCTTTAATATTTTGGTGGAAGCTGCGATTCTTTTTCAGGATTCTTTGATTAACTATTTAAATATAAATATTTTGTAACATTACAAATGTAAATGTCTTTACTGTTACTTTTAAATCAATTTAATGCAAATATATATATAATCTTTTAGTCTGTTTTGGGTTAATGGAAAAAATATGATGTGCAAGAGATGGCAGAACAAAATCACTGCGAGGAGGAAATAAAATTCAGCGGGAACATGCATGTGGGGGATGAAACTTGTGGGAAGTGGGCGAGAGTGAAAAAAAAAAAAATCCGCACACATGTCTAGTGAAACGCTCTGACACCTCATCCAATCTGCACATCTCTCACTTCACAAATAAGAATGATTAAATGAATCCCACTGAATCTGTACCAATGGTATTTGCAAAAGTATGTGTATAAAGTATTGTTAGTTACGAATAAGTGTCTGACCTGCTGGACATCCTGTTGAAAGACGCAGAGCTGTAGCCGTTGGTGAAGACGGAGTTTGCGGTGTTGCCAGATGTTCTCCAACTGCCTTTGGTGGTGCAGAACCTCATGAATTATATCCAGGACATGGTGCACTGCCTTTGAGTAGTTAGCCGAGGACGTCAGCGAATCGGCACTGCCTGGGGTCAAAGGACGCTGTAGCTTATCTAGTAGGGCTTTGCCATCCTGACTTACCTGAGGATGTACAGGTAATACACATGAATACCTAAAGATCTTATACACAGAAGAAAATCATTCATTTGAATATTTAAGTCATGAAATGCTAGATGGCGCAGGCTAATAGGTCCTTCCCATGCAATCTGATTGATTCTTCAGCCAATGAGCTTGCTTCCTCAACATTTAAATAGACTGTTTTAGTGTTTCCTGTAAGCTGTTTCTACAGCATGCTATCAGAGTTCCTCTGAGATCCTCCACCTCCCCCAGCTCCACCTGCCTAGATCTGCTATGCAATTTATGTATGACTATTCATGTTCACATCAGCATGTCTGTGTATCATTTGGCAGGAGAAAGTCCACACTCTGCACCAGCACAACAAAGCAAGCAAAAAGCTTTTACTGCAGAGCATAGTGTTTCCTGTAATGGATATAAGAGATTCATACCTCAGAATAGGCAGTGGTAATGTGTTCATAGAGACCCTGATGGTGGTGGATGGTGTCTTCCAGGTCCTGCAGCTCAGAAGGAAGTTCTCCTTCTCCACAGGCCTTACACCATGAGTCCATGTTGCTCATATACTAGAAAATGGACAAGAATATCCTGTTACTGCTTATCTGGAAATGGCCAAATATATTGTACATCTGTGATCTGTTACCACAGACAGGAATGATTACTATGATTAGGTAAAAAAAATAAATTCTGTACAAATATGCAGTCTATTTTTGTCTACTTTTCTGAGTGGTCAAAAATATCAACACACAGCTCCTCAAACATGTTTGTTTGAATAACAGGAGAGGGATGATAGGGGTGGCACGAGTTTTTGTAAAACATGTTTGGAATCATTATTTTGCAGCTTCATTGGATTCCATTTGGTGTAACAGTTTTAAATGTGAAGTATAACCAACACAGCATTCTGTAAAAACCGGAAGCCCTTCCCAGCATACATACTTAATCAGCAACTGAAATTGGCTGGTTAACCCTTTCCTCTCCATTCCAGACACAGAATATTTTGCTACTACATCCGCATCTGAACAATATGTTGCTTGGAATTTTGTTTGTATTTAGTGCACCAAAAATGTTGTTTATTTATGTACATTTTAGTAATTTACTTTCATGTATCAAAGTAATTATTTATATACAATGCTCAGCTTAAATGAGTACACCCCCTTTGAAAAGTAACATTTTAAACAATATCTCAATGAACACAAAAACAATTTCCAAAATGTTGACAAGACTAAGTTTTATATAACATCTTTTTAACTTGTAACATGAAAGTAAGGTTAATAATATAACTTAGAGAACAAAATTTTCAGTTTTAATCAAATTATGGTGATGCAAAAAGGAGTACACCCCACTAAAAAAAGTATCTGGAGCAAAGATAAATTTTAGACCAGACAGTTGACTATAAAAAGGTGTTAAAACCCCTTCCCATTTCATGCTGTCAGCAATGGCACCACATGGAAGAGAAATGTCACAAGACCTGAGAAAGAAAATCATTTCTTTACACCAGAAAGGTGAAGGCAACAAGAAGATCAGCAAAGCTTTACTTATCAGTCAGAATACTGTAGCAAAAGTGGTACAAAAATTTTAAAAGGATGGAACTGCAACCATCTTACAGAGATGTTCAGGTCGTCCACAGAAGTTAACACCTCAATAGGAGCATCTTCTGATGAGAAGAGTTGAAAAAAATCGGCATGCAACTTCACTGCAGTTATCTAAAGAAGTAGACAGCCAAACTGGGATGACTATTTCCCGTGACACAATATGGCATACACTGCAGAGGAATGGCATGCATGGGTGCCGTCCATGAAAGAAGCCTTTCCTAAAGCCCAGGCACAAAAAAGCCTGCCTAGAGTTTGCCAGGGCCCATGCTGACAAAGATGAAGACTACTGGGACTTTATACTCTGGAGTGATGAGACCAAGATAAATGTTTTTGGAACTGATGGCTTCAACTGTAGCTAACTGTATGGCGTTGCAAAGAAAAAAAAAAAAAAATGCATGGTGCCTACAGTGAAACATGGTGGTGTCGGGGAGCTGCATTTCATTGATGGCATCATGAATTCACAGATACTGCTCTATACTGAAAGAGAAGATGCTAACTTCACTCTGTGCCCTTGGTCATCATGCACTTTGACAATGATCCTAAACACACATCTAAGGCAACTGTTGGATTTCTAAAGAAGAACAGGGTGAAAGTGAAAGTGAACCCAATCGAACACCTATGGGATATTCTGAAGAAACAAGTTGAGCATTACTCTCCATCCAGTATCCAGTCTCTAAAAGAGGTAATTCTTGCACAATGGAAAAAGACAGATGTTGCAAAATGTCGCCAACTTGTTCATTCCATGCCTAGAAGACTTGGTGCTGTCATTAAAAATCATGGAGGCCATACAAAGTGATAGATGTAGTAGTTTTTGTTTTGTTGCTCTATAAATGTAAGGAATAATTGATGACAGGCCGTTGAATTATTAGAAAATAATGCATACCTGAGGTGGTAATGCGGCCAAAGCATGAGGCGGAATGGCTATTACACCTCGGGTGTGCATTATTTTCTAATAATGCAACGGACCAGAGTCAGTTATTCTGCTTATACTATGGTTACCACACCTCAAGACATTGTTCAGAAGTTGTATTTTAAGACATTTTCAGGTTTTTTTGTCCTTAAAACGCTTGTGTGTAGGACTAATTTCTTATGCATCCCATCCCAAACCTCAATTGCAAAACGTAATTTTAGAGCTACTAATGGAGGCTTGAGCCATTAATAGCTGATTAAAGTAGTTATTAATGCAGTTATTAGAGAGAGAGAGAGAGAGAGAGAGAGAGAGAGAGAGAGAGAGAGATTAAGCATGTGTAAAATACCTGAGTCTTTGCGTCTCTCAACATGTTTGGCAGAAGCGTCTTTACTAATAGCGAAACTGTAAGTTTATCTGCTTTAAGAACAGCACAGTTATTACCTATTACCAAGTGAGAAATGCCACGTAGCTTTTAAGATGCTAAATTATTTTACTGATAAAATCATCAGAGCAGTGCTGACAACACGTTTCTGTGCGACTGTGTGTCCGTACTGTATGTGTGTGTGTGTTTGAGTGGGAAAGAGACCGGGAGAAAGAGAGCATGTGCTTTCTGTACATCATTTTGTGGCAAAAAAACATCAAAATAAATTTTCCCTGAAAATACACTTTATCTGTGTGCAACTGTGATCATTATACATTTGTTTTTATGCTCAACGTATCTGTAGGTATTGGTCAGCACATTTAGGCCTTACCTGGTCAGTTTTCTGGTGGAAGTTAGCAGACATCTCCAGCAGCGCACTCCTCTCATCCAGCGCGGCGGCGAACGCTTTCCACTCCTGCTCCAGCTGACCTGAGATCTGCTGAATCTGCTGGGTTGCATAGTGGCCCGACTCCAGCAGCCTGTTCCCCACGGACATGATCCGACTGATGTTCACATACACATTCTGCAAGAGACCAAAAGAATCCCTGAGTGCTATATACACTGCATCACTTCCCCTGAATGGGTTGCTTTTTAAGATGACACATTTATGCTAATCATAAATGGGGTATGAAATAGCTAAAACAAATCAAAACAGTGAATTTTGAATTTGAAGGCTGAATTGGAAAAAAAAAAAAATGCTACAAAACATAAAATGTTACTTTATTTTAATATTATCATTCAAAACAAATGATGAATGGTTGTGACAGATCTGTGTGGAAACTGTATAAACAGCAGTCCACTCAAAGCTGCTTCTGCAGGGAGGAGTAGCTCTTGTCTGACCACAGACACACATGTCTAAGGACCTCAGCCAGAGCTCTGGAATGTGTGTGGATGAGAATTTAAGCCAAGAGGAAGAATAATGGTCAGAATTTAGGTCTACCCATTTCAGACAATTAAATAAATGTTGTTGTGTGCTTTACCAACTGAAAACATTGCAACTGAATATAACATTGCAAACAGAAGTTTAGTATGCTAAACTGGTATAAAATATCTTAAAGGTGCCCTAGAATTAAAAATTGAATTTACCTTGGCATAGATGAAAAACAAGAGTTAAGTACACGAAATGACATACAGTGAGTCTCAAACACCACTGTTTCCTCCGTATGTAAATCTCATTTGTTTAAAAGACCTCTGAAGAACAGGCAAATCTCAACATAACACTGACTGTTATGTAACAGTTGGGATCATTAATATGTACGCCCCCAATATTTGCATATGCCAGCTCATGTTCAAAGCATTACACAAGGGCAAGACGTCTGAATGTGCACAGCTGAATCATCAGACTAGGCAAGCAAGCAAGAACAACAGCGAAAAATGGCAGATGGAGCAATAATAACTCACATGATCCATGATTACATGATATTTTTAGTGATATATGTAAATTGTCTTTCTAAATGTTTCGTTAGTATGTTGGTAATGTACTGTTAAATGTGGTTAAAGTTACCATCGTTTCTTACTGTATTCACGGAAACAAGACTGTCGTTAATTTTAATTTTTTAAACACTTGCAGTCTGTATAATTCATAAACACAACTTCATTCTTTATAAATCTCTCCAACAGTGTGTAATGTTAGCTTTAGCCACAGAGCATACTATCAAACTCATTCAGAATCAAATGTAAACATCCAAATAAATACCATACTTACGCGATTACACATGCTACATGACGAAAACTTTGTAAAGATCCATTTTGAGGGTTATATTAGCTGTGTGAACTTTGTTTATGCTGTTTAAGGCAAGCGCGAGCTCCGGGGGCGGGGAGCACGAGAATTTAAAGGGGCCGCAGCCTGAATCGGTGCATATTTAATGATGCTCGAAAATAGGCAGTTAAAAAAATGAATAAAAAATATATATGGGGTATTTTGAGCTGAAACTTCACAGACACATTCAGAGGACACCTTAGACTTATATTAAATATTTTGAAAAAATGTTCTACGGCACCTTTAAAGTCCATGTGAACCGGAAGTTGCAAACGACTTTTCTCCAGTGCTGTGATGTTTTTCCAAGTGAAACGGAATATTGAATAGAGGGCAGAGTTTTACTTCAGTGCTCCTCCTCTCCATCTCTCGCTCATAGCAGACTAACGGTTGAAGGGGAGTGTTTTAAGCGATTTCAACCCAAGCCGTCAAAGTGATGTTATCAGAGAAGGGGCACCGTTGCAGAGGGGAGGAGCATTTTCAGATTTTGATTAAATATTAGCCAAACTATTTTTTTGTGTGGATTGACTTGCACGGATGAATTGTTCACCACAAAACTAGCAATTTGAGCTAACAAAATAAATAAGATACATTTTGATTTCATTTGTACTTTAATAGATTAAAAAAAGAAAAGAACCTGAGCTTAAGATTTAAACAAATAGCTTGTGGTAGCACTAAAAATACTTTAGATACAGATAACATGAAATGTATATAAAATATATTAAAATAGAAAAGAGTTACATTTAATTGTAATGATATTTCACAATATTACGGTTTCGACTGTATTTTGCAGATTTTGTGAGCATAATTAACTTCTTTAAAAAATGTTTAAAAATCTTACCGACCCCAATCTTTTGAACAGTATGTGTATTTCCATTAAAAAGGATTTCAAGTTTCAATTATGATTAAGCATGTGTTCAACCAAAATATTTCTCTGTTTTCATTCCTTTAAGGGTCATTGTAACTGATGGCTGATTGGTTTGTAGTTTTCAACATATTCTTACTGATGCTTCCGAGATTCAGAAGTGATTTTTGTAATTTCAATTCATTGTTCCTATGTTAGCTAGATAGCTTTTTGACAAATCAGTGCAATTTGCAGTAAAAAAACACATCACAGAAAACCAAATGTTTACCTTTGTAATGCATGTACAAGATCAATGAATGATATTTTTAGTGGCCAGGCAAAACTTAAAAAACAAAGCTGCAGTCTGTACATTTTGCCTCTTTGTTGCCATCTCTGTTTGAAACCTGCAATTGCAGTTATATGTATCATTACATGCATTGTGCATCGGCATGGCTCCTCAGTGCGGATGAATCTAATGTTTGTTATCAATCACCACATTGGTGTGGATACTGTACTTCAGAAACACAGATTCTACGTCTTGGAAGTATGACCAAAATAAGAATTTTCACTGGAAAATGTCATCTGAGCAAGTAAGTAACATGTCTGCCACTTTTGTTCTGACCAACTGAGGAAAAAAGCATTAGGCATACAATAAATCACGCTGCCAATGGTGATTAAATCGCTTAGCTCGGATCATGCCAAACCATGCAAATTATTATTACTGTTATACTGTGTTTTCAAATTAATGTTAACAACATCAGCATTGTGTGACTATGTGTATTTAGTGTGTATTAGCGTTACCTGTAGATTTCAATTTCTAGCCACTCTGCAGTCTGATGTCTTTTGCTTTTGACTATGGGTGAACCTCCAGTTGTCACTGATGATTGTCATTTGGATTTTCTGGATTACAATCTGCCATCAAAATGATAAGTTTAATTATTTCAGCTGCTGTGAGAAAAGGCTATAAATGATCCGCTATGAAGCAGCATCCTTAAAAGATATAGCTACTAGCTGGGACTCCTTTCTTTGTGTTTACAGACGTAATGTAATGACCAAAGACAAACGGCTGCATGCTCGAATTTCCAGCGGAAACCCACCAGTACCACTCGTATTGTAAAACATTATTACATATTTACTGTTGTGAATCGAGCTAAGGTAAGGAGATAGTTTTGAACATTGGCTCGTTATGTATTTGCTCAAAAATTGATTTTGAATAATTTTTTAACCAAAAAAAGTTACGGACTGCAGCTTTAACATTAAACTTAACTTTTAACCAGTAATACCATAGCCTAATTTTACACTATCCAATAAAATGCCTATGGATAGAATCAAGTGCCACCCTACATTATTTCCACCTAAATGTTCTGTTTCACCTGGAAATACATCACATAATCAGAGAAACTGCTATGATCACCTGTGACGATGATCAGTACTGTATGGGGTGGAATCTGATTCTAGATTAGCATTTTCATACTAATATGCTTCAGAAGTGTTTGCTCTCTGATGTAATGGGAGTGTCTGAATTATGTACGTTCTTTAGGGAGAAATAAAGTCTAGTGCATGAGAGTGCTGGTGGAACACAGCGCTCTAGTTACCATGCTGCTTCCTCACATGGGACTAATTACACAGCCCAGAGGCATTCAAAAGGGTACAGGATCAATACACAGAGAGCTGTCAGATGAAAACCTTATGGGGGTTTTGGCGTGCAACAATAAACTGCAGCAGTCATGTCCATGCACGTGAAAACCTGGAGCAATAACACAGTCACATGCATATTAGAAAACACACACACACACACACACACACACACACACACACACACACACACACACACACACACACACACACACACACACACACACACACAAACTTTTCAACCCTTAGCTTTAAATCAAGTCCTAATAAAATGTGATATGCAATGGATGCACAACTATATCAGTAATTTTCTAAATTTTTGTTATTGGTGTTGATGTGAATCAGCCATTATTAGAAGGATATAAGCATATACTGTATAGACCATTTGGGAGCAGATGTCATAGTTATGTCACTGCAGTTGCGAGTGCATTGTGGTGGCAGAAAAACAGCAGTACCATGTGGAGGAAAACAGGCAAAGTCTATGGAATAAGAAAAAAAATGTCTTGTGCCTTTGGATGTCAGAATCAGGATGCAAAAAAGACAATCTTCATTTTTATAGAATATCATCTTTGAAGACACCTTTTGAAGCTAAACGCAGACATTAATGTTGCAAGCTATTAAACAGACACACCATATTGTTGAAACCTACGACCATTACTCTAGTATTAAAGCATGAATTTGATGTAAACAATAGCCCTACATAATATTCACATATGCAGTTCATAGTATTCATTGAAATAAAATTTCTCACAATTGAGAGTTCCCTTTCGAATGGCAACAATGTGTCTTACATGGATGCTATGGGGACACCATCAACGTATCCGGTGTCTGAAGCACATGTGAAAACACTCCAATCTGATTGATTGGTGACAGTCCGTGATATCATTAGCAGAGCACCCGGAAGTGTAAGAGGATGCCCATGGCACACGTCATCAGCTTTTTTTGTCTTCAGGGGCCGTTTGTATGTTAGCACATGGTGAAGGCAGGATAATTGAAAATCCCAGGTCTTTGACACCTGAGGACATGCACAACCTGTGATTCAGTGCTCGAGAGATCTGATGCAGCCATTGTGAGAAATTTAGTATGAGAAAGCTCCGTTCATGTTTGTCCCTGTTCTTGAGGGATGTGATTGTTGAGTGTCTGCAACCTGCAGCTCAGGCCAAGCTGTTTACGAGGCAAAGCGGAGGCTTCAGTTGTGGGGATCGCAGGTTGAGCTCGCTGAGGAGTTCAAAAAGGGGTTGGCTCTTTCTTGGACCTTGATCGCAGGCTCAAGCAATCTGCTCAATCAGGAAGTGCTTTTTCTCGAGTCATCTGATCCAGCAGATAGCACATTGCTAGCACCATCCAGCCAAGAGAAAACAAATGTGGTTGAAGAAGGCGAGGAAAGTCTTCTCAACCTGCCAGCTCTGCATACAGGGAATTGAACGGATGTCATTGCCCATGCCACAGCCAGATTGGATCTGGCTTGGGGGTGTGAAAACAGGATGTTTCTCGTGGTAGGCTGAACAATTGCTTCCTATTAGGCCATGTTTGCCCTTCCATGAGCCTTTCATTCTTTCCTGACCTCCACGCTGAAGTGGAGAATTTGTGGAAGCCGTATTCTGCCCAAATTTATAAATTTCATCATTTGAACTACACGAATGTGGAAGGATTAGCTCAGCAGGGAAATGTGAGGATGCCCTCCATAGAGGAGACGCTTGCGAGCTATCTCTTCCAGGGTGAGTCATCCTCTTTGAAGGCTCCTGCCCTGCCATCCAGGCTGCTTCAGACCACCTTGCGATTGAGCGGCAGGGCGTATGGCGGTGTTGCAGGACTACCAGGCAGATCTGCTAAAATATCTGGGCCAGGGACTGTCCCCTGAAGTGTTTGCTGAACTGCACACCCCACGGATCTAGCTTTGCAGGCCCCTAAACAAACAATGATGCTATCAGTTTGCTAAATGCAGTGGACGGTCAGTAGTGATGGTGGTTATGGAGAGGCATCTGTGGCTGAACTTGTCAGACATCAGGGAGAACGAAAGAAATTTTCTCCTCGATGCCTCAGTCTCACTCTCTGAACTTTTTGGCACATCTGTTGAGACAGTGTTCGGAAAGTTTAGAGAGGTGAAGGCACAGTTGGCAATATTCAGGAAATACCGGGTTCTGGTCCGCCACAGTCTGAGGACGAGAGGCAGGGCCAGAGGGAGAGCGTGGCAACTCATGCTCCTTCTCCCTCAAGGAGTTGAGCGCAGAGGAGGCGAGACACGAAGAAGAGGCAGGATCTCAAATAAATTATTAATAAGAAGCGCTTCAGTAAAGACCCAAATGCTGACAAGAAATAACATCTCTCATCTTCCAGCTTTCGTCTTCTTTTTTAGGTTCTAGACAATTATTTTAACTAGAGCATGGTTTGAGTTGCCTCCCCAGATTTCAAGGGTCTAAATGTAAGGCTGGACTCCCCTGTGGCACTCGGGGTTGAGCTTCTCGAGGCTCCCCTTTGGAGGGGCAGCATTATCAGTGAAGGTAGCCGTTGCAGTAAAAGAAAGACAACGGGGCTCCCTTTGGTAAGCTGCCCTTTGAGCCGTAGGACTGAGTGAGGTGTCCCTCTCCATCTGTTTTGGATAATTACGTAGCATCCCTTGCCCTCCTTTCTCTCAGTTATCCAGGTTAGAGAGTAGAGGTTTTGCCCAAAAAAAAAAAAAAAAAGTAAAAGCGATTCTCCTTGTTATGTTGGACCAATCTTTTTCAAGATGCAATGTAGAGCTCCAAATCAAAAGGGAAAGTCTCAGGTTACCACTGTAACTGTGATTGCCTGAGAAGGGGAACGAGACACTGTGTCTTGTTGTCATGCCAGTGGGTCTACCTGCATGTCTCCTTCAGACAAAGAAGTTGATGACGTGTGCTACGGGTGCCCTCCTATACTTCCGAGTGCTCTGCTAATGATGTCATGGATTGTCACCAACGAATAAGATTGGAATGTTTTTACACGTGCTTCAGACACTGGATACGTTGATGGCGTCCCCATAGCATCCATACAATATGCAGTGTCTCGTTCCCCTTCTCAGGGAACCACGGTTACAGTCGTAAGCTCAGTTGTTTATATCTCCCAATTCAGACTTTAGAATTCACATTATGAGTTTATATCACAATTCTAAAGAAAAAGACAGCAAAATAAACTCACAATGTGGAAATGTGGGAAATAAAAAAGACAGAATAACGAATTGTGAATCTCACAATTCAGATTTTTCTTCTCATAATTGTGAGATATAAACTCAGAATTGCGAGATATAATCTTGCAGTTACTTTTTTATTCTTTTATTATGTGGCTTCCATAGACTGCTACTGCAGAACCATCACTTTCTGCCACGAGGTAGGCTTCGCCCGCAAAACATGTCATCGCTGTTTGCAACCACCCTAATGGTCTATATCAGATAAGCATATATATCAAGACTGAAATTGTTATACTGTGAACCCATATATAATACATTAGCATATGACACATAAATATACACTCAACGGTGAATAATTCTATGATGTCTGGAAGATGTGCACACCAGCTAAATCTGCTGTCAATTTGACCAAAAATTTAAATTTAAAGATGACTATTTCTAAATAATGTAACCTGCATATGTAGATAAGCCAATCCAAAGTCACTGGTGCCCACATGCATAAATTAATTGTATTTCTACCAGAGAAGTCAGGATGGAAAATAGTTATATTAACTTTGTATAGCCTCACCCCAAGCCTGGTTTCAGAGCTGCTCAGAGAAGATAGACATGCACCAGTAAACACAAATTCATCAAATCCCTCTGTTATGTATCACAGACCTTGCGGATTTCATCATGAAAACAATTAAGAGCTTCTGTTAACTCATTTTCATGTAAATCTAAAGCAGCTTAAAGTAACCTCTGGCTTAACATATGCTAAACATAATGGGTGCTATAGTCATGTCAATGACCAGCATGTGGTTTATTAGTAAAATTGACTTTTTTACATGGAGGGCACATCAGATAAATCAGTTTGTACGATTTACACAATTTACAGAACCCGAGGAACTCATCATTTCAGCTTCTTGTTTAAGGCAGAAATGACACAAAACAAAGTATACAATGTGTTGGATTTTCATGTTTTATGGGGACATTCCATAGACATTATGATTTTTATATTGTACAAACTGTATATTCTATTCCCTAACCCTCAACCTACACCTAATCCTACCCATCACAGAAAGCATTACACTTACATTTTCAAAAAACATCATTCTGTATGATTTTTCCCTTATCTGGAGTATTTTTTATAGTTTTGAAGGAAGCAGGGGCTGCATTTATTTGATCAAAGAAACAATAAAAACAGTAAAATTGTGAAATAATATTACAATTTAAAATAACTGTTTTCTATTGTTACACATTTTAATTCCTTCAGACGTCATTCTTATATGCTCAAGTAACATATCTTATGATTATCACAGTTGAAAATGCTTAATATTTTTGTGGAAACTTCAGAAGAATAGCATTTATTTGAAAACTATTTAAGTCTTTACTGTCATTTTTGATCAATTTAATGCATCCTTGCTGAATATAAAATGTATAAACTTACAGTACAGTCCAAAAGTTTGGAACCACTAAGATTTTTAATGTTTTTAAAAGAAGTTTCGTCTGCTCACCAAGGCTACATTTATTTAATTAAAAATACAGTAAAAAACAGTAATATTGTGAAATATTATTACAATTTAAATAACTGTGTACTATTTAAATATATTTGACAAAGTAATTTATTCCTGTGATGCTATGCTGAATTTTCAGCATCGTTACTCCAGTCTTCAGTGTCACATGATCCTTCAGAAATCATTCTAATATGCTGATTTGCTGCTCAATAAACATTTATGATTATTTTCAATGTTGAAAACAGTTGTGTACTTTTTTTTTCAGGATTCCTTGATGAATAGAAAGTTCAAAAGAACAGCATTTATCTGAAATACAAAGCTTCTGTAGCATTATACACTACCGTTCAAAAGTTTGGGGTCAGTAAGAATTTTTATTTTTATTTTTTTGAAAAGAAATTAAAGAAATGAATACTTTTATTCAGCAAGGATGCAACAAATCAATTAAAAGTGACAGTAAAGACATTTATAATGTTACAAAAGATTAGATTTCAGATAAACACTGTTCTTTTGACTTTCTATTCATCAAATAATCCTGAAAAAAAAATATTGTACACAAATATTTTGTACAATTGTACACATTAAATGTTTCTTGAGCAGCAGATCAGCATATTAGAATGATTTCTGAAGGATCATGTGACACTGAAGACTGGAGTAATGATGCTGAAAATTCAGCTTTGCATCACAGGAATAAATTACTTTTTGAAATATATTCAAATAGAAAACAGTTATTTTAAATTGTAATAATATTTCACAATTTTACTGTTTTTACTGTATTTTTAATTAAATAAATGTAGCCTTGGTGAGCAGATGAAACTTCTTTTAAAAACAACAAAAATCTTAGTGGTTCCAAACTTTTGGACTGTACTGTATTTCAAAGAGAAAAATCTGACTGTCCCCACACTTTTACAAAGTAGTGTCTGCCTATATATAGTTAAATATGTATATTTTTGTTTAATTAATTTTACACACATTCCCTTTTAAATTTGTATTGTTTATTTTCTTCACCTTTTCTGTTTTGTTGTAATACCTATCATAAGAAAACACACTGCTGCTCCCAGTCCAACGATAATTCAGCACGGAAATAAACTTTTTAGTGTTTGATTGGTTTTCATTTGTATTCTAGTGAAACATCTGCATTAACTATATTTGGATAGAAATAAGTTAATTTTCTGACCCCTAAAACAGAAATCAAGAAAAACACATGTTGTGTGCAGACGGAGGAAGTGCTCTACCTACATTTACACAGATTACATTACAGCCAAGACACACATACCATAGAACAAAAGCCTTCCTCACATGAAAAAAAAAAAAAAAAAAAACACTTCATAGCAGTACCGGACCCTGAAATATACTTAAACAGAGAGAGTCACGCAAGGACAGTACACCCTTCACTCTTACAGACACACATAAATCCCAGGTTTAATATTAGTATGCAAAGCCTTTTTTCTCTTACAAAGACTGGTAGATTAGAGGAGGAGTGCCTGGAACATTATATCTCCCTCTGGATGTCTCTGGGACTAATCAATACACCAGCATGATGGGAGATTACCCAGCCATGAGTAAAATGCCTTTAGCCAGAGGAGTGTTTTCTACATGTTGTCCTCCAGATTGTCTTTCATAAGAGAGTGGGGGCTGAGTTCATTTACAACTTGACAAGCATAACGTTCCGCTCAGGTGACATTACCCCTGGAACTCAATGACATAGCTGCTTAAGCATGTCTATTACGAAAGGTTACAACCAGGCTCCCAGAGTGCCATGCGATGGACATTAACATCTCCATAAATCGCCTATTGAATTACTATCAATACAAATGCCACAGGACCTGGCTGCAGGCTATTAAAATGTAGTGACCCTGGAGTCCACTAGGGGGTGGGCTATCAGCATATAGCATTATTGATTATTAAAGATCACCATTAAATCAAAACTGACAATTCTTTTTTTCGTTTTTCTTTTTTTTTTTTTTACAGAATGTTGCAGTGTTTATTATAAATAATTCAACCATGCACATTATTATTGTTTAAAAATTCATATGCCCTCGTAATCTTTAATCAACAACATTAACCTCCCTTCCACCCATTTTCACAACTAAATCCGCCCAACTGCTACTCAGAACTAGCCCAAAACTAGTTTCAGGGTGGGTCCCCTGAAAAAAATCCGGGGGGTGAAATCAGGGTTCCCCTGGAAAAAAAAATCACATTCCAGGTGCTAAATATTATGTTATTTGGGGTCGCTTCAACCCGCGGACATGAAAAACAACCTGCAACAGCAATGTTAAAGTAGCCCAATTCCAAAGGAAAACCACATACTTGGCAACACTGCTTCCACCTCGCAACGACATCTTCATGACACATGTGTCGGCGGAGGGTGTGACTAAATATCCTCCAAAACTGACTGCAAACGGGCAACTTCCTGTGATCGAATCAATTCCCATGGATAAAATCAAGTCCCGTCCTACATTTTTGTCTCATTCCAAAAGCTATTTCACTCAGATATACATCACAATAGGGAAATCAAAAATAGAGAAGACTATTGCAACTTCTGTTTCATTTTGACTTTAAAATACTAAAAGAAGCTTGTTTCCAGTGATCATAACATTAGAGATCAGAGAGGAGTATTCCATTTGTGTGAAATAACAAAGAATCCGATAAACACAAAACATGCATTAATCAAGTAATTATCAACTGAGTAACCAACTGACACTTGAACCAAGTTAAGGTAAAAAGTGTTCACATCCGTTCATGCCTCATATCAGGCAGGAAATAAGGCTCCTAGGACTTCCTGAAGAGGTGCCTGCAGTGCCCCAGGCTGCCCGACAGTCAGGCTAACCCAAAGTAAACAGTTGACAAAGCATTTCATCCGTTAAGTTCTGCACAGTTATAGCAACGTGAGAGGGGGTAGTCAGTTCTCACAGCTGAGGCAGGACATGTGATTTAGCATACTCAGCCAAACCTAACACACTAACAAAGGAGCAACAAAGAGCCTGATAACAACCTATAAAAACATCCTAATTGGAAAGGTTCATAACTTTAAAAGTTATATAAATATTTACGGGTGGAGAACATTAGCTGCATTTAATTGTACATTAGTTAATTTCCAACTCTATGTTGTTATGTTTTTCAAGATCTACAAAAAAAAAAAAGATTCTAGCTAGTTTGCTTAGTTTATTTAAATGAAATAAGCTGAAACAACACAAGTCTTTAGATTTTTACTAAATTGTCATTTGTACTCAATTTAATTACGTTACATGAAATAAAATTTGTAAAATCTTAAGTTAACTTAAACCATTTATGTTAGGACTACATGAATAATTTCTGTTGCATTGACTAACACTTGCTCCATACTTATATATATATATATATATATATATATATATATATATATATATAAATACACAAATCAATAGCACACTGTTGAGCGCTTTAATAAAATGGCTTCATTCATGAAACTTTCAAAAATAAGTGCAATCAATCGTATTAATTAGTGTGTATTAGTGTGCACAGAATCTCTCCTCCGGATTTAGAAAAATGCTTCATAAACTCCAGATTTGATAGTTAAACATATGTCAATGAATTCCAATCATTCGTAAACAGGGTGCAAGTGCAAGATCACTACAACAGCTCATTAATTTTGCTCACGCATATCAAGGCTTTCCTCCATCACTCACCATTTTTGTTTTTACCAGGTTTGTGCAAAGGACTGATGTAGTAAGACAGTGATTTTAAAAGATGAAATTCAATGGACGCCTTATTAATGATGCATACTATGCACAGGCAAGTAGATGGACTCCAGAAAATAAATGCAACCGTTTAGCATTTTCATCCCCCACCCCCCCAAAAAAAAACAACAACAACAAAACAAAACAAAAAACAGATATATAAAGAAAATGCTTAACCGTTTAGCATGCTGCATTCTTATACTGGACTCATCTGCTCATCTGTATATAGTGTGCATCATCAATAAGCTGTATGAATATGATCTTTTAATATCACTCTTTAGGCCCTTTAAGTGTTTTTCATGTTAAGCTTTTTAAAATGTCCCACTATTTTAAGTGACTGAAATACTATGGCAGGTGCTGTATATGGATCACAATTGCCCAAAACCTCCTTTTATTTTCATATTTTTCTTTTTCTTCATTTGAGAGATGATCTAATTAACAATGGCTTGAAATAGATGGAAAATTTACAGGCCTGTGCTGCGGTTCAATGCATGTTTTACCCTCCAGGTCTCCGTGCCATTCACATGTCTGAAAACTATGAATTGTCTCCTGCTTTATAGCTGAACTGAATTTAATAATTTATGAATTTTGCAACATCAGCACTGTCATTGAACTAAATTGATATTCAACATTGCACTTAATTGAAGCTGTATAATCACACTATAGAGCTACTTTACAGCTGAAATAGAAGTCAAAATGGATAAATTATGCAACAATGTTGTATGCACCATTTATAAGAGGGTGGGATCAATTAACACTTTTACGAATGCAAAAATGTACATTAGAATAGCTTTACAAATGTTTTAAACAAAAATTAATTCTTTTTATGTTTAACGAATGAGGCCCAATGTGTGCTATAATTTTGCAAGGACAGTTACCACTTACATTTTCAGCCAAAAATGTAAAAATCTAGTCAGAAGCCATTAAAATTAATGACTTAAAAGATTAATCTCTTTTATATATCTATATATATATTCAATGCATTTAAACTACTGGTCTATTAAGCATTATTACTGTTTAATGACTTATTAATTAAATATACAAGTGTTACCACATTTATCCCCTTCAAATTTGAGGAAAAAAAAAAAAAAAAAAAAACATTCCCTATGAATTTACAAAATGTGAAAACATTTAAAACTACATTGGTCATTTGTATGAGGCCACACTGCATGCAGACACATGCTGCAGACTCTTCCTATTGGCTGGACAGCAGTAACATTTAGATATGGATGGGCAGATGGCAGATGAGACCATAGAGATGGAAAATCAGTGATTGATTCTATGCCGTTTTCTTGTGAAACTCTCTCCCTTTGAAATCTACTGGGGGTGATTAACGAATCTGTCAGGGTCACTTACACACACACACACACACACACACACACACACACACACACACACACACACACACACACACACACACACACACACACACACACACACACACACACACACACACACACACACACACACACACACACACATTGGGTTTCCATGTTTTATGGGGACTTTCCATAGTAATTTTTATACTGTATAAAAGGTATAAAAGGTCAAAAAATACTGGTACTACTATCTTTGTGGGGACATTTGTTTGGTCCTCACAATGTAGGGTTTACCAAGACCATACACACACATGATGTACCGATATGTGACTGTTCTCCAGTGGGATTACCTACCCTTCAAGCATATATTGACATGACTACTATATGACAACACAAAATTCATTCTTGCATGACTAAGTAAGTCAGGGCACGTGTACAAGAACGCATCATATTAATGATGTAACACACATCAAGCTGCACTGTTACAATGCCTCAGGTGGTGACAGATATTACTGCTGGACCACTGGACACAGTCTTACCATGCAGTTCATTGCAAAGTGGTTGTGCTGGGTCTGCAGCTCCAGCACGTGCTGATGGTTGGCTCCTATCTCTGTGTAGGTTGTCAGGAACAGGCCTTTATTATGGACAATCCAATCAAACATCTGTTGAGAGGAAAAATGGAAGGCATGAACTGTAAAATATATCTATTGTTTTGATGTTATACTTCAATACACTCTCATAAAGAAACTCTCTATCACTCTATCACACACTATCAAAAAAAATAAATAAATCCTCAAAACACGACTTAATTGAAATTTTAAAGGATTTTGTCATTTTCTATTTAAAAGGATTGTATTCAATCTTGCTTATCTTTGGATTTATAAGTCGACAATCATATCAATCCATGTTTTTTTTTTTTTTTTTTTTTAAGAGAAATTCTGAATCATTATTTATTATCTTAACACTTTTATATTACTGTATACAGACTGGTATAACATTTAACTGTGCTTACTCATACACTACCATTCAAGTGTTTGGGGTCATTATGATTTTTTTAAAGAAATTAATACTTTTACTCTGCAAGGATGCAATAAATTGATCAAAATACAATTATGTTAATTTAAATTAAATGTTGTTATTTTAACTTACTATTCATCAAAGAATCCTGAAAAAAAAGGAAGAATATTAGAATGATTTCTGAAGGATCATGTGACACTGATGACTGGAATACAGTATTTTACTGTATTTTTGATCAAACAAATGTAGCCTTGGAGAACATAAGAGACTTTTTTAAAAACACAAAACCTTTGAATGGTAGTGTACGTGTAAGTTATGGTTTATATTGTACTGTATATATCCATTAGAATGTGATGTTAATCCGACAGTATTGTAACAAAAATATATCTGTGTTGTCTCCATGTGATAAAGTCCTCTTTGTCATTCTAACAATATATAAGATCGCAGCATTTTAACAGAATCCCCTGAAAAACAATTTGGTTGTGCATATATAAACACTACAGCAATTTTTCCCTTACAAGACTGTACCAATGTAAAAAAAATATAATCACCAACAAAAACTACCAAAAAGTTCCTTTGTAACTTGGTACCATGCAAACCTGAACACTGACTCCATTACTGACTGTGATTCCTTTACTGTTCCATGGTACTGGCGGAGTGACATTTGCATAATGTGTAACTTTTGCATAATGCCATCCTATGGCCTTCAATGGCTGCCCATGAACAACATCTACTTTAGAGTTGTCAAAAGTACGGACTTTGGTACTGATCGGTACTGAAATTTAAAAAATATGATGCTTTGAGCATTGTTGACAGGATTCGTAAACACCTCTGATTGGCCATTGTGTTGACACGCTCATCGGATATGTCTGTGATTGGCTTCAATGATCAATGCGCAGCTAAGTCTGAAAGCACACGGAATTGTTTGAATTTGAAAGCGTTTTAAAAGCGCGAGCAGGAGAGCTTGAAAGCAGGTGTCTATCAGCGGACTCGGAGGGGTTTAGAGAGACATAATCCTTGAACAAACAAAGTTTTCAGACTCTGAGAAATTAGGTGATGTGCAATGTATTTTAGGTATTTTTTGACCTTTGATGCATGCATTTCTATTGTATGAGACCTCCAAAACAAAATTAGGAAACTCTGAAATAGCATTATAGGGGCACTTAAAGAATATAAAATATAGAACACTTGAAATATCATACGAAATTAAATAGAGTACAAATATTAAGTAAAAAATTATCTTTGTATGTTGTATCTTCTATATGTTATTGTCCTAACCTGTCAAGTTCTGTCCTTATTAAACCTCACATATACTATAGTATGTTCATACCTTCTCTGCGTCCTGCTGAAAGAGTCTTAGCTGGAAGCACTGATCCAGTTTGACTTTGCGCATATGCCAGGCTTGGTGGAGATGTTGGCGTGTGCCGTGAAGTTTATCAAGAAGTGCCTGGACTTTTGGAGCTAATCCCTGGATATCTCCTCTGCCTTTCTCCCCACACTGGATTCGTTGAAGCAGGCATTGACCCTCACCATCTAACTCCTCAACGGGAGCTTTAGTGACCTTTTTCTTTAGAGACGCGTGTTCCTCCATAGCGCGCCGAGACCCATCCAGGTCTGACGGCAGGTCCCGCTGGGACACCATGTCTTGGAGTTCTTCCAAACGGGCTAGAATGCGAGCTGCATTGCTTGTGAAGTCTTCAAAGGCCACTCGGACTTCGATCCACTCCTCATGGTCGTAATCCAGACTGCCCTCAAAGTCTGGAGTCAGCTGGGAAGGATCAACCACTTTGGTCAAACCTTCAAGGGACACCATGATGGTCTGAAAGGATGAAAGTAGGACACTTGGGTATATATATATATATATATATATATATATATATATATATATATATATATATATATATATATATATATATATGGGAAAATATATAAAACTAATTCAAAATATTAATAACAGCTATAATAGTATCTCAATTATACTACAATAACACTGCCCCAGGAAAGGAAGTTAAAATTAACTAAATATTTTAAGACAGCATCCTAACTGAAATTTGGAAATTAGAACTGTTTTATTTCAGTTTTAGTTAAAACAATATAGCTATAACAACACTGAATTGCAGAATCAGTAGGCAACACACTAGGTTTTGAAATCATGTTTAATATCTGTTGAATTCTATTTTGATATCTGCTTGATTTTGCTATTGATATCTCTGCACTTTCCACAAGTCTTGACATATACATACATTTTTGGCCAATTGTCTTCATTTTTGCAATTTACCATCACAATGTATTATTTTACATGCGGGTGTGCTTTTTGATGTGACATCTTTACAACAACCAAAACAGATCACTGCAACCTCTGATAATACTTTGGCAGCTCTGGGCTCTGAATGGATCGCTTGTGTCAGTGGGAGGTTTCCAAGAAGCTGCAATCATTATTTAAAACAACATTGCAATTAAACTCTGATTGGATGATGAATGCAAACCCTATTGGATCAGTTACATTGAACACTTTACTTAAAGGAGCCAGAAAAAACATTCCAGAGATTGCAGCTCAGGTCATGTTATTAGAGACAACAGCAGACACATGAGGGGATAGTGGACACTTGAGACTTGGTGGTGGATAGAGAGCAGAACTTCAAGACAGTCTGGACTGCATTATATTGATGCAATTATATGTATTTTCCAGTGTTTAGGTGTAAACAGCTTCAAATCATATTTGTGATGCAGTTATAAACGCCTAATATGTATCAATTACATATATATTACAATATAATAAAACTTTTTAAGCTTGTGCTGCACTAGATGTGTTAATTTAAGAAACCTCCATTGGGAGATTAAGCCTTCAGATTAAATATAACACTACTGCATGCGTCTTCCTCTCAGCTGTTTGATGAAATAGGTCAGAGGTAATTTTGACAGCTCTACTTTCACACCAGCAAGATGGAATGTTCTAGTAAAACATAAATAGATTTTGTTATCACTTTATTTTTATTCCTTTAATTTTTCCTTGAAAAAAATGTAATCTCAGACAACAGATTTTAGAAAAATCCAAAACAACATCTTATTGAATATAATGTAAACATAACTTCTAATTTGTTGTCACTTTCTTTAACATTACATTAACATGTTTAAAGTGCTTACCTCAAATTCAAACTTGGAACTGCCGAAATTCGTCCTCTGTTTCTGCCAGAAGTTGTCAGGCTTGATGATGAGAGCGACGTGGATGCAGGAAGGAAACGATTCCTGTAGGATCTTCAGCAGAGGTTTGATAGAGTCCCATTTAGATCCTCGCATATCCACGATGACCGTGAATCCATGTCTGCTCACCTCCTCACTACACAAACAAATAAAACACAGCATCAGCTCTTCTGCAAACTGCTGACACTCACATCATTAGGGACAGCTAAATGAGAGACGCTTTTTTCAGAGATATCTACAAATCCTTCTCGATTTAAATAATTTAGTGCATCAGATATAATGTGAAGGGACCTTGCATGGAGAAAAAAAAAAAAAAAAAAAAACACTTACCCACATATAACATGTAAAAGGTAAAAGAAATCCTTCTTGCTAAATTGACAGAAAACTGCTGTAGAACAAAAATAAACAAATAAAATACTAACTAAAGAGCTCTCTAGCTTGAAAAACAGCCTGTTAACTCGAGAGTGTTTTCATATCCACAGCTGCACTTCGCTGGTCTGACTCTTAAACAGGAATGAGCACTGAACAACTCAAAGTCATTCTGACCTCCCTCTCTGTGAGAGAGTGAGAGAGAGAAAGAGATAAGGGGGAGGAAGAGTGAAAGATGATGGAATAATGATGTGAAATAAGATGAGTGAGACAGAGAGAAAAGAGAAGGGGATAACACGACGTGGGGTGATATATGTATACTACCATTAAAAAGTATGGGTTCAATACAATTGTTTATTTTTTAGAATGTATTAAATTGATCAAAAGTGGCAGTAAAAAAATTGCAATATTACAAAAGATTTATATTTTAATCAAATTCTGTTCTTCAAACTTTCTGTTCATCAAAAAATCCTGAAAAATAACAAAAATATTAAGTAGCTAATGGCTGCTGAAAATTCAATAAGAGACTTGTTTTTTAAAAAGTAGTTACAAATCTTACTTACATAAATAAATAAGCAAGAAAGCATGCCTGTAATTTTAAGTGCTTATATAAACTTTAATTTATATTAATTGAAGTAATGTTCTTTAAATCGCTATTTTAGTGTCGGTACTAATTTTCTCAATGGATGAATGTTGTGTGTAATTCCTGTGGATGAATTTGTCTCTGTAAACGGTAAACAGTCTCTGATGTTATCATTGCATCATGTGAAAATTGTTTTATATAGTAATATGAGTTAAAATAATGAATAGAAGTGATTTTATTATACTAGTCTATATCAACACATAAAACGTAAAAGTCTTATGGGTGTACATTCAAAACAGTCTGTGTTTAGACGTTTATCCTGGTGCAATGCCTTGCCCTATACACATCCATTTTAAGGGCAATACTATACACACATTTTGGGTTTGATCTCTAATTGATGGACAAGTTATAATTATTTTATGTGGTAATTGATGGCATGGAGCTTAACTTGTATAAGGTAAGGAATGTTAATTTACAGTCTGAAAGAATGAGAACCCAAGAGTAAGGAAGAGAGAATATTCTTAGGAGGGAAGAAATGGAAGGAGGAAAGAAATGGAAGAGGGATGGAGGACAACCGGTGTGGCCTGAAGTCTGCAGTTTCAGGCCAAACAACATATCTACACCCCTGGCTATCTGATATACACCAGACACCAAAACCAACAACCGTAAGCGTCTATACACTCCCTCTCTAAACGCTTGTTTTCCTAACCAGGGGCCACATCTGTGTCTCCAACATAATACTGAATATCTGCACTTCCAAGCAAAGGGTCAGAAGTAAGGAATGACATAGGTTTTATGGTGGGGACGTAAAAGGTGTGGACATAAAAGCAGTCAAATTATTGCTAGGGACAAATCAGTAGTCACTGGATATTGGTATAGGGACATGTCCCTATCACCCCTACTAAATTTTATGCCCTTTAAAGTGTGTTATTTATTTTCAAACTGTCATATACTCTGTGCAAAAGTGGAGAATGGACCTCATTCATGTATATATATGTTTTTTTTTGTTTTGTTTTGTTTTTTGACAGCGCTCGTCACTGTCTCTTTTTACCCAGCCGTCCAATCACAGTGGAGGAGGGGTGGGACAAATTCTACAACAACTGAACAACAATGGAGAACTTACTATTGCTGGTTAATGCATTTTTATATTGAGTGATATTCTTCAAAATGAGATACTAGTAACACATTACTGCCTGGCATATTCCGTATCATCATAACAACCTAAGGGTCTTAGCTGGAAAAATGCTGCACCTCCAAAGTGGTCTCAAACACCACCAGATGGCCGTTTTCAGAGGAGGACCTGACATTTTTTTAGCTTGTCAAAAATGCTTTGGCGGGCACACGTTAACTGAATATTTATTGTTAGGCATATGGCCATTTAGTCTCTTTAGCATTTATGCAGTTTACTGGAGCAAAACCAGAGGAGGGAATTCAGAAGATTCCACAGCGTTCATGGACACGTAATTTACGCAGTTGTAATTCATAGGCTGGGATTATGCTAATTGTAAATGAGCGTGCACTCGCGTCCTGTTTACGAATGATTGGAATTCATTAACATACACACGTTTGACTATCAAATCTGATGTTTACGAAACGTTTGTGAATCTGGAGCAGAGTTTTCTATAAGGAAGATGTCTGTTTTATGCGCAAATTACTCAGAATTTACTCATATATTTATGAAAGTTTCATGAATGAGGCCCAATGTGTTTACTGCCATCGAGAAGTTGAGATTTAATTTATGTATTATTCAGTGTGGCTCAAACACAGTGATTATGGACAACATAACAGAAGTAAAGTTTGGAAGAACCCTGAGGCAAATGATAACCTACATAAAGTTTTGAACTGTGCAGAGCTGGAACCCTCTGGCTGAAAGCAGAGATTCACGTGGAGCTGGTTCAGTTTCACTGAGTCAAATCAATGCTAACTACAGAAGGACACAGCAGGGAAAAGACAAACTGGCCATGTGATGTCTAAATAAACCAGAGAACTGGAAGCTTCAAAACCAAAAATTAAAACCAAAAAATTTTCACAAAATTAATAAATAAATAAATACATTAACTAGACTTTAACTCAAATGCAAATGATCCTTAACTCACCACAGCAATGCTAAGGTGTTCTCGGTGGCTGCTAGAGAACGGCTATGCAGTAGAGTGTTTAAGACTGGGAAAAGCTTAGCCATCTCCTTGCCACAGGCATGACGTGTGTTTATGAATATAGATATGAAAACAAATTAAATTAAACAAATGAAAACTTCCGTTCAAGAAGTGAAGGTGTTTCCTTGAGCAGTAGTTTTCATTTCATTAGAAACATACATTAGTAACCCTCCAGAACACCATTTAGCAATGCTATAGCAACCACCCAGAACACCCCAGCAGCTGCCTAGCAACACACTATCAGTTACAGTGAACACCCTAGCAATCACCTAACAATGCCATAGCAACTAACCACAACACTCTAGTAACCACCTAGACACACTTTAGCAACCCTCTAAAGCACCATATGATCTGACTAACATCCCTAGCAACACTCTGAGACACCCTAGCAGCAACGCCACTCAGAACACATCAATGCCATAGCAACCACTCTGAACACCCCAGCAGCCACCTAGCAACATCCTAGCAATTGCAAAGAACACCCTGGCAACCAGTTAGCATAAGTGCAGCAAACCACCCGGCAATGCCCTAGCAATGCTTTAGCAACCACCCAGAACACACTAGTAACAACCTTAGCAAACATCTGAACACCCAAGTGAGCACAACAAAAGTCAAATCAAGTCACCTTTATTTATATAGCACTTTTTACAATGCAGATGATGTCAAAGCAGCTTTACAATGATAACTGGCAAATATTTTGGTTGCACAGCAGCTCTATAAGAAAATGCTGTCATTGTCCAGCTTAAGTAAATTCAGTATTGACTCATTTTGTTGTAAAAATCAATAGTTATTAATTTAGTTAATTTATCTATACATCAGCTCTGGAGAAAACAGCGATGTCATCGTCAATTCAGTTTGCATACAATGGTTTTAATGCAGGCAGATCAAAAACACTGTTGAATATCAAGTGTCTCCAACTAAGCAAGTCAGAGGCAACAGCAGCAAGGAACCCAAAGGTGACAAAAATTAAGAAAAAAAGGTCAATTGTCTATTGTCAGTAGTGTAGATGTATGAAGCACCACTCACACAAAAGTCACTTTCTGTTTGTCAATGCAGTGAATTCACACATCCAACTGAACCTGCTGCGAACCCCTTCACGAGAAATTCCTAATCGCATGTATTCCTATTAAAATGACTGGATTTGCCGGTGAAAATTCAAAGAACAATGGTAAATGTGACCACACTTTTATTGAAAGGGCAATTTTAAATGAATTGGCCAAAAATAGATAAAATGCATGTCTATTTTTCCTTGAGCAGCTGTTCACATGATTCAGTCTCATATGATCATTCAGAAATCATTTAAATATGCTAATGTGGTGGTTAGGTAACATTTCTTACTAATATCAATGTGGAAAACGTGGATTCTTTGACTAATATAAAGTTCAAAACAACCGCATACATTTTAAATTTAAAGGAGAAAGCTATACATCAACCGTATGCAGAGATGGTGCAGAGTTCTGATGATGAGGCGTATATTGGGATTGTACAGAGACCTACAGATACTGCCATCAAGATGACTTTCCAGGGAAGCAAGACAATGCCAGGCCTCATTCTGCACGTGCTTCATCACAGTGGTTTCTTAGACACTCCAGACCGAAGAAGAGATGTGCTTGATTACCTGCCTGCAGTCCAGATCTGTCTCTTATTGAAACTTTATGGCGCATCATGAAAAGGAGAATCAGACACAGATGACCACAGACTGCTGAGCAGCTGACTTTTATCAGGTAAGGTTGGGCAAAAATTCAATTTGCAAAACTGACACAATTAGTATCCTCAATTGCCAAATGATGTGATGTGACGCAGTGGTAAACATGCCACTGTCCCAACTTTTTTGGAGTGTGCTGCTGCCATCAAAATCAAAATTTGTTTAAATTTACAAAATACAATTAAGCTGGTCAGTAAAAATAAGGAAATCTTTTATTTGTACTTTTGTCAGCTAAATAAAAGTTAAAGAAAATTAACAAATTAGAGATTCTTAATTTTATTGCATTTTACAAAATGTGTTGGGGTTGTATATCAAATGCAGGACTATCTTTCCTTGAGCTGTTAAGGTGAACACAATGGTGACTGAACCGAAACTTTACAATTCCAGCTGCTGGCTGGCTTCCATGCCTGTGCTCCCTTGGAATCAATCCCTCAATGTTTCGACTGGCTGCACCTGATCTATTATGGCTATGAATTGTGTTGCATAATAATGTTCACACTGACACAAAGATGCACAAACACAAGTAGTACCTGGGGATGCCTGCGAGGTACGCAATAAGTCGTCTAAGGTCTTCCTGTCGTATTCTGTCATGGTTACTCCTGGCTGGAAATGTAAGGACTGGCCCTCCACGACGATCTCTTCCACCTGCAGGTCAAATAAAAACACAATTTGTTTGGCTGGAACTACAACATCTGTGTCACTCAAGCATTAGTAAAGCAGGGCAATGTCTCATGTCGAAACAAAATTGAGTCCAACTGGCATACCTACTGTATATAGTGATGCTTTGGAACACCATGGCCTACTTATCATGGCTGACCACAAAACTCTTAAAGTAAAACTCTTTGACTACCTGCAGTTTTTGTTTAATACGGAATATGATGCCTAATAGAGTAATATCATTGCTTCATATCGTTATTCCATACCAACTTCCATTAAAATCTCTTTGAAGTACAGAGGTGGAAGAAGGGCAAAATTGGAAATGAGTTTTATCTCTACTTAGGCAAGCTGAGCTGACGATAAGCAAGTTGGCCTGCCAAAGATTAAGATGTTCGTAAGCTATCTGGGTCAGCAGCCAGCTAAACACTCACTGCATTTCCCCAGTGATGCTGCTCTGCCTTTGAGCTCATATATCTGAGAGTGTTAAAGACTGTCACTGCAAATAAGTTTCCTCTTGTTAATATTCATAGAAATCCAGGCATTTGGATAAGAAGCAAACACTTCTAAATAAATGACTTAGAATGTAATTGTAACAATCTTCTGTTTTGGCTTCACATTCATTCTGTTTTGCCTGAGTCCTCTGTGATTCTCACCTGATCGTACTTCCTTTGATTACTCTGTCTGTGTATTTAAACCCTTATGGTACGTTTACATGGCAACGAATGTCAGATGTTTTTAGATGAAAACGCTTTCAAAACAATCCCCGTTCATACGGATTCACGACTAAAATCGCTGTAAATGTCAAATGCTGACTGAAAATGCGACAATTTGAGTGAAGAAGAGACATTTTGTTCTTAGCTTTATAGTTCGAAATGTCCATTCAGTATAAACTCAATGGTATTGTCGGCAATTTGAGGCTGCAAAACGCTTGAGCTTATGTAAAAAGGTCACGTGCTGCGTTTATCCAATCAATGACACTGACACCGCAAACATGCAAATAAGAATGTTAACCCAGGGTGTAGGAATGTACAATGTGAAACGTCAGCTTATGAATACCCAGGGTTAATTGTTAACCCCGGGTTAACAAAAAAAAAAAAAAAAAAAAAAAAATTTGAGCAGTGTGAAACGTGCAGCAAGATAACCCAGGATTTCATTTACCCGGGTTTAGAATGACCCAGGGTTAACCATTTCAAGTGTGAAAAGCACTATTCTTTTACAGAACACTCGAGCCAAACGTGCATGATCATTTCACAGATCCGCATTTTTGTTGTTTACACAAAGATGATAAAAGTATTGTTTTCAAAAACTTGCAATTTGAAAGCTGCTTTCAAAAATTTGCATTTCCAGGCCCCCAAAACACAGCTGTCATGTAAATTAATTGGCAAAACGCAAAAAAAGGTTTTCCATTTTTAGGTGAAAACAGTGTTGTGTTAACGTTAGTTTCACTTTGTTTCCTCTGTTCATTGTTCAGTGTCATCTTAGAGAACATCTTGAGAAGTGTTATTAAAGACTGTGTTGGCTTGATTATTTGTAGTGGGAAACAACAATTTTCTATTTTAATATATTTAAATGTAATTTATTTCTGTAAATTTTCAACAACATTTACTCTAGTTTTCAGTGTCAAATGATCCTTCAGAAATAATTCAGAAATATGCTGATTTTGTGCTTAAATAACATTTCTTAGTATTAATATTATTATCAATATTGGAAATATTGCTGTTGCTACTGATTTTAGCTGCTGCTGCAGAGCAAGTACAGAACTTGCCACTACTACCAATTAGGGCTGGGCGATATATCGAATGCTTTTGTCACGCGTATTTCGTCAGTAAAGCCGGTTCCCTGATTACCGCTAAATCGCCATCACCTGCTTTCAAATGGAGCGGCATTTAATAGACCGAGCCGTAGATCACTGATAAGACACGCAATATCGCGTTCAATATCGATATATATCGCCGTCGATATTGAACGCGATATTGCGTGTCTAATCAGTGATACAGTGGAAGCCATTCAGCTGTGCTGCAAGCAGACTGGGTTAAGGACTTCAACAATCAGCCTGCAACATCTAGAGTTTCATGATAGAAATTTCTATAATTGATTTACTGTTTTTTTTTTTTTACATACTTTTTTTTACATCCTCCTTGCTGAATAAAAGTATTATTATTATTATTATTATTACCTGATAAGAATGCCACCTTTTCCTTAAGGATTGGAAGAACTTCAATGGCCTTCATGTCTTCATTTCTGTGGAACCCTGGAAGGATTCAAAAGCTGGTAAGTCTCCAAAGCACATGATGACAAACACATTCATTCACACAACTTGTAAACAGGAAAAGCAACACATGATTTCATTTATCCATAGCTTGATGAGTCTACATTTATGAATCAGCAACCTACAATTATGACAGGATAATAGCTGAAACATGCCCAGTATTATTCCATTCAGATTTTTATTTACTTAAATGTGTTTAAATGTCTTTAATTATATGGTGTGCCATTAATAACATATTTAGTGCTGTATGTCATGGCCTACCCAGTCAGAGACACATGCCCGCTCCACCCTCTCCTCCCCAACACTGATCTTCATTCTCTCTCTCCCCCGCCCACTCACCAGATGGCAAGATCTTAATTCATCCACAGCTTTGCCAATGCATGTGCACATATAACATGCTAATGTGTACTCATTGACACCAATCTCCCTCAATACAAAAAGTGTCAAAATCTTGCATTAAAAAAACTGGCAAACATATCTAAAGAATAACTGGGACATAAAGTCATCTGGAAAGCACTGTGTTCTGCTTTAAACATCTTGTTGAACATCTGATTAATATCTATATGTACTGTACAAATTTCATTTTTGTTTTTGAAAGAGGTATCTAAAGCTCATCAAGGCTGCACTTATTTAAAACAAACAAACAAACAAACAAACAAACAAACAAACAAACAAACAAACAGTAAAAACAGTAATATTTTGAAATATAATTAAAATTCTCTATTTGAATATATCTTAAAATGTAATTTATTCCTTTTTATGGCAAAGCTGAATTTACAGCATCACTACTCCAGTTTTTAGTGTCACATGATCCTTCAGAAATCATTCTAATATGCTGATTTGGTGATCATTTCCTATTATCCCTATTATCAACAATGCATATGTTTTGTGGAAGCCACATTTTTTCCAATATACTTTGATAAATAGAAAGCTCAAAAGGACAGCATTCAAATATTTTTTTTTTTTTTTTTTGTAAATTAATGTCTGTATTGTCATATTTGATCAATTTAATGCATATTTTCTGTATCCCTCTCTCTCTCTCTCTCTCTCTCTATTTACTCAAAAATAATTTAAAAAAAATATTTAAGTACAACATCGTTGTACGAAGAACAACAATGGTAGAATTTTGGAACTGGCATAAGAATAACTTCCACTTCTGGCACTTCTGGTGGTCATTCTGGCATTTTTATATATTTACAAATGCCAATAATCTCGAAATGGTCAAATTAATTAATTGGCCTGGTCAATCTAAATCTAAATGATCTAAAAGTGTTTTTAGCAGAAAACAAACAAGCTAACAAACAAAAAACGCTAATGCATAAATAAATAGGCTAAGTCAATTCAGGTGTTATTCACTCTATTTTTGTGTTATAGAGAGTGGAGGCTGGGTTTCAAATCGGCAGGACTGGGTGGGTGAATATTAATGTGAATGTTAATTGGAGGTTAATCTCCACAGGAAGCAGCAACTGCCTTTTTTTCACTATTTTTTTTCTTTAAAGCCAGAGTCCAAATCCACACTCAATACAATGGTACAGTTCACAATGGGGACAGCAGACTAAACCATGCCATAACATATTATCTTATCTTTTACAAATTTTAAAAATTATACATTTTTTATCCTGATAACATAAGATTAAGATCACTATACTGAAGATTAGCATAGATTTTATGCTTTATTCAGCTGTACAAGACCTTTATAAAGATTGTGCTCTTCCTGAACCAAAAAGAAGTAAACAAGACTGAAGCCTGGTAAATATAATCACTGTATCTGGGTCAACATATTGCTATTCAGCTTTAAAGGCCAAGCGTATGCAGTGTTTGTCTGAATTTATTTATTTTTATGAAGTCGACTATCACATCCCAAAATGGAATGCTTTTATAATAAAACCTGTTCCTATAGTTCAGTTATCTTAGTTAATCTTCTTGAATAGCAAGTTGTTTATATTGAGACGAATACATAAACTGCGTAAAAATATTATTCTGTATTAGTGATCCAACTGGAAGGCATAGGGGCGCAGTGCACATTTTCACACTGCTATTGATTTCATTAGCTTTATGAGGGAGTCAGCAGAAGTCAGGCTTGATTGCCCATCATAACGCATTATGTCATTGGGCTAAATTGGCCACTGCTTCCTGGCGTTAGGTTAAGGTTGTCTGCAGAGAGAAATAATGGCTGGGGCATGTGCAGTAGTAGTATCCGGGGAATTGTGTGTGTGTGTGTGTGTGTGTGTGTTTTATTCCCCCCACGTCAATGACCTCATCACAATCCAATATTCGTATAACCTTTACACTGTTTGTATGCGTGTGGGTTTGTGTGTCACTCCCCCTTCTTCAGTGACCTCATCTCAATCCAACATAACACTGCTATATATATACATATATATATATACATACATATATATATATATATATATATAAAATAAATGTGTGTGTTCTTGACTATGCATTCTATTTCTGCAACTCATTTACATTCAGCTTACATGTCCTCTGCCAACACTCTAGCATTTCCAGTGACCCTAATACAAAGGAACCATGTCCCTTTTTTGGGTACTGGTACTGAGTTAAAACACCATGTTGAATCACACTTTGACAGTTGCAGATTTTATGTGTGCTGAAAATAAAAAGGAAGTGGTAAAAGAAGAGGGGAAAAGAGCTTGAGGTAAGAAGTTTTAAGTTTTAGCACCATGTCGCGTTGATTTCATGTTGCATTTTTATTGACTGGTCAGTAGACGTAGGTCGTAGCAGCAAACACACTGTGTGTTGATCATGCTGAATTTCTGACACTGTCAGAAAATGATCATAGGCTATCTTTGATTGCAAGACTGGGAAAACGTCCGTCTTTGAACCTCTCTCACTGTACGACATAGGACCACTGATTAAGAGCCATGCATGATCACAGAAATCGCCACGATTGTTTCAGGATGGCATTCTTTCGTCTGGGACAGCCAAAAATCGTGAAGTGTATCCCGGGCTTAACAGGCCATTACTCAATCACACATAACCAGTGATGGGAATAACGGCGTTATAAATAACGCGCGTTACTAATGCCGTTACTTTTTTCAGTAACAAGTAATCAAAATAATTACTTTTTCTCCCGTTACAACGCCGTTAGCGTTACTGACCAAAAAAATGCCGCGTTACTATAATTGAGCTCACTGAAGCGGTTTTCATCCGAGTAGGCTCTCTCTCAGCCATAGGACCAGCAAAGTTTTTTTCTCTGGTGTGTGCTGCGGTTAGTCATACACAAATATAATTTTAAACTGATAATAATGTATGATGCGCTGTGTGTGTGTCTGTCAGAGCATGCGAGCTGAGCGCAAGCTCAAACCAGAATACCCTTTTTGATGCTTGATCGAAAATATGTGAAATTAGTTTTTTTTTCTAGTCGACTAGTAGTTGTTCATTTAAGCTATTAGTTGACTAATCACATTTATATTCATTTAATTTCTTAAATACTGGAGAGAATAAACCATAATAAGGAGCGTTTACATAATATAGGCTATATAGCACTCAAGGGCAGGCATAATTGCCATAAAGAACCGGCAAAAGTAATGATTATGAGTGTGACAAAAACAGCAAGGACACATTTTAATTGTTTATTAATAAAGTAATGTTTTCTGAATCAGTGTAGGCTGCAAAGATGAAGTTGACATTGCTGATTCTCATTGCTGATCATCTGCTCATATGGACGCGCCTAGAGAGATAATGCACATTTCATTCGGATTAGGCTACATAATCAGAGTAGCCTCTTTCTTTTCTTGTTTAATTACTTCATTTTCGTTAAAGTAGATATTTCAAGCATTCTATAGATATATTTCTCATGTCTGCGAGGCAAGCAGCCGCTGAGTTTCGGTTCATTTAGCCTATAAGACGCGCTCCAGTTCATGCGCCAGTGATCGCGCCCGCGCTTCCATGTCATGATTTTATTGTCTGCTATATTTGCTTGTTATATATTAAATCCAAGCAACTGGTTGATGAAACATTGATTAAAATTAAGATACAATTTTTACAAAACGAAATTCACTTTAAAGAGAGGCTTTCTATAAAGCAAAACTTAATGAAGTGTTTAAAATCGTGTCTGACCCACTCCATGTCTCCCGATATATTTGCGCATCTTATAATGCATCTTACTCACGCTGTTCACTTTTCATAATCGAATAAATGGATTTAAAACATAACATAGGACTATTTAAACATACATATGAAACTACGTTTTCTTTAATGGCTACCAACACAGTACAGAGAAATTTCATGTCGTGAGCAAGAGCGGATCATGAGTCAGGAGTCGCATCAAGAATAATTTATTCTTAGACTTATATGTAATATTGGGGGCATTCAATTTATTTGGCATATTTTTATTTTTATTTTTTTATTTTTTTTAAAGTAACGCAATAGTTACTTTCCCTGGTAATTAGTTACTTTTATAATGATGTAACTCAGTTACTAACTCCGTTACTATTTGTGAGAAGTAACTAGTAACTATAACTAATTACTTTTTTAAAGTAACGTGCCCAACACTGCACATAACACTTAGGCTACAGTATATATCCGTGTATATTTGAAAACATTTTTGACATTCCGTCCACACTGAGACAGCATTTTTTTCCAGTAAAAACACTCAAAAGTAGAAACATTAAAAAGCTGTTTTTGCATTGTAGTGTGGACTGTAAAAAACATGGTATTCAAAATTGAAGATGCATGTTTAGTCATGCACTTGGAAAACAAAATTACTGCTTGTTCAATTTGCCTAATTAAAATAAGCTAAAACAACACAATTGCTGAACATTTTATCACAACCTTATGTCATTGTGTTCAGTCCACTTAGATATGTAAAACTGAAGTTTTATTGATCATTTGTATCAGGACATTTTGTTGTATTAATTGAAATTTACTTGAAAAATCTGAAAGTAAAAAACGAGTAAACTGTTTTTTTTTTTTGTTTTTTTTTTTTTTCTAGAGACACAATCATGTGATCCATTCAACCCAAAACAATCAAGAAGGGCTGTACTGCCATTATTGTGCCTGCTATCTACTTGTCAGTCTCCAGTGAGCACAAGAATTAATGCAAATTCAATCAATTTTTGTCTTATTTTCAAAAAAAAAAAAAAAAAAAAGTTTGCATAACATTTTGCCTGGGGCTGAGAAAGCTATATTATCTAAAAAGCAAGTTTTGGAAAACACTATATGGTTGGAGAAAATATCGAAAAAAAGCACACCATTTTTAGCGGGATTAATGCAGACACAGCCTTAGTCATATTCTTTACAGACAAATCACTTTTTAAAGAATCAAAAATTGAATTTACCTTGGCATAGTTGAATAACAAGAGTTCAGTACATGGAAATGACATACAGTGAGTCACAAACTCCATTGTTTCCTCCTTCTTGTGTAAATCTCATTTGTTTAAAAGACCTCAGAAAAACAGGCGAATCTCAACATAACAACGACTGTTACATAACAGTCGGGATCATTAATATGTACGCCCCCAATATTTGCATATGACAGCTCATGTTCAAGGCATTACACAAGGGCAGGCAGAATAAACGTCTGGATCTGTGCACAGCTGAATCATCAGACTAGGTAAGCAAGCAAGAACAATAGTGAAAAATGGCAGATGGAGCGATAATAACTGACATGATCCATAATTACATGATATTTTTAGTGATATATGTAAATTGTCTTTCTAAATGTTTCGTTAGCATGTTGCTAATGTACTGATAAATGGGGTTAAAGTTACCAGCGTTTATTACTGTACTCACGGAGACAAGAGCCGTCGCTATTTTCATTTTTAAACACTTGCAGTCTGTATAATGCATTAACACTTAAAACTTCATTCTTTATAAATCTCTCCAACAGTGTAGCATTAGCCTGTTAGCCACAGAGCACAATCAAACTCAAGCAGAATCAAATGTAAACATCCAAATAAATACTATACTCACATGATCTGATGCATGCATGCAGTATGCATGACGAACATCTTCTAAAGATCCATTTAAGGGTTATATTAGCTGTGTGAACTTTGTAAATGCACTGTATTATAGTCGAAAGCTCGGGGGGCAGGGAGCATGTGATTTAAAGGGGCCGCAGCCTGAATCGGTGGATAGTTAATGATGCCCCAAAATAGGCAGTTAAAAAAATTATGGGGTATTTTGAGCTGAAACTTCACAGACACATTCAAGGGACACCTTAGACTTATGTTACATCTTGTAAAAAACTGGTTCTAGGGCACCTTTAAATACAACTTTCCCATAACCAGCTTAACAAGCCACAACATAATAAATCAACAAAAGATACCTCTAAAAACAGGATACTAAAAACAGGATACTGCCCACTGTGAAATCTCATTGGTCCAAAATCCAGAAATGTTTATAATTCATCAAATATGTTCTGATCATATGTGATGTGTCATGCCACAAATGATTGTGTTATACATGTTCTAAGAATAGTTGGGTTTACAACAGCCAAAGGTAGAGCACCAAAAACCTTCAAAATCTCAACATTGCTATGGAAAAACTACCTTACCAAAAAGGGTAGTTCACAAAAATATTATTCTGTATTAGCACAAAAAAAGGAGTCACAAAAAAAAAAAAAAAAAAAAGAGTCAGCATTCATTATTTACACTATTCACAGAGACGTTACAAAAAGTGCTGATCAGTAATAGGAGACACCACAAGCGGAGCACAATCATAATATTTAGTTGTCATCAATGTTCAAAGCTAAAAGAACACAATCTGAAAGAAATATCTAATTCTGCTGAAAAGCTGTGCCAAATCCGGTAAAGCTTGTGTGGAAAGCTCAAGCTCAAGGAAACTTAAGGGTTTCCCGCTGTCGTAATATCCTACAACAACAGGACCGTGGGATTAACATCATATCACTCAGCAGGCAAGCTGATTTAATGACACTTATTGTCTGATGTGTCCAAAATCACCTAACTGTCCTCTGACAGTCTGGGACAGTGTTCGTTTCATACATAACAGAGTAAAAATAACAATAAGCTTTGCTAATGCTTCCTAAATTAACTGGTCTGCCAAGCGTGAAATACAAGTTGTCAATCAACCCTGGGGTCCTGTAATGCATTATTAATGACAAAACTGAATTTGAACACCATCACTGCATAGCTCAACAAAGGGAGTAATACTGGAGCTATAAGCAGGGAAGAGTCACGCTGCTCTCCTGAGTACAACATGATGCCCAGACTAGTCATTCAGCTAGTCACAAGTCATTCACAATAGCCATACAGAGTAAATAAGGCTAATATGGTTAATATTCAGTTCACAGGCAAAATTCCCAATTGTGTCCTGTTGTGTGAACTTGACAAGCATTCAATGACACAGAGTGCATGCAATGAATAGAATTGTGGTTCAGCCTAGCGGTTAATTATCTCAATTGGTAACCAAAAGGTTGCAGGTTTGAATCCCACAAAGGGATTCAAGTGGCTGTCAAAGGGTATCAGACTATGTCAATTCTGACACTTTTTGCCACTGACCTTTCAATTTACAGCCAATGATTTGCATGATATCATTATATGGGTGGTACTGGCATGAAAATCAAAGAAGATTTATGATAGACTCATCTTGTCCATACCAAGATACAAAAAGTTGCATGTCTCTTCAAAGACATATCATTACATTCAAAGAGAGAGAGAGAGAGAGAGAGAGAGAGAGAGAGAGAGAGAGAGAGAGAGAGAGAGAGAAAATACATAGACAAATATAATACACTATGATGTACTATTCAAGAGAGAATTGTGATACATCAGAAAATATCAGAATCGCTCCATATTCTTCCTATTGCAAATCGAGATTTACTTGTGATACGATCGACCAAAACACATCTTAATACCAGGGGCCTGTTTCAATAAGGAGGTTCAACCAACTCTAGTTAAAATTTGAACTCTGAGTTGACTTACTCTGAGATGGGAAACTCTGAGTTTTCGGTTTCAGAACAGCTGAATTGAGTTAGTTGAATCAACTCTGAGTAAGCTGACTGAGTTAAGCGCGTACACTACGATTGTGAAAAGCCATGATCAATAGAGCTCCGATATTACGATTCACCATGGCAAGAGCGCCCAAGAAAAAGACCATACAAGTTTAATTCTTACGTTCACAAGTTAGTTCTCCGCGCCCACTGCGCTACTACCTACACCACTGAAGCCATCAGTCACACGTATCGTTTGCAACCTTGTGTGACACTGGTGGGCGGAGCTACTGTAAATTCGCACTTAGTAATAGACACTCCAAATAATCTTGTTTTCCGTTTGCATTGAGATTATCCAGGTGTAAACAGGGAGTTTGAAAGGATTTGTTCATCTAAAGTTTACTTTGGGCTTTACACTATACACTCTGTACTCTGAAATGGAGTATATGAATTTTAGAATGGAACACTTTACGGTCATTAACTACAAAGAGGTATTTTCAGTTTTCAGTGTTAAAGGAAATTACATTTCTGTGACCGTTAAAGACGCAGTATGTATGTTTCGCAACTAGAGGTCGCTTATTCAAAAAAATAACAAAAGGGATACCTGAATTTAAACATTGTTACAGTTACATTTGATCACTTACATTCACATTATTTTATTTAATTCTAATGAAATAGCTGCAAGTGCTGAATTACTACTCATACAGGTCACTTTATTTGACAAATTAAAATTGTGGGGTAACACAGCGCTGTTTTACTTGGTCAAAACAATCATACTAAAAATACATTTAAGTATGTTGAAAGTTACTCCGTGCATTAGATTGGTGGCTAGTATGAGACACTTGATGCACACTGCAGTAAACTAGTTCGGTATTAGAATATCATTAATAAAAGCTGGATGATTTAAAGATGCACCAAGTTATGGTTTGGTTGAGAAGTATAAGAAGCATAAGAGTGCAGTTAGTTTGCAGGAACAAATTCCACTAGCTCGCATTTAAGTGGCAATAAAAAAAAAAGAAGGTTCTAATCGCTAAGTTATTTGTTTATTTGTTTATTTTTATTGGAAGTAAGCAATTTTGGCAGTATGACTGACCCCACTTAGTCATTCTGTCATGCTTGTCATTCAACTTTCAAAACTGACTGAAGGACATAATCCACTGTAGATTGATATAATGTAGCAAAATAAACACACCAGCCATTGCAGCTTAATTTACAAAACTCTGGGACTGATTCAAATGATTCTGCCAATTTAAGCCACAATGAAAACAAAATGACTGAACAGTGTATATTGACTGAACCTGACCAGTGCGGTCGGAGGTCTTCTATATGAGAAACTTCTCATGCTCTGTGAGGTTCTGGCAAAACAAGGCAGGCAATATGGGCCTCCACTTTAATCATGCACGGATGGAAACTTTTGGCTGTGTGTATGTCTGTGTGTATGTTGGCTGGTGCTAGGCTACATTTCCTTTTTTTGGCTCCTGTCTAAATATAGGCCAGCCTCAGAGGTAAGGATGTGCCACTTTCTCAGCTTTGGGGATTGTGATTAAGCAGGCCAGTCCTCGGCCATTCCTCTGTGCACCAAGCGGGTTCACATCTCATTCTGTCAGTCCACATCAATCACGTCAATTCAGAGACATACCTGATGGAATGAGGTGAGATGTATTAGCATGCAGCTGTCCTAAGGTCTACATGAGCAAAAAGGGGATGGAGGTGAAGATTCAGTTTCCAGATCAGTAGTTCTAGAAACTCCTACTACAAGAAAATACTTTCCAAAGTATCTCTGTTGAAGCAGTCTGTTTAAACTATCAACTATAAACTATTTATTAGCCTATGAGATATATCAGGTGACCACTAATTTACGAATTATATTACAATTTGATGACTAATTTCTGCTACTAGACATACAGGCCCTATAACTCCATAACAACATTCCTCTTCATTGAACTACTCAAGCTTCACCCCCATTGTTTACTTAAGCAAACCTGGCAGCTACATTCCAAGGCTAGTGTCACATTTGGATGATCTTCCTGATGATGACAGGGCCATATGTTGATCCTGGATTCTGGATTTTGGTCACCAGCATTGGATGTCCTCACTAGAGTTTAACCTATATTGTCTTTACCGATTACTCGTTGCTTTGTCGAACTATCATTATCTGTAAAATGAAATGGCGAAAGTTTGTGATAGTTTTTAATTCCTCCAAGATCTTCCATGCACAGACATAAGACTACAGTTCTATTCAGTTCTATTCTACTTGTCTACAGTTGCAAGTTTTGGGGTTTTACAGTGTAACAGTGTCTTCTGAGGTGTAATAAAACCAGTCATGGACTCCGCGTGGAGTTTGTTGTAACAAGTAACCAAGCTTTGAACATGAAAAATTGGATTTAGAACGCAGCAGAAAAAAGCCAAGGTATGTATACAGTACACAATACAATAGTTATGGTACAATAAGTCAACTAAGTCAACCATTTAAAACAATTAATTTAATAATTAATTAATTGTTGCTTTGGAGAACTGTATGGTTGCAGTAAAGTTTGATGCAGTAAAGTAAAGAGGACGCTTTGAATGCTTACTAGTTTTTTTTTTAATTCACCATTGTGACTAATAGATATAAGATCCAGTATGTTTTCGGGATTAAGGGTGATCCAATTTGTTAAAGTAAGGATTTAAACATGAGCGCACAAAACAAAACTGTTTGTGTAGTAGATCTTGTTAATCATTTCATCATGATAATATCGACCATGTTTTGTGAAAAATGCTAATCATGTTTTTGCTTTTGATGATCAAATCGCTTGATTGATTGATTATTGTTTATTTAATTAAAGCTGCAGTCTGCGATTTTTCCTCTTTCTCTCCATCTCTTGTTTAAAACCTGCAATTGCAGTCATATGCGGAACAGTTATCTGTACGTGCGTTGTGCATCGGCACAGCTCGTCAGCACAGATGAATCTAATGCTTGCTGTCAGTCACTGCACCGGTGTGGATACTGAACTTCAGAATCACAGATTCTATGTCTTAAAAAATTATGACCAATATAATAATTTTCACTGGAAAATATCATCTGAACAAGTAACATGTCTGCCACTTTTGTTCTGACCAACTGAGGGGAAAAGCATTAGGCCTACAATAAATAATGCTGCCAATAGTGATTAATTTTAACGATCGCTTAGCTCGAGTCATGCCAAACCGTGCAAATTATTATTACTGTTATATTGTTCTCAAATTGTTAATGTTAACAACATCAGCATTGCGTGACTATGTGTATATTATGTTTATATTGTGCATATTGCGTGACTATGTTTATCTTATCCTCTCTATTGTAGCTTATGATACTCTGAGCACTGCCTATAACTTTTATTGTGAGCACTTCATGTCTATTAGCCTCGTCATGACGACTCGCTTGTTGTATTCCTCACTTTTAAGTCGCTTTGGATAAAAGCGTCTGCCAAATGAATAAATGTAAATATTAGTGTTACCTGTAGATTTCAATTTCTGTAGCCACTCCACAGTCCAAAGTCTTTTGCTTTTTGACTATGGCTGAATCTCCAGTTGTCACTGATGATTGTCGTTTGGATCTTTAAAAAATTAAGTTTAATTATTTAAGCTGCTGTTTGAAAAGGCTATAAATGATCTGCTACAAGCAGCATCCTCACATGATAAAACTGACTAGCCTGAACGGGACTCCTTCTGTTTACGGACGTGACGTAATGACGCACAGAGGAACTGCTGCATGCTCAAATTTCCCGCGGAAATCTGCTATGACGCTCTTATTATAAAACATTATTATAAGCTTACCGTTGTGAATCGAGACAAGAAAATTAGATAGTTTTGAACACTGGCTGGTTATGTACTTGCTCAAAAATTGATTTTGGATAATTTTTAACCAAAAAAAGTTGTGGACTGCAACTTTAAGTGGAAAATTTTGGTTTATATTATTTATTTTAAAAAAATATGACTATTCAGCTATCAGCCATATTTCTCAATTTTAGTTATTGGTATCAGCAATATCCACTATTGGTCGACATCTTGTTCTCAACATGGTACTGTAAAAAGTAAGGCTAATTTGATTAATGGCAAATTTTTGTTTTGAGCAGCATGGCTATACTAACTAGACCATCACCAAACCATCACAGTCCAACCTAGATCAGAATTTAACTTTTTTCTAGTGCTGGAAGACTCTTTTACCACTAGAAGAATAGACCACTTTTTGACAGTAAAACTATTGTATTTAATCAGAATGATTTGATCTGCTGCATAGTAACCATTTCCGATGTACTGTTCAAGCGCATTTTTCCGACATTAAAAGTACTTTTGAGGAGAATCATGTTTCAAAACATAGTGCAACTTTCTCTCGCTTCACTTAAATCTTGATTTACTGGTATTAACATTTGCAGTGGGCTAACCACACCTTTAAAAATACGATATTAACTGACATCCGAGGAAAAAGAAACCAAGTAATTTTTCATTCTAGATGCGACCACAATGTTCTAGTCACACTATAAAGACTTCCCAGTCTACATCAGCAATTCAGCGTAGAGTTCAAGCTGCCATAATGCAAGCCATCAGAGTTGCCTGCCAACAATTAATTATACTTCGCATTTATATTTTGGATTTTTCTGTGGTTGTGAGAGATGGCTGAGAAGGTATCTGAGTTAACGCCAGCTCATTTCTCTCACACTTCAGCGCCTTCCAACACAGTCCCCACCTCGCATGAGTTATGGATCCCTCGGCCCATTCTCCCGTTTATGGGCTGCATTTCTCCCCCTCTCTTCTGCCTCTCCATTGGCAACCTTTACTGACCCATTCCCATCCTCGCTTTTATGGGCCTTGTTCACAAGTCTTGATTGCTTGTTGTTTTACAACCAGTGAGACTCTACGATGGCTCACAGTCTCAACAGGGGAGCACCAGGCATGTTGAGACAGGGTTGCACAAATACATGTCCTTTAGATATGACACAAGAACTGAGGAAAAATTCCCCAGACATGAATTCATTTCACACTGCCATCCTTGTGACGAATGGCCTTCATTTCCCAGAGCTAGACAGCCATTGAGAAGCTGGTATAAGCCTATATCTGATCAGCATGGAAAGTCAGACTTGCTACAGAAACAAGTCACAAAAATCGTATTTTGATTTACATTTGTTGACTGAAAGAAAATCAATTGAAGTAGTGTGAAGTAATGTTAATGTTTCAAAGTCAGTCTGAGTCAAACCCAAAATATCGTAAAAAATAAAAGAGAGCTCCACGTGGGTTTGCAAAAAAAATCTAAGTCGCCCTTTTACTTTTCCAACAAAACAGGTCTACCTGATTAATCCGAGCTGTTCTTCTACAATAATGCCCTCTTATGCTTCAACGATTTTACAATAAACAACTACAATAATCAGTCTCTACTCTAACAAATCATATTTCCTAAAGCCCTTAAATCTGACGACTGGCAAACAGCAAGGAGTCATAATTTCGAACCTGCCACATAACACATTTGCAGAATCTTTACAAACTACAGATATTACATTTGCTTCCAGAGATTCAAAGAGACAACAGTCACTGGATAATGTTAAAGAAAATGTGGAAATGAGATTGAATAAATATTTATACATTTTATTTATTTATAATAAAAGAAATTGTTCCAAGAAAATGGTGCTAAATGCCATAAAAAATGCATAAAATGTATTTTTACCTATTTAAGACAAAACTTTAGGAACAGTCGTAAGCATAATATACTGAGACCATAGTATACCAGATTTGTGCATCATAAAAACAGATAAATAACCATGTAACCTACATTGTATATGTAAATAAAGGAATAACTAGACAAGTTTGCAATTCTAGAGTTGTGGGTTGTACAAAGATTGTGCAATTAGTAATGAACCTTAACGCAGATCACTATAGTAAAGACGTAAGTAAAAAAGGAATAAATACAATAAATAAATAAAGTGCTCACAACAATGGTCTTGTTGGAATATTTTAGGGAAGGAACTGTCATACTTCAGTTTCTACTCTAACGAATCACATTTAATGTGACATAAAATGTGACAATTTTTAAGAAGAAGAAGAATACCTGAGAGTGGGATGAGTCTCGATCCCGCTTGAGCATATTGCCAAGAGTGGCTATTCAAAAATGTTCCCATTTTACATGTATAATAATAGCCATCAAACTACAGATATTGCATCTGCTCCCTGAGTTTCTGGGAAAGAAGAGTAGACTTTGGTAAAGTAAGCTTTTAAACTAATGGCCTAAACAACACAAGAGGGTGTTGCCAGTCTGATTCACTGCAGCTTTTCACTTTGTGTCCCCTACAGCAGGCAAGATTTACTGGTGTTCCTGTGTGTGTTCTAAAGCTCTGGGGCTCTGAAGACTGGCAAGCACTCGTAGTGTGCAGATTTATGATGGAATAGGTTTTGCTGATGGATTCTAATCCACCTGTTAACTCTCAAACCCCTTGTGCACCCACTTGCCAAACATCTTGCAGCAGTGCTGCTTATGTACAAGATTTATGCACAAATTTGCTCATTCATGTTGAGTATTTGCCTTGATTACAAGTAACTTTGATAAGCTACATAACAACTTAGAAATAACTTAAACTTCTTAAAATAAGAGTGAATTTTATCCACCGGGGCCTGCAGGGTTTATACATCATGGAGATTTTAGGTTAGCAAATATAAAGCTTTGCAAAAGGGATTCTAGTAAGGAAATCTAAGAGATGAAAGAAGATAATGGTCTAATGTCACTTAGTGTAAAACAATAATATTACCAAGATACAAATAAGGGTGAGTTCACACTTGTCATTTTTGGTTTGATTAAAACGAACCCTGGTGCGATTGCTCTATTATTGTGGTTCATTTGAACGTGTGAACGCTGCCATCCAAACCTTGGTGCTCACCAAACAAGTGAAAAAGATGGATCTTGGTCTGCTTCCAAAAGAACTCTGGTATGGTTTGAATGATATGTGAACGCAACATGGACCAAATACATGTATACAAACCAAAAACAGGAAGATGAGATGCTAAAAAGGACAGAATCCTCATGCATATCGTTTTTTTTTCTCGTCACAGTCGTGAGTTTGCCCATCACAGTCATCAGGCGCTTTTTCACGCAGAAGATCATTTGTGTGTGTGTGACGGATGGATTCCCGCTGCTGTTTTGACTCCTTTACACATTTTATAAGCTCTTCACGAGCTGGCCAAAATACCATCATATGCAGGCTACGCACACACAACAGGCGCATTTACCTCCGTTGTTTTGGATGTTCAGGCCAATCAGGTTGTGAACGTATTCCTATGCCTTTAGGTTTGGTTTCTTTTGGTTTGGTAATAAAATTGCCAATCTGAAAGCTAATCGGACTGTGACTAATTTGTTTTTTGTTTTGTTTTTTGGCCCAGACCAAACTAAACAAATCAACTGAACTACAAGTGTGAATGCACCATAAGATGAATTAAGATCTGGTAAAGTAAGATGTCTGTTTTTTCTTGACCACAAAAGGTCTAAATCTCAAAACCCCATTTATTGAATGGTTATGCACTTATTAATACTGATGTTTTATCTGAACATCAACACTGTTGAGATTTAGCTCAGCTGAACAGTTCTGAGGTTAAAGGACCTTTATTTGATTGGATAATAGTTATCAGTTGATGTTTTATGTCTATTTACTAATCAGAAATTTGTGGAACCAGTGATTTGTAAAGATATTGTTTTAATTTGAATCAACTTTATTTTGCCAAAAAATAAAAATCTCTCATTGTTACATACATTATTAGTTTTTAATATTTAGTGGAAGTATTTTCCCTTACTTTATGTTAGCTTAAATAACATAAAAATTTTGCACTGACCAACACTGTACTGAACAAATACAATCCCTGAATACATTTGTACACTCTTCTGTTTCTTGACAGACACCTGGCAGCGCATTTGTCCAAGATGCCGTTTGAACATCGGTAACGTTTAATGGCTGCATCGGACGCATTTCGGTGGTTTAAATCGACGCTTGTGACTTAAAGTCGAGTGCTTTTACTGTAATTTGGGCAAGAGCGCTCATAATAGAAGCGACGCGGTTGAGAGCGCGGCTCATGGTTGCATAGCAACGACAGACGCCACTGGAGCGAAAGCGCTTTGGAAAGAAGGAAAATGCGGCGCGGCCGCTTATGTGACGTGATATGTGAATGCCCCCATAAAACGGCGACTTTTTCTTTGCATATCAGACAGGTAGCAACTGGAGAGAAAAATAATAATAATAATTTAGCAGGCCGGATTATGTTTTATTTTTGAGATCAGTTGCGGGCCGGGTAGAGGGGGAGGGCGGGCCATAAATGGCCTGCGGGCCGGCAGTTTGAGACCACTGCCTTAGGTAGTTGGAAGTTTAGCTACCCCTTTTCTTTTTTACATTTTGAGCTATAACAACTGAATTAACAAATTTCCATTTATTTCTCTTAATAATATATTGAATGCTCAGTGCTAGTGGTTATCCAATATCGCTTTCCCAGTGGTTGATGCTAATATTTAGGGTGCTTTCACATTTGGTTCGATTGCCTGGTCCGAGCCAGAGTTCGACTGCTCCCCTCTCCCTTGGCTGGATTGTGTTTACATTATATTATTTGGGTCCAAACCATTGTGCATTTGCATCATCAAAGCAGCAGTTGTTTACCCCTGTTGCTTGGTAACAATGATGCAGGAGAAGGCGGCAAAATGCATAGTGTTCACCTCACTTTTATATTTTGGTTTTTGAACCTTTGGCTTTGTTTTCAAAGCATAGGCACATAACAACACTTGCATCTATCTGCTGTGAATGTACGGCAAATGTTCTAAAGAACGCAGAAGTCCATTTCTGCAAAAGGAGAGCAGAAATTAGATATATATTCTCTCTGCTTGCAGTGTGTCAGTCACACTTGTCAGGAAAGTGAGTGAGAAACACACAACCAGACAGTTTTATTGAATCATACATCATCAATAGAGGTTCACTTCTGCAATGTAGTACAATTGCATTCATATCAGCAGCAAACCGTACCAGAGTTCACATGAACCATACCCTAGACCACCCTTTTTATGCCGACTTGAGTTTGGAAAACAGCGTTCACATCATCCAAATGAACCGAACTCTGAGAGAGCAGGGTGGTTGATGGCCAGTATACAGTAATGTAGACATACATGCACAGATACAATGCATTCTCCATGTTGTTAATCAACCAATTGAGCACAGTGTTATCTGATACAATCATTTCAAAATGCTAATTTTGAATTAATTAGGCAGATTAATTAGCCAGGCAAATATACTGATCTACCACTGCTCAAATCATCATTGTTCTTACAATCATCATCTCCCTGAACATTTCCATGTTTAAAACTTGTTGTACTAGCATGCACAAGATTCTCATGTTCACAAGCTTGTTGTAACAAAGCTCTGACCTACCTTTATCAAATGCTGGACACCACTCAGTGAGTCGTCCTTGCCTGTTTCTCACAAAGCCCACATAGAGAAAGCGAAACAAAACTGTGAGGCTTGCCATGACTCAAATCACCCCATAAATCATATAATTTATACAATATGATTGTGTCTTTGTCTCAAGGTACAAGTAGTGAGGTTTGGCACACGGATATGTGGGTGTCTTCATAACAGTCCAGTGCAGTCTGAGGTCACAAGTGCTGTGTCTAAAATAACCAGAGAATGTTGCCAGTCACAGGCTGAATCAGCTGTCCAACAAAAAAAAAAAAAAAAAAAAAAAAAAAGAGTGAGGGAAAGGACGACTGTTGAGCTGAGAAGGGTTACAATGTGGTTACAGCAGAATGGGCACAAGAACACAGCTGCACTATTCCATACTCGGTGGTGTTACTCATCTGGCCTTTGGTTCTAATCCCCAAATACCCCCTGGTCCACTTTAGTACCACTTTAAACATAACACTCTTGCCACCCCGTTGAGCAGGTGACCAAGTGTAAAACCCACTGTTGTTTAATTATAACCACTATGATGCCACAATGGGATTAGTTTGTCCTTTTGCACCCAAGTACCCCATCACAAGATGATGCAGTTACCAACTTTCTCAGAAGAGTTCAATGAGTTGCCTGTGACGTGAGGCTCACTGTCAGAAAACACTGTCCAAAGTCTTTGCTGCAAAAGACATCTGTGTGTATCAGTAGATTTCTCAACCAAAGTCCTCGATATTGACTTCCCACAAGGGAGATTCCACAAGGCTCTGTGTTAGGAATGTTTGCAAAATCTCCAATTGTCAAACAACAACAGTATCAAGTCTCTAAACCACCTTGGATAAACAACTTAAGCAGTGACAGAATAAAATGCTCATTCTAAGAGAAAGAACACCAGCTAGCATAAATGTCGCAGCAGAATACCAGGCTGCTGACACTACAGAAGGACTTTTATTTTCACAAACTGCCAGCTGTGTGCATACATTTAAACAACAAGCCCCTGTGGCTTACAATTCTTTCTCACAGTTCTTGTCAAAGATGGGCAAAGTAAACAAGTCAAAAGTAATGTATTTTTCTTGCCTTGGCTACTACATTTGTTGATGTATTTGTGCTTCTGCAGTGTGGATTGGCCTTATTCACTGCTTTGATGAAATAAACTACATATTAGGGCTGCATGATTAATTGTATTTTAATTGTGGTACTTTCTGCTAATCTCGATTAATTAAAGGCTTAGTTCACCCAAAAATGAAAATAACATCATTTATTACTCTCCCTCATGCCGTTCCACACCCGTAAGACCTGCGTTAATCTTCGGAACATAAATTAAGATATTTTTGTTGAAATCCGTTGGCTCAGTGGGGCTTCCATAGCCAGCATTGACATTTCCTCTCTCAAGATCTATTAATGCACTAAAACATATGTAAATCAGTTCATGTGAGTACAGTGGTTCAATATTAATATTATAAAGCGATGAGAACATTTTTGGTGCACCAAAGAAAATAAATAAATAACTTATATAGTGATGGCCAATTTCAAAACACTGCTTCAGGAAGCTTCGGAGTGTTATGAATGAGCGTATCGAATCGTGATTCGGATCGCGTGTCAAACCGCCAAACTGCTGAAATCACGTGACTTTGGTGCTCTGAACCGCTGATTCGACACGCTGATTCATTTGTGCTCCGAAGCTTCCTGAAGCAGTGTTTTGAAATCGGCCATCACTATATAAGTCATTATTTTATTTTTTTGGCACACCAAAAATATTCTCGTCCTTTTATAATATTAAGATAGAACCACTGAACTCACATGAACTGATTTAAATATGTTTTTAGTACCTTTATGGATCTTGAGAGAGGAAATGTCATTGCTGGCCATGCAGGCCTCATGGAGCCATCGGATTTCAACGAAAATATCTTAATTTGCGCTCCGAAGATTTATGAAGGTCTTACAGGTGTGGAACGGCATGAGGGTGAGTAATAAATGACAGAATTTTAATTTTTGGGTGAACTAACCCTTTAAAAATCGTACAACTGATTATATGTCCTGAAAAGGTTTTTTTTTATTTATTTTTTTTATCTTGCATTGCTAACAAGCCTTCACTATCTTTCCTGCTTGGGGTTGCCAGATGCCAAGAAAATAAGTCCATGCAAATATTTGCCAGGAAACCATGCTCTGCAAAAAAGTGCTGATGATCTGACAACACCGACAAACATGTATGTTGGAGTTTAGTGATGTTCAATGTGAAATTCTGCTTGAATGAAAGTGTCATATAGCCAGTCTGTGTTCCTTCACGAGGCCGCGTGTGCAATTTGCTACTACTAACATGTAAATGAACTTGTGTTATTTCAGTGTAAAACAGTGTGGGATAACATCCATTTAATCTATTAATATATTTAATATATCACTTATTAAAAGTGTATTTTATTTGTCTAAAATGGCTGTCTGAATGATGATTTCAATCAGAAAAAAAACACAATTTTAGGCCTTTCAAAGCAAACACATAAATATTGATATATGAGGCTGAATAATATAATTTATCATAAGATATACATCTTGCTCACTTTAATGTCACCTTCTCTCCAAACTCATTCTGTGATTTGTATTTGTCAACCTCATCTCAAATTACATGACATCACCCTGCATCCCATCTTGTCTGCATTCCATTTATGACAGGAGCTGCTTACATTCTTTCAGCACATACATAGAACTCCATTACAACATATAGCAGTATATTTCAGTTTACATCTCTTACATGACAGGCATGTATGTAACATTACCCTGGGGACATGTCAGCCAGTAAGAGTAGTGATGGTGTTGAGCATGCTGCTGCCCTGGGAGAAAGAACACATTACATTGGCCTGACTGAGCTGGATGTCATTTTTTGAGCTGTCCTGTCATTGCAGTCCAGCCAGGGAGGGCAAAGAATATATTCCCTTACAGTCAACAGTGAAGCACAGGACTAGGGATGCACTGAAATTTCGGCTGCCTGAAAATTATCGGCTGAAAATGGCATTTTCAGTTTTTGGCCAAAAGAGAAAACAGCTGAACATATGAACCGAAAATATGTGCTGCCCCACTCCGCCCCTCAGTGTTTGGTGCTCAGGTTTCACTCTTGCTCTAACCATTATCACTGTGCGTTTTGACGCTTTGCTAAATATTCCTCTATGCATGTGCTCAGTCAGTTGCTCACGGCCCATGCAAACACTCCACACATGTAACGCTCATGCTCATAGGAAAGGCAAAGTCCACTCAAATAATGTGTATGAAATTTCAATGTAGTTGTTTATTTGTTTCTGTTTGCAATGGCCCCACTGTGCTATAACATGGTGTGGTATAGCCGTGCTGGGCAACACTGGTAAAATGACGCTACCCTCTTGTTTACTGATTCTCTCTTTGCTACGCTCTGCTCACATGCTCCTATAGTACATCATTTGGATAATTGGTCAAAAAAATCTATCTGTTAAATCTGATTCTGTTGCATAGAACTGAATTAAGAATAATATATTGATATTTAAAATGAATGTATTTTCTGTCCAATTTTAGTGTGTTAAAGTGTGGTTATTTTATTGGCTTGTTTTTATTTAATTCAGTATTATTAAAATTATAAAATTTCATTAAAAGGTCTAATATTAATAGTACAAAAAAAGCTAAATTAAAATAATACGTTTTTTTTTTTTTTTTTTTTTTTTTTTAAGCATTTTTGGTTTCAGCTTTCGGCAAAGTCCACCCTGAATTGTCGGGTTCAGTGAATTCTCGCTTTCATTTCAGTACATCCCTACACAGGACAGTAGGGGTGGCCACTTTAACGTCAAGAAAAACAAAAAAAAACAAACAATGAAACTCGAGAAGAAAAAAAAGAGAAATGGGAACGGAGATGATGAAAGGACAAAGACAATGCAGATTGTGGCTTTTACTATGCACTAAAATATGTACTTTTAAGTAAACCAATTGTCACGGGTGGTTGTATCGACCTTATTTTTCAACGCAGAAGTAAGGTTTTTTGTACAGCTAAAAATAACTGGAAGCGAATGACACTGGAAGCCAGGCACAATAAAATTACAAATGACCGCACCCAATCTTGCATGGGAAAAAAGGAGAATAAAGCGCACAAAGACAAAGGCTGCGTTTACACTTGGCATTAACATGCGACCTGTATCTGGATGTTGTCCACATACACATTGAAAAGACAAGTGTAAACACAATTGTGATCGGAATGTTATCCGATCAACGTGTTCTGGTTCGGAGGTAGTCGAGGACGCATTGTGATTGGATCTCAGTGTAATGTAAATGCAATCCAGCCATCGTATATACATTCAGAGAGCAACGACAGAAATCCCAGCCCAGTCTCTCCAAGTGGCTGTCAGAAATGAATGGACAGATGCAGTTTTGACAAGAAATCTTCTCTAAATTTTACAATAAACGTAAATCTTTATTTAGACTTATACAATATCTTGTGTGATTTTTCAATTTAATTGTGCAACATTATCTAATTTGTATCGTCTTTACTCTCAATCTAGTGTCATATGTCATATTAATGTTCTTTAATGTGATGTGCGTTCTTTTATTTCTTTAAGGCAAAGTGTTTAGATTCTGATGTTTTCTAGGCTACACATTACACAAACAATACAAATGCTTGCATGCTCCTTTCAATCATGAAATGTGTCTGAATAATTACCATCTTTTCATTATACAAGATTAATGTCAGGAAAGTTAAATTGGTAGATTAAGTAATTGTGATCGATTTTACTTTTATTGAATAAATCACAAACATTCTGTGCTGTGTGCACTGCATTGATAGAGGCTAAAGTGAAAGTTGTTTTACGCTATGAAGCCATTTAAAGCATCTGCCTTTCAAAGGCGCCTAATTTAAATACAGGGAAAATGCGGGAAACAGGGAAACAGAAATCCACTCAGTGTATCTATCAGATACAGATGCCACTTAATGTGAACAAATGTAAATGCGCTGTGTCCTGATTGGCTAATGATCCGATCTGCTTGATCGGATCATGGTGATCGCATATTAATGCATATATACACAGACTAAATGAGATAATTAACAAACAACAGGTGAACAGAATCATTAATCAAACACACTAGGAAACTGGGACAAATTACAGGGCACACAGGCAAACAGGAACAGTCAAAACAGAACATATATGTGACACCATTGTTGGGACATATTATTATTATTATTATTATATAAAAAATAAAACCAATAAAGACATAATATTATAGTAATAATACTATTGTAGTGTTAAATAAAAAATGAACATAGTAATAATAATAATAATAATAATAATAATTTTATTTTATAGAATGACAGAAAAATTACACTGTTAATATTTATGGCTCTTAATGTCTGTTTTCAAATGTTTAAACCAAAGAGCTTTTATTTTGGTGGAAAACCAAAGTGAGACCTTCAAGCTTCTCATTTGCTGAGAAGATTTCAAATTTTGGAGCATGGCATTTGCTGTTGGAAGTATGAGTAGTATGAGTAATTGATTTTCAGCTTATGAAGAAGAAAAAGTGAGTGTAAACCTGGATGAACAAAAGTTAGTGAGGGTATAAACATTTTACCAGCCACTACTGTCAGTGAATTCAGTTTCATCAGAAGTGCATTTCAGTTCCACATCCCAGACTACATGTGGGTGCAAACACCGCACAAGTGTCGTTACCAATGCAATGCTCTCAATCTCGACACATATACTTCATAAATAGAGAGGAGACTTTTCATAGTCCTGAAAGAGCCTTGGGGCTCAGTTCAGTTCAAATCAAAGACAAAGCATCTCAATAAAGTATGGGCTGACTTAAGCTCTGTCAACTCACAACCATAAAGATCATAAAGACTCCTAGAGTTGTTTTTGCCATGATGCTAGGGGCATTCTAAGTGGTTGCCAGGATGCTGCTATACAGTCCCTGAGTTGTTCCAAATAGGTTTTAATATGTTTATGTGCAGTTAAGGTGTTCTGGGTGGTTGCTAGGTTACACTAAGTCAAAAAAAGTGCAAGACCATGTCTTTATGATATTCTGGCTTCTAGATATGGCTCAGGTCCCTCATTCAATTTATATTACCAATCAAAAATTTGGGGTAAGACTTTCTTTCTGTAATCATTTTTTAAATTTAAGTATAGACTACTTACTACTTTATAGACACTACTTTTGACAACACTATAGGTGAGCATAAGAGACTTTGTCTGTGTGTATGTGTTTTGGCCGTTCATCTACACGACAATGGCATTTTGGGGGCCTGGAAATGCAAACTTTTGGGTTTTAAAGTGCACCTTTTTGAGAACGATACCATTATCATGTCCGTGTAAATTACAAAAACTAAAATTTGTGAAAATGGTGACGTCATGCGCACACGTAATGTGTGTTCAGTCTATAGGCGTAGTGTTTCTTTACAAAGTGACATTGCCAACTACTGGCCTGGCAGCATAGTAAAGCATTTTTAGTTGTTTTCGCGGATCCATGTGAATGAGGATTGTTTTGACAATGTTGTCCTTTGTATGCGAAAACACAAAAGAAAACCTTTGTTTTTAGAATATCATTGTCGTTTAAACATACCCTCAGTTGTCAATCAAATAATTTCACTCAATCTAGCAACTAGTGATTTAGCTGAACTCAATTCTCAATAGCCTTGAGGTAGTCAACAAATATATCCAGCTGACTAAAGCCTTCAGGAGACTTATCTAATTTTCACCAAGTAGGGGGTCCATGGTGTTTTATTTCTCTTTAGTCTTTGTCTTATCTCTGTGTAAATAGATTCACATGCAAGGAGGGCACAATGAGAGAATTGGTAGCAGTAATTTTATTCATAAATCCATTAGTCCTTAAGCTGCGCATGGGATGTCCTCTCAAGTGACACTGGGAACAGACTGTCACTTCGACAAGTGTGTCTATCGCACTTGTACTATGGAGGTGGTCTGGTCTGTAGTCCCAATGTGCACATTCATTCCCACTGACCCACTGATTTATGAATGAATGAATGAATGAATAAGGAAGGAAGGAAGGAAGGAAGGAAGGAAGGAAGGAAGGAAGGAAGGAAGGAAGGAAGGAAGGAAGGAAGGAAGGAAGGAAGGAAGGAAGGTAATGAAAAAAACTGCATTGTCTATATTTCTACATGAATTCTCTGTAAGGCCTCTTCCTAATGCCTATCCAGTATTGTGATATTGATATCATTATTATCTAGATGCTACACTGAGCTGAAGTGTAGGCTGAACAAGTATTTTCCTCTAGAGTACACACTACATCAAAATTCTATGTTGTTTTCAAAAGCATGCAGTGCAATCAAAAAAAGACCTTCGGACAAAGTACAAATCCAGTCAAATATTCAATTTCCAGGATTCTACAAGTTCTAAATCGTTAAAGGGATAGTTCACCCAAAAATTAAAATTTGATGTTTATCTGCTTACCCCCAGGGCATCCAAGATGTTTGTTTCTTCAGTAGAACACAAATGATGATTTTTAACTCCAACCATTGCAGTCTGTCAGTCGTATAATGCATGTCAATGGTAACAAAATCTATGAGATTAAAAAAAACAAAACATGCACAGACAAATCCAAATTAAACCCTGCACCTTGTGGTGACACATTGATGTCCCAAGACATGAAGCGATCGGTTTGTGTGAGAAACCGAACAGTGTATATATTTTTTTACCTCTGATACACCACTATGTCCAACTGCCTTAAACATGCGTAATCCGGTGCGTGAGGTGTGTAAGCGCTCTGGCGTAGTTTAAACATGGTGCCTGTAGTACAACAGTTGTTATACAAATGGAAGTAAACCACTAAATAACATGGTTTTATTACATTTATTACTTCATTTTATTTTGTTACTTTTCATGAGGGCAGCTTTACAAATAAAAAGGACATATACAAAGATCTTATTCACATACCTCAGTTGGATGTGGAAAAACCATAGGCACAGCTAATGGTTTAAGTCGTACGTGATCCTCTCATGGGTATGTAAAATCATCAGGGGAAAAATGATCGCTGCAGACCCTCAACAACTTTAGTACGTTAATGGGTGTTTTGATATCCAGCCAAAGAGCAATCAACCATAACTTCAGGCGAGCAGGCTCAGAAGTTGGGAATATGTGGAAAGTCACCACTTCCGAATGAATTTGCGCGAGAGAACGTAATCTTTTAGTTTTAAGTCGGTTTGAACAATCCGGATAAGCGCAAGTAAGTACCATTTTGATTAGCCGTCATGCGTACAATGTTTGTGCACTGTGTAAACCATAAGTGACGTATACGCGCGAGCGATCACTTCCGCCGCTTACGTAAACTATGCCGGAGCGCGTACACACCTCACGCACCATGCCGTGTGCGCGCTCAAGGCAGTTGGACATAGTGGTGTATCAGAGGTAAAAAATGATATGCACTGTTCGGTTTCTCGCACAAACCGATCGTTTCGTGTCTTAGGACATCAATGTGTCGTCACGAGCCGCAGGGTTTAATTTGGATTTGTCTGTACATGTTTTTTTTTTTACTCTCATAGATTTTGTTACCATTGACGTGCATTATACGACTGACAGACTGCAACGGTTGGTGTTAAAAATCATCATTTGTGTTCTACTGAAGAAACAAAGTCACCTAAATCTTGGATGCCCTGGGGGTAAGCAGATAAACATTACATTTTCATTTTTGGGTGAACTATTCCTTTAATGAGCTCGGCAATCCTTTAAATCTCAATCAGCATCATCAAAGAGCAAAAGTTTCTTTATTTCACTTAAATTTCTTGAAAGACTCTGAAAAATAGGACAAGAGAGAGAGAGAGAAGTGTGTCTTCTGCTCCTAATTTTGGACGCACTGCTCTTATTTTTGCTAATTGCAGGTCTTCTAAACTGGGTTTCCATGCAGGCATACAGCGCACAACCACAACTGCCCAAACTCCACCCCAGAACCCTCCAAAATATAGACTTCATGCAGAAGACACTCCTTTAAAACCTACTCTAATGCAGATACCACAGTATGTTTGAACTTTGCTCATATTCCAGATTTATATTTAAATATCACATGATATTTATCATTTTGCCAACTATGATATCATTGTGCACAAAAAGATTGCATATGCATGCTTACAGTGAAGTGCAACATTCTCATATGACACTTAAAAATCTCATGTTGAGAAAGAAACTCTAGTTTTAAACAACTGTAGGCAGAGTCCCCCAGCAGGTGTCAGCATGTACTGTATTATGGCTCCATATTTTGAACTACGCTACCCACAAGCCTATTCTGTTGCTTAGAATAGATAATAAAAACATGGATCGAATAAGCAAAGTCTCTTGGGTGGCGAGTTGCTAAGCACACTATATTCCAAGAGCAAAAATCTTTCTTTCAAAAAACAACGATGCAATTAAAGTGGTAAATCACAGGGAAAGCTTTATGGAGACTTGCAAAATATATCATGGAGACCCATGAATAATCAAAACATGTTTACAAAAAAAATGTTGTAAAAACCTGCAATGCAGGTAATGTGTGGGGTTAGGTGTCCATGTTTTCAAAAAAATAAAATAAATAAATAATAAAATAAAATAAAATAAAATATGGATATCTGGGGGGTGAATCCAGCCTGCCAAAAAGGCCATCTGAGATGAGTAGCCGGGTTCACATAGTACGTTTTAGTTCTTTATGACTATTGCTTTAACAGACTGTACAAAAATGATCCCCGTTGTAAGCCATGTCACACTTTAGGATCTCAGTTGTCATTAATGTCAGACTGTAAAGCAGTCAAGACGCGTTAAAAAACAGATACACGCAAGAAGTTTTACATCTACAATCTGTGACACGTTGGTGGCTAGCAAACAAATTTTGATCATGGTTTTTCTTAAAAAGAAAACTGAAAGAAAAAGTGGTTTGTTGTTATCTCACTAATTGCGTCATCAGGTTTTGCGGTCCTATTGGTTTATGATTTGACGATTGTCATAGGAGAACTCACTCTGTGCCTCAAAACTACTGACACTGACAGAATTTAATCTGAGGTCAAATTTGATCGCAATGGTCATTAATCAGCTGTCGGCGAACATGTCAAACTAGCGATCAAAGACTTCAGATTTTGGCCGAGGATGAGATTTTTTCTCAGATGGCCAAATTGTGTCCAATATCGTACAGTGTGAACCTAGCTTTAGACACCTAAAAACTCTGACAGAACAATATCCCAATGGTTTCTATGAATATGAACACTTCTCTTCTTATAACACACCATACACTGAATGTGAAAGTATATTTGGAGTGACACAAACAAGTTGAATATACACACTAATAGTATATATCTTTATACTATTATTTACATCAAACAGTTATATAAGTTGTGTCCACTGCATTTTACTGTGAAACTCTTTATTTGATTAAAAAACACTACTTGATTAAAATAATAATTCAATGTTGTTGTACTGATATGAATTGTTAAATAGCCTACTTGATTTATGATACCGTTAAAAATGTAATAAAAAAAAATAAAAAAAAAATGTTTAACTTTAATGAATTTATTTGATTATACCTGCAATAAAAAAATCTTTTTTATGCAGGACTTCTGCCCAGAGATCACAGAATCTTGGGATAGGCATCAGAGAAGTCAAGTGTCAAATGTATCTGTTCACAATATTGTTTCAAATAATGCTTACAGAAAACCATGATGTTCATGTTTATGATATCTTAATATGTTTATGCCTTATTGTTGCATTTAGCAGATTAGAGATGGGCTATAATATTGTTTAAAGTTTGCAACTAATCAGGCTGATTTGTTTTTCTTCACAGATTATTAATGCAATACTACCACAATCATAGGAGAGCATCTTAGGTACATCCCACCCTAGTGGACTGTTCTAAGCTCCATGATCTCCTAAGTGATATTGTCAAACAGTAAATACACCATAGACACAGTAAAGCACCTATGGGTTCTCTTTGTTTGTTAAGAGAAAGAAGATGGAGGAAGTATGACAACCTTAATGAGTTTCCAAAAGTGTAACCCGATAATTGCTGGTTTGGCATTCTGTGATTTGTACAATTTCCTCTAAAATATGGATGGATATTGACAACGCCATAAAATATTTAGAGCATGTGAGGTTTTGGGATTTCCTGAGAAGAGAATTCAAAGCATTCACTAACTTCATATGCACTACTCCGTGATTAAAAATATATGCTGACGATGATGATCAATTGCTGATCATTTTTTTTTTTTTTTTTTTTTTTGCATTAACTCTATATACAGTATCTGGAATATAATAATAGTATATCAACTTTTGTTCTGTCTTCCCGGCTTTAATGAGATGCATCATTGCATCTTCACACATATAACATTTGACAGTATGTGCAGATGGATGCGCCATGTTTTGAACCGATTTGCTCTCTAGGGTATCTTAAGATTTGCCAAGACATCGGCTCTGTTGAAAGGGAGTTGGAGTGTTTCCAACGGAGCACCTTGACGAACAGGTGCCAAGATAAGGTCTTATTTATAAAAAATAAATAAATAAATAAAGAAAGAAAAAACATGTCTGAAAGGGGAAAAAAATTGTTGGGCTTTGTTACTGTTTTAAATGTACCCTTTTTAAAGAAGTTGCACAGTTTATAACATCCATCCATCCCCAAAAATCATAAATTCCACTGTTCTTCGAAAATATCATGTAACATAATGCTTTGTCACTATGTCTTTTGTTGTGATTTGTTATTTTATAGTAAAATAAGGTCTGTAGTCTATAAATTACACACTGTAATACCTGGAATGTGAATACCTCGAAAGAAAAAAAACAAACAAAACAAAAACAAGTTGCTACACAAGGACTACAACAACTTCCAAAAAGATTTAATTGATAAGTTTATGTTCTTGATGAATCAAACAACCAGTGTATTACTTATGTAACAAACTGTAAAATTTACATTTGAAGTATGACTTTTTGTAAAACAAAATGCGAAAGACTATTAAACTAATGCCAACCACAGACCAACAATGAATCAAAATAGCTCTTATAAAATAAATAAATAAAATAAAATTTCCCAATGTAAAATTTGACGTCATGATTGAATAGTAGTATAGGCTCCTAATTTGATTACTTCCACCCCAACTCCTCATTTCAATAAGAAGTGGAAAGAAAACTTGTCAAACCTTTTCAGTCTTAAAGAAACTACAATCAACCAATGTTTCATTTTGTAAAGAAACACTAACTTGAATTTGTGTTGCTTAACTGAAAACATGTGGCATTGAGAAGAGGAAATCAAATAGGCAAATTACTCTAACGGCCTCTTAACCACACCGCAGCATACCGTACAGGCATCTGAGGCCTTAGCCAATGAAAACATAGAACCCAGCAAGGACACTTATAGCTCAGGGAACCAAAGACCAGTCCATCCTCACTAGTTACTCACAGCAGACTGAGCATATAGAATAATCTGGGAGATGTAACTGCTACATACGTGTGAGATGAAGATATTATTTATTGTTATAAAGGCAATTGCATAGGCTACATAAGAGCATGCACATTATTTTAAAGCACACCAAATCCAGTATTTTACACAAAGAAATTCCAAATCTGATCCCATCAAAGACACTGAGATAGACTGTAAGCATGCAATCTATTTTGAAATAGGACATGGGTATCATGGGTAATCAACAGTGAACTGTATTTGAAACATTAATCAAGAGCATATGAGTGGCACAAATCCAAACGCAATCCCTAGGTATGACGCTGTATTACGCAGTAACACAACAAACTGCACAGTCACAGCAGGTATCACAGAAACATCACTTACAAATCCCTGCAGAGAGGATCTGCAAGGCCATTATTCCTTATCCGAAGCATCCAACAAAAATCTCCAGCCATAAACACACTCAGCAGCTGTAGTAAGGCCAGTCTTGATGAAACCAGGGCTATAATTTCTCTGCTCCCTTCCCTTTCACTGCCATCTTCCCTTCTCATCTCCTACAGTCAATACAAGGGGCCCTGCACGCAGCTCTGTGACAGAACCCATTATGATCTCATGGTTTGCCATTGGGCGAGAGCTATTCTCAGTTTGATCTGATTGGTTAGTGAGGTGGTTGGGGGCAGGGCTGATCAGATGGTGGTGATCTGAGCACCAGAGACATGGACCCAGCTGACTTGCATGAATGCTTTCGAGGAAGAGGCAGCAGTGTCATGTGCTTATAGGTCTTGTGTGAATGTTTCACTGGAAGATAACAAATTAATGTATTCATTCATTCTGGGAAGAAAACAGAAAAAACAGACATATTTAAAGGAATCTCAAATATTCATGCTCAAATTTATGATATATTATAATTTATAATTAAGTTAAAAGATATTTAACATGATTCCAGATGCTGAACATTTAATAGGATCATGTACAGGTATAGTAATTTTACTGCTAAACGGAGAATAGACTGATACATACATAAATAATGTTATCACCTATTTAATTGATATACTGTATATTACATTGACATGAATATGCTTATAATTTGGACCCACCACTTTAGAAGGTACTCTGCCACCCTTTTAATTAATTGGACAATTATCTATATCACATTAGCAATGTCAAACAGAAAGAAATTATCACCATAAAACTGGAATACACTGGAAAAATGCTAATAAAACATCTCAATAACCTGAACTTATTCAGGGAATAAGATAAGCAGGCTTGATATTCCATTCTAAGCACAATTCCAAGCAAACTCCTTGGAGGACAATTATATTGCCTGTTTACGTTGAGTAAACACACTAGAATTAGCCCACACTGCGCTAACTGCAGGGTGCTATGTAAACAGCAGGCAGGGTCATTTACATAATGCAATTTCATGCATAAACTGTCCAGTAACACTTTCAGTAAATATCTCAGTATTTTCTGCCTTAAGGAAGATTCTGGAAAACAGGTGAGTACAGTATATAGGTAGCCTATATGATTGAAATCTTAGATGGTGTAATGCATGAAATCAGCATGGGGTTATTACAGACAATCTCACACATATTGATAAAAATGGGGGTATATACTGACCATCAGACAATGATATTTTGATTGAATTAGACACCAGAAAGGGACACTTCTGAGTTATGATCAGTGTACTGATGTAAAATTGCTGCCTGAAGAAATGTTACATCAGCTTTGATATGAAATGCCTTTGGCTCTTGTGAGTTTTTGCAGTAAATTACTGTGACTACACTATTATCTGCCTGACACATGTTTTATATATTTGAGGAGTGTTTAGATTTAGGATAGGGATGTGGTTAAGTGCTCAAGAATATCTATGCAATTATAAATATATATGCAATCAGCCCAGACCTGAATCCTATAGAAAATCTATGGGGGGGCTGAAGAGGGTCGTGCACAGGAGATGTCCTTGGAATTGAACAGGTCTGGAATGTTTTTTGCAAAGAAGAGTGGAAAAATATTCCCAAGTCAAGATGTGACAAGATGTGACTCCTATCCAGACAGTGTCACGGGTAGTCCAAGAAGAAGACAAAGAGAGTAGCAGCAGTTCAAAATAGATAAGTATTTTAATACTATTTTAATAAAACAACAGATGAGTCAAAGTAACAGTGTACACAAGCACAGACAACTGAAGCAGACGGCTTATATACACACAGGATAACAAACTAAATACAGGTGGGATCTAATTAATGATTAACCAAGGTAAAGACAAACTAGTGGTGGGAAACTGAGAACAAAGGAAAACTAACTAGATAACAAAAGCAGAAACAACAGGAACTGAATGCAATGAAAATGAAACCAAAACTAATAACTGTGACAGAACACCCCTCCCAGGAAAGCGTGACTTTGCACCGTAAACGTCCAACTGTGGGGGGAGGGTGGGAGCTTGGGAGGCAGACAAGGGGCCAATGAAGGAGGAAGCTCCAGTGGAAGGAACCAGGGTGGCAATGATGGTGGGAGGAGCCAGGAGCAGAGGTAGCCAGGTAGTGATCCAGAGCACAGTTAGGATGACAGCCCACGGCGGAGTCAATGGAGGGAGGAGCCATGGTTGAGAATTGGCTTGCAACACGAGGGGGATGACTGATGAAGATAAAGCCGATGGTAGTGGAGCCCAGGGCCCAGACGTAGAGCAGATGGGACCGGGCGAGTTGCGAGTTGCAGCAATGACCGTACGAGGTGAAGCCAAAGTGCCTGAGGACTGAGGCGGAGCCGGTGTGACTGAGGACCAAGGTGGAGCGGGAGGGAGGGTGAAGCTCTGTGGAACAGAAGGGGTAGAGAGATGGAGCACAGCAGAGAGAGACAGGGCCGGAGAGACAAGGGAGGATGATAGTATCTGGTGGAGCCGTGGGAGATAGAAGCCAAGGTGGAACCGACAGGTTGATGGACTGAGGTGGAGTGACGGTATTAGCATCTGGAGGCGGAGCCGGGATCCACTTGCCCGGGTGACAATAATCTCAGCCTCAGACGCCATGCCCACAGACTGTTGGCTGAACGTCTGATGCATATGGCACACTTAACTGGAAACACTTCAGGAGTTTCGAAGTTGTCATTTGCTTGGTTGAATTCTACAGGATGTCCGGGAGACATGTGTGTCGTGTTCTTTAACGGTCCGTTTGCAAACAAATGCCGTGATGCCAAACCGCTTCAACATGTTTACATTACGTTCTTGAATGAATACTTTATAAGATACACGCCTGTCTGTCATTGTAGGGACATCGACTTTACATTTTCACGCCCCTAAATCTGACATGTAACAAAACAAACTGTGGTTGCGTTACATGTCAGTCAAATGTCCTCTTGGGCAGTCCTTGGCCAATGAAAGCTGTGATAGAGTCCAGACCTTCTGCCATCAGTCTGAATTTCTAGCTACACGAGTCTATGGTGACACTGGAGATCGGAAGACCTGAGGCTTATCCACACAACAGAATGGTGTTAGAGGAGAAGTCGAGGGTCTGAAAGGAACCATCAGAAGCTGGGCTGATGGACTGGCTGAATCAGTATGTGGAGGCGGGAGAGGGAGGCTGGGTGGGATCAACAACGATGACATAGATGTTACAGGATGACGAAACAGACTTTATGCTGGGCAGGACCAGTGGTGAAGAAGACACAGAAGACTCAGAGCTGGGCAAGACCAGCATCAATGATGGAGACATAGGAGACTTAGAGCTGGGTGGGACAAGTGGCAATGGGAGATTCAGCAGAATGTCCATATTAATTTCCTCAAATTAACCAGCAGAGGTCAGTAACAGCTCACCCTCAGTGGTGGGATGGTGGGCAGGGATTTCCTCCTTACCCTCGAACTTCACCAGTAATCCCAGGATGACACATGCTGAAGCTGGCTCACACATCTGGTCAAACTCACTGTGGGGCTCAGGCTCCAGGGCAAAGGTTGGCTCAGTCCACATAGTAGGCTCTGGTTCATTCATCGCGGCAGGTATAAGCTCCCAGTCTGTGGTGGGATCTGGCTTAATGTCTGTGTTAGGGGTTGATGACTGGCTGGGCTCTGGAATTGTTTCAGTGATGTGTGCGGGGTAGGGCTGAACAATGGTGATGGTATCTTCCACTTCCTCTTCCACTTTTGATGTATTCAGCTAATGTCTAGCAGGTATTACCCTGGGGCATCAGGAAGCAGATTTCATCATCCAGCCTGCTCCTGAAGCCCTCCATTAGGGTTATGTCATTATACCTTGCTTGGTGGCAGATGTTAAAAAATTTCTCTACATACTCATCTAGATTATGGACTAGTACTCTGGAACTACATTAATAGCTGCAATATCCATATTTGGAGGTCTGGTGTTCTGTCGTGTTCTGTGGTCCAAGAAGAAGATGAAGATAGTAGCAGTAGTTCAAAATAGATAAGTATTTTAATAAAACAACAGATAAGTCGAAGTAACAGTATGCACAAGCACAGGCAACACCAGACAATGAGGAACTGAAACAGAGTGGTTATATACACACAGGATAACAAACTAAGGGTACGTTTACACGACAACAATGTACTAAAAACTGAAAAGTTTTTTTCTTTGTTCAGATGACAACGTTATCAAAACTATCCCCGTTCACACGGATCCACGAAAATGACTAAAAGCGCTGTATTACACATGCCAGACAAGTAGTTGGCAATGTCACTTTGTAAAGAAAGACATGTTCCATGTTCTTTTACAGAGCTTTTGTGCCAAAGATGCATGCCTATCCAATTATTTTTTTTTTTATTACTGCACTTTGATATTCTCGTTATTTCCCTATAACGGCTAATAAATCATAAGTATTGTACATTCACAGAAAACACCTTACTTCCTTATTGAAAAATAAGGTGGATAGTCTAAACACATAATATGCATGTGCATGACGTCACCATTTTCACAGATTCACATTTTTGCAGTTTACACAGAGATGACAATAGTAGCATTTTCAAAAACTTCCAATTTGAAACCCGTATTCAACAGTTTGCGTTTTCAGGCCACCAAAACATCGTTATCATGTATGAACGTCCAAAACGCATAAAAGTTTTCTGTTTTTAGTTGAAAATAGTGTTGTGTAAACAGCCCCTAAATACAAACAGGTGGGATCTAATTAATGAGTAGCCAAGGAGACAAACTAGTGGCAGGAAACTGAGAACAAAGGACAACTAACAAGATAACAAAGGCAGACGTAACAGGTACTTAATGCAATGAAAATGAAACCAAAAACTAAGTATAACTGTGACAGACTGTTGTTATAAAATCAAAGGGTGCTTTAACTAAGTATTAGTTCTGGGGTATGCAAAATTATGCAGTTAGTTATAGTTATAATGTTTTATTATTATTATAATATATTATTAAAGGTGCAAAGGTTCTGATAAGATTGTATTATTATTATTATTTTTTTTTTACATCACAAAAACCAGCTGTTCTAACAGGGGTGTGTAGACTTTATTTGTTTGTTTATTTATTTATTTTACACCTGAAGGTTTTTTGTTTGTTTTTGTTTTGTTTTTTGTGTGTGAACCCTCATTTTAGGGCAGAACGATTTGGGATTGTATTTATTTATTTATTTATTTTAATTTGCTTGTTCACACTTGGGTTTACACAGTTCTAAAACTGTGAACATTGTACAATCAGGCTTATGAACGCTTATTACTTGGCACCCTTAACCATAGTAAAATCAGTGTAATGCACAGTATCTCTTGACTCTCGCGGCTTTTTTTTTTAATCTTGACGTTTAATCTGCTCTATCACCTCCACTGATATCTGCCAAGAACTGCCAAAAACATTAAACATAAATGTGAAATTTAATGCATATGTTGCCACAGTGAACACTTGACAACAGGTTGAAATTTATTTAATTGATTAACAATGTAAAAAAAAATGGTACATCACACGCACCCTTTATCTAAATACTCTGCAACAGAGTTGAGTACCGATTAAATGTGAAAGTACCATGGACTCTCCTCACCTGAACCATCCAAGGAGGAAGAACCATTATTTTCTGCTTCAAACTCTGGTAATTCCCATGATCTTATCGGTTTCATACACTGTTAATGAAGTCCTTTCTTGTCCATGATTTTGTCCATTTTTTTATTTAGTCATTGGACAAGAGTTAAACGGAAAGCTTTGTGGTCCAATAATTGTTTCTATTAAACAGCATCTAAAAACTATATGCTACCTATTGGTTATACACAAGCCCTATTTCAGAGGCAACCTGGAAAATAGTCCACTTGGACTAGGTCAGCTATTTATAAATGCTGCTGAGAAGAAGATGTCTCTAGCTGGTGTGGCCAAGTGTTCTGGTCAGTTCAGTTCTTTATACTTCCTTCCTGCTCTTCACTGTGCTTCTAGCTAACAGCAAAACCTGCACATTTTACCATTAAATGAACAGTTGCCCTCACATAAACAGCAAGTACCTTGCTTTTGGCACATTCGGCCATTCAGAAATGTTCTAACCTCAGATAACCACAAAAGTATGTTTCACTAACTTCCTGTCCACTCTTTAAATTGCTTTATCTGTAAAACTAAGTGAACTAGATCTTTTAAAACATCAACACATCTTTGTATAGGACTTAAACCTGCTTGAAAGCTGGTTTGGACAGAAGCCTGCCAGAATGTTTGGATGTGTATGTGTGTATCCATCTGAAAGAGGTGTTTTAAGGTTTTGGATACTAAAGAACCCTTGGAGCCTTCAAGTTTACTCTACTGGCCAGTAACTATGGTGGGACTGATTGGCGGTGATGAGCATGTCGAGGACTTTGGCAGACAGCACAAAGACTTCCCCTGGAGATGTCCATTGTGCAAGTGACTCCCTCCGGATCTGAGAACGTACCAGATTCCGGCACATCTCGGCATGGGTCTAATACACTTCAATCTCCAATTAGAGAATGAGCAGTCTACTGCTGGGAACAGGGCAGAGCTCACTTTCCTACAGTCAGCAACCTAAATTATTATTTGCTAGGTTTTAGACTTAAAAAAATGTTTCCTCATTTGTTGTTATGAGTTTATTTTATTTAGTTAATGTAATTAGCAGAAACAAAATACTTGAAGACTTGTCTACACTGATTTGTATTTGTTCTGTGGTTATTGCTGTAGTTTTGAGTTTCACTAGTTAGTAGGGAGCTGATTAGGAAAGACACACAGCTTGAAATTAATAACATTTAATAACAATTAATAACATCACATTTGAAAGGTGTCATAGGGGATGAACGTGAGAAACACCCCCAGTTATTTTTAGACACACTTATTGAACTGATTTAGATCACGCCACTCACAAAAATTTTCCATGCACCTTGAGCGTCAATGAGATAAACAGCATAGCTCATATAACCAACATGGCAAATTCTACACTAACCTCAGCAATTTATTCTTGAAATATTAGAAGTTTTGTATTTTGTTTTGTATTACATTCGAAAGTGACCCACAACATGGCAAGAAATAACATGCCATGCTAGAAAAGCAAAAAATAAATAAATAATAATAATAATAATAAGGCTCTAGAGCACAGTGAAGACAGAGAACCAGATATTAACTGTGTCGGCTGGCTGCGGAAAATATTATCTTGGGACAAGCAAATGTTCAACTAATATTAGACGTAACTGGGTCAAGTATAGTTACTTCCCAAATGTGTCCTAGAACCTCCTGACAGCCTGATTAAAAAAAAAAAAAAAAAACTTTTTCCTAATATAAAGATCTGATTTCCTAGAAAGTGTTCAATCTTTTGCAGATAACACATATATGTGACTTTGAGTACAATAAAATAATTTAGTTCAATGAACTTAATCTAGATCAATCATCTTCAACTTCAGGTTAGTTCCATTTGCAGTTTAAAAAGGCACAATACAAGAGTAAAAAATAAATAAATAAATAAATAAATAAATAAAACTAGTTTCACCCTGCTGGAACCAAATGTGACATGACCTAATGAAAGCAAATAAACACATTTAGATAAATCAATAGATTAAACCAGCCAAAAGACAAATGTGCAATCAGCTCATTAGTGTTGAAAATGCTCTTAACCGAATCAACCTCACAGATAAAAAACAATATTTTGTATTCTTGCAGGTAAACCTTGATTTCAAGACTTTGAAACTAAACAAACAAAAATTGAAACCAAACATGATGTGTAGCAACCTAATATAAATGATACATTAATTACAATATCCCAAAAACTTAACCAATGCTAATAGCTAAAACGAGACTCATGATTTAAACACTTCAAAAACATTATAGGCTAAACTTGAAAAAATTAAACATAGCTATGACGCAAACTAAAACAATGTAAGCACCCATAAACCTTATGGCACAATAACAGAAAAAAGACAGCTCTCAACCAAATAAATTCCAGCAATAACATTGTTTTACCTGTGTGACTGGGTAACTCAAGCTTGGGTTCGCATTTTGGAAGAGAGCATTCTGAAAATACAGAGACAGACAGAAAGAGAAAGAAAGGGGTTAGATAAAGTACACCCTCAATCTTTTCCTAGACACTTTGAAGTTTTAGACTTTGAAGACTTTTTACATCATGAAACATACAGTATAGTCTAACACATAATTAAAGAACAATTCACATTACATAAGTGTGACAGAGGAAGAGGAAAGATCAGAGGTTAGAAAACCATAAAGCATAGCTAAATTTAATATTCAAAGTTTGCTTTAAATCTATTTTGATTTAAATAATCTGACTGAAACTATCTTAAGTATGAAGTCATTTCTGTTATGCATTGTCACGTCCTCATCATATTTTAATATACTGGATAAAACAATTTCATAAAAATGGAAATCATATGACTTCTTTTTTTTTTATCACAATATCAGATCAAAGTGAAAATAAGGGTGAATTTGGAAAAAAAAGCTGCAAACATGTGAAAGTATTAACAATTTGATTATTTTTATGTGATGTTTTCTACTAGTTTGTCTCACGTTAAAAACATTCCACACCTTGTCTGATACAAATGAAGAAATGTATGATTATAATCAAACAATTGATTTGATAATATGGTTATCATCAAATATTATCAGAATAAACCTCAACCTTGACACCTTCTGGCTAACTCTCAATCCCTGACTGAGCAATGGCAATTGCTCTGTATTTCCATTCTGCTTTGTTCCATCCTGTTACTCTGTGTATTTCTATCCTGTTGTTTTTATTGGCATTTTGTAAACAAGTTGATCATTGTGTTTTCTTAAACACCTTAAAATATCAAGTTAAGCATTCACACATGAATGAGGTTTAACCATTGCAAGTGTTTGCCCAGATAAAACATCCCGGCATGTGTGTGCTTCAGTCTGTGGCTTGCATTTAGTATGGTCTCTTGCCTATTGAGTATCCCGCTGAGACCGTGTGATATGATCTGATTGTAAAGAGTCGACCCCCTGATACAGCTAAGCCAAAATCCTCCCTTATTACACACTGAGGACTGAGGGCACTGATAAGCTGCTCTTCCTCACCGACACTGCACCAGAACTCTTGGCCTTTACCCTAACCTCAATATTACATGGCAAATGTCAGTGCTGATCTAGAAGCACCTGCTGGAAAATGTACCACTTCTTAGTCAGATAAGGGTTATATGGCATGGACCCTAATAATCTGATTGTAATCGTACTAGTAACACAAGCTGTGTTTACATGGACCCTAATAATCTGATTGTAATCAGACTAGTATTGTAGTCGGAATAGAAAAAGTCACATGTAATCATGTCAATGGAAACAAACTGGCCAAATACGATTAAAATTTCATTCGGATTGTAAGGTGTGGTTTAAACCTTTTCAAATCCATTCAACAGGATATGTCAACACTTGATCGGATTGAAAACTGAAACCGGAAAGTACTGTGCATGTGCAATGACAGAAATGGTATAATGATGTATGATGCACGAAACGAGATGACGTTATTGTTAAATAAAGTGATGTAAATGACTGTCATGTCATTGTAAAATTCTCCTTCCTCTTGTCGTCTGTTAAAGGATTAGTTCACTTTCAAATAAAATTTTCCTAAAAATTTACTCACCCTCGTGTCATCCAAGATGTTCATGTCTTTCTTTCGTCAGTCAAAAAGTAATTAAGGATTTTGATGTAAACATTCCAGGATTATTCTCCTCATAGTGGACTTCAATGGCCTTAAAACGGTTGAAGGCCAAAATTACAGTTTTAGTGCAGCTTAAAATGGCTTTAAAAGATACAAGATGAAGAATTAGGGTCTTATCTAGCGAAACGATCGGTCATTTTTTAAGCAAATGATCGCCTTGCACGTGCTTTCACCAAAACCGCACTTTCATATTCTTCAAAAAGCTTATGCTGTATGTCCTACGCCTTCCCTATAGGGTATAAGTAGAATATATTCTACTTAAGGAACGAACGCAGCGCCAATTTCCGTTTTTTCCGTATGTAGAATAGGGAAGGCGTAGGACATACAGCGTAAGCTTTTTGAAGAATACAAAAGTTTTGGCAGAAGCATGTGCAAGGCGATCATTTGTGTTTATAAAGCATATACAGTTGTATTTTTTTCGAAAATGACCAATTGTTTCGCTAGATAAGACCCTTATTCCTCATCTGGTATCGTTTAAACCCCTTTGAAGCTGCACTGAAACTGTAATTTTGACCTTCAACCGTTTGGAGGCTATTTAAGTCCACTATAAGGAGAATAAACCTGGAATGTTTTCATCAAAAACCTTAATTTCTTTTCGACTGAAGAATGAAAGACATGAACATCTTGGATGACATGGGGGTGAGTAAATTATCAGGAAAATTTTATTTGAAAGTGAACTAATCCTTTAAGTGGGCAGGACAATGTCTCACAACACCTTGATTCAGACTTTCAATTAGTTTTGGGCATGGGAAAAGGCCTTTTTACTGCTTGATAAATAAAACAGCACGACACAAAGCTTCATGTGATTATCGTCTCCTAATTATTACCCATAATAGATAAATATTAAGTCTGCTCTTTTAAAACAAAGAAAGGAAGCTATTGTATAAGAATGAGCAAACAGCAGAAAACTTTGTATATTCGTGCAGTGTGCACATGTCAAAAAAAAAAAAAAAAAATCAATTCAGAATCAGACATATAATTGCAATCAACCCAATCACTTTATTTAGCGTGCATGTAAATACTATGTTCGGATTCATTAAAACACAAGGTTTCCATGTAAACGTAGCTAATTTCAGGCCCCAGTGGTCTCTTCTCAAGGGCAAAGACCTCAAGGTAGGAATGACTGATTTACCCCAACAGGTTTTTAGGTGAATGCACCTGTGGTAGTAGCTTTTGTTGTTGTGTAGCTTGTGCAAACACACACACAATGAGACAAAACCTTTTCACACATTATTTCTTTTAATATAAAATGAATTAAATTCAAAAATGAGAACTCTGTCAATATTTACTCATCTGTATGACTTGTTCTTTTTTCTTTCTTAAAAAGTACTGATAACCACTATAGAGGCGACACAATAAAAAACCAAAATTATTTAAAAAAAACTGTAAACATTTGTGACCACGTGTCACACAGAGACTTCTGGGTCCTTTTCCTGTTGTTTACAGTAAATTATATGGTAATATAATTGATATATTATCATAAAAATATAAACACCATTTAACATTTTTTTCTGTATATGGTAAAGCATCATACAGTGTAGACAGGTATATTAAAATAAAACCACTTAATGAAATATATGTCCATAAGTAACAGGCATCTATAATATACTGGCAGAGTATTTTTTTACGGTGAATATCTGGGAATCACAGCTGCCAGTTGTTTTAATGTAGAAAATTTAGTGGGATATTTTTTGTAATCTTCATTATTTTTTCAGATAACATAGTCTTCATCTAATCTTCATTTAAAGGGTTAGTTCACCCAAAAATTTAAATTCTGTCATCGTTTACTTCCTCTTTCTCATATAAACATTCATCATCGCACACATTAGTTATGGTAAATTAACGCTCAAGCATGTTTGCTTGATGTGCAAGAACCAATTAGGTTCATTCTCACGTGTTATGCAGCACGGGTTTGGAACGACATGAGGGTGAATAAATCATGACATCATTTTCATTTTGGAACTAACCCTTTTGTGAACTAACCCTTTAAAGGCCGGATCCTGTGTCAGCATCACATGCATTCGTCGTGCTGCTCACGTGTTCAGCTTCGGCCAATACTGAGCTGGCGTTCGGATGTAAACAAGGAAGCCTGCACTGAGTTCACTACGTATGACAACGGTTTAAATTGCTGAATAAAGTCGTTATTTTTGGTTTGTTTTTGCACACTAAAAGTATTCTCGTCACTTCATAACAGGCTGAACCACTGTAGTCACTGTAGTCAATAGGGATGTCCCGATCACGTTTTTTTGCCCTCGAGTCCGAGTCCGAGTCATTTGATTTTGAGTATCTGCCGATACCGAGTCCCGATCCGATACTTAATAGCCTACGTAAAAAAGAATAAAGAAGAGCGAAAAACAGATCCAGGAACAGTGCTTTTCAGGTTTTTCAGGTATCTAACAGTTTTCAAATAGTAATCAAATATAAAATATCACTGCATATTATCTTTACTGTATAAAATAAATAAAGATTCATCATTATTGAAGTTACAAAAACTATTCAGTCAAGAGCAGTGAGTAATTTCTTTGTTATTTGTTGTTTGATTTAACATTAAATACAGGCAGCAGGAATAGTTGTTTTCCCTTTAAGACATGCACGATCCAGTACATATACTGTTCCACATGCGCTGTCTTTCTCGACTAATATACGTTCACTTAAGACATAACCGACTATGTTTGCTAGGATACTCGCTAGGACGGGCATGTTGACATAATTTTTGTATGAATGTGGCCGCCGAAGCGCAAGACTTGAAAGAGAATGAGTTAGTTTAAAAACAGACAGCAACGTGTGCTGTTCAGGTCTCACCTGCGCTCGCGCGCTATCAACACCCGGGTGATGACGGCGTAAATGACTGGACATTAGAGCAGACTGCACTCGCAGTTAACAGTTTACAAAGAGTGACTGTTTTGTCCACGCTTTCTGATTATCGTTGTTGTAACGTTTTGTGCATCCATCGACTGAAACATACATTATCTGAACTCTGTCTGTTTTCCACGTTGCTATTTTAAACAAAACATATTAACCAATAGATGCGTCGTCATTCGAGATGGACTGCATTACAAGTGCGGTCCGTAAGTGGAGAACCGTGTGAATCGATTTTTTTACCGAGAACCGTTGCACCCCTAATACATATATATCCGAGTCCTGATCGGGAGGTAATGTCCGATTCCGATCGAGTCTGAAACCACATGATCGGGCCCGATTTCCGATCACGTGATCGGATCTGGACATCCCTAGTAGTCAACCATGTTTTCAACTACCTTTCTGGACATCAAAACGTGCAATGTCGTTGCTGCCTATGTGTGGATCAGATACCCTTGGATTTCATCAAAAATATCTTAATTTGTGTTCCAAAGAAGAACGAAGGTATTACCGGTGTGGAACGACATGAGAGTGAGTATGACAGAAATTTCATTTTTGGGTGAACTAACCCTTTAAGATTTATCTAATTGGCCCACACAGGACACAGTGTTTGAATGACTGTGGTTTTGACTTTTAAAAGAAACCAGGAAACTTTTTAGCATCTGCGTATGCATCACTTCCTCTCCTGGGCAGCCCACTGGCTTCATCTGCCTTCATTTCAAAACGCAACTCTGAGATAAACACATCCACAACATCCTCCACTAAAACATCTGTTCCTCATTGTAAAAACAATGTACTCTAAACTCCTTCAAGAGATGGAGAGCGAGAGATGTAAACTGAAGTAATCTTCTTCCAATTATAAAAGATGACAAAGCAGCATTGTCTATTCATGGACCATAATGCTCTCCTGCATTTACATTCAATCACAGCCGACTGAAAATAACACTGAAGTGAACAGCAAATGAAGAGATTTAAACCCTACATACTCGGGGGCTGGAGCACCCACAGAAATGGTCGAGCACCCAGAGAAAAATACGAGATATTCTCCATTGATTTTAAACAATAAAAATCGATTGGAGCTTTCAGACACGATCTTCACCCTTTTTATAGTTTATTTATTGTTTCTATAGCGATATTTTAATAGCAAACGTCGAGAGCGCATCCGAGTGAAGCGCAAGCACAAACGGCTCTGCTCTCGATCAGATACATGCGCCCGCTCAAACTCAAACTCTCCTTGCATCAGATATCAGCGAGAGCATTACTCGCGACAACACTCGTGAAAAGAATGTTCTTTTGGGTCGAAATTCTCACCTCGCTGCACGGATATAATGCAAATTAAACATTTAGTTGATGTTAATTTGAGTTAAAGAAGAAGCGAACTAGAGCTGAAACTTGTTGCTGAGGAACGTTGTGGCTCGTGTCTTCAGACATGCACGTCAATCTATCGCTTGACTCTTCTTTCCAGGGAATGCACAAAATGCACACAAACATGTCCCTGCTCTTGATATACAAACAATAATGAACTTCTTTAAACTTAACGAGAAAAAAACTATACGAGGGCAGATTCGAACCCATGAAACTTAGAGCACGGCTGAACCTCTGAACCTCACGGTTGAAACTTAGTGCACGGCTGAACCTCTGACTCTATTAACAAAAATTCTACCACAAGACCATTAAAAAATACGAATACTAAGTGCAGATTTATCTATAATACAATAAAACTGGGCACCCACTGGCAGAAACATAAATCGGCGCCTATGAAACCCTATATATCCAATTTTTGGACAAAAGCACAGTTGTATTCTTTGAGGTACCTAGTAGTACCATGTTAACAGAATAATATTAGTATGTCATGTCATAATCATTCATTGCCATGGTATTATCATCTGATGTGGTGCAGCAGCCACAGTACATTTTTTGGATAATTACATGAATGGCACCCAATATCTAAGTTCACTGCTTCCCTTAGTCTTGAAATTATTTTCCCAGGTCGAAAAGAATCCTGGATCTGTGGTGACCACATTACAGCAATAGCATGGAGGATGATAAGATAATGTTTGCTCATCAGGGCTTCATAATATTACATAATGCAAGGCTTTATACTTCACAAGCCATAATGGCTATGCTTAACAACACGGCCTATCGTATACAAGCTTGCAATTCGGATTAAATAAATTGGACTCTGGGCACTGTGCCTGATCTGCTCCAGGATGCTTAGGTATTCATAGTTTTCACGGGACGTCACACACTTATGGTGCGTGTGAACGCACCATAACGGAGCCATCGAACTTCAACAAAAATATCTTAATTTGTGTTCCGAAGATTAACGAAGGTCTTACGGGTGTTGAACGGCATGAGGGTAAGTAATAAATGACACAATTTTCATTTTTGGGTGAACTAACCCTTTAATAAAGGCCTTCTGAAGCAAAGCAATGCATTTGTGTAAAAAAAAAATAAAAAATTAATAAGTTATGAAGTAAAATATTTAGCTCCACCAGACCGCCTTCAGTATTCAACTTAAGAAGAAAGCGCAACACCTCTCGCAGTTCAAAAAGCTTACACTACGTCCTACACCTTCCTTATTCAACTTACAGAAAAAGCGTAATTAACGCGATGCCAGTTCCGTTTTTTAATGCATCGCTTCACTTCAGAAGGCCTTTATTAACCCCCCAGAGCCGTGTGAACTGTGTTTATGATGGATGGATGTGGATGGAAGCTCTTTCTTCAGCTCATACTCGTTGGTATTGCTCACCACCATTATAAAGCTCGAATGTGTCAGGATATTTATTAATATATCTCTGATTGTGTTCATCAGAAAGAAGAAAGTCATATACACCTAGGATGGCTTGAGGGTGAGTAAAGCTTGGTGTAATTTTCATTTGAAAATGGACTAATCATTTAATGTACTATTTATTGCCTCAGAATGTTGTTTTAGAATATTACGAGTTGTGGAGGAATTCTGTTGAGGAAAAGAATGTCTTTTCTCAGAACAAACATAAAGCACAACAGAACTATATAAAGGCTATTCACAAAAGCGCGTTTAAACTAAAGGATTTATATAAACCCGATTTCAAAAAAGTTGGTACACTGTACAAATTGTGAATACAAACAGAATGCAATGATGTGGAAGTTTTAAATTTCAATATTTTATTCAGGATACAACACAGATGACATATCAAATGTTTAAACTGAGAAAATGTATCATTTTAAGGGAAAAATAAGTTGATTTTAAGTTTCATGGCATCAACACTTCTCAAAAAAGTTGGGACAAGGCCATGTTTACCACTGTGTGGCATCCCCTCTTCTTTTTATAACATTCTACAAACGTCTGGGGACTGAGGAGACAAGTTGCTCAAGTTTAGGAATAGGAATGTTGTCCCATTCTTGTCTAATACAGGCTTCTAGTTGCTCAACTGCCTTAGGTCTTCTTTGTCGCATCTTCCTCTTTAAGATGCACCAAATGTTTTATATGGGTGAAAGATCTAGACTGCAGGCTGGCCATTTCAGTACCCGGATCCTTCTTCTACACAGCCATGATGTTGTAATTGATGCAGTATGTGATCTGGCATTGTCATGTTGGAAAATACAAGGTCTTCCCTGAAAGAGATGACATCTGGATGGGAGCATATGTTGTTCTAGAACTTGGATATACCTTTCAGCATTGATGGTGCCTTTCCAGATATGTGAGCTGCCCATGCCACACTCACTCATGCAACCCCATACCATCAGAGATGCAGGCTTCTGAACTGAGCGCTGATAACAACTTGGGTTGTCCTTGTCCTCTTTAGCCCGGATGACATGGCGTCCCAGTTTTCCAAAAAGAACTTCAAATTTTGATTTGTCTGACCGCAGAACAGTTTTCCACTTTGCCACAGTCCATTTTAAATGAGCCTTGGCCCAGAGAAAACGCATGCGCTTCTGGATCATGTTTAGATATGGCTTCTTTTTTGACCTATAGAGTTTTAGCCGGCGAATGGCGCCGTGGATTGTGTTCAATGTTTTCTGGAAGTATTCCTGAGCCCATGTTGTGAATTCCATTACAGTAGCATTCCTGTATGTGATGCAGTGCCGTCTAAGGGCCCGAAGATCACAGGCATCCAGTATGGTTTTCCGGCCTTGACCCTTACGCACAGAGATTGTTCCAGATTCTCTGAATCTTTGGATGATATTATGCACTGTAGATGATGATAACTTCAAGCTCTTTGCAGTTTTTCTCTGAGAAACTCCTTTCTGATATTGCTCCACTATTTTTCACTGTAGCATTGGGGGAATTGTTGATCCTCTGCCCATCTTGACTTCTGAGAGACACTGCCACTCTGAGAGGCTCTTTTTATACCCAATCATGTTGCCAAATGACCTAATAAGTTGTAAATTGGTCCTCCAGCTGTTCCTTATATGTATATTTAAATTTTCCGGCCTCTTATTGCTACCTGTCCCAGCTTTTTTGGAATGTGTAGCTCTCATGAAATCCAAAATGAGCCAATACTTTGTCATGACATTTCAAAATGTCTCACTTTCAACATTTGATATGTTATCTATATTCTATTATGAATAAAATATAAATTCATGAGATTTGTTAATTATTGCATTCCTTTTTTTATTCACAATTTGTACAGTGTCCCAACTTTTTTGGAATCGGGTTTGTACTCTCATTAATTTGATACGATATTCCACATAGGAAAAACAGTTACTGACCTGATGCAGACTAATACACACATAGCTGAAGCTGATGGGTCTGGTGCGAGGTTTACGTAAGGTAACGTGAAAATAAGCAGGGCAGTCTGAAATCTGCCCCAATAGACCTTATTCAGAGCAGCGTCATTACAGGTATAAAAGCGAGGCTGTGAGGGATAGACTTACAGTGTTTTCAATGGCACGCACTGTAAAAAGCTGTATAAAGCTCTGAGATCACTGATAATTTTCCACAGCTCATGTTGTCTGGAGTTTTTTTGTCTACTGAAACTTCTTGGAAAGATATTTTTGCAGTGTTTCGTCAGCAGAACAATTCAACCCAACCCAATCAGTTCAACCCACTGAAATGATGTATGTCTATCCCTCACAGCCTCACTTTCATTCCCATTAAAAAATAAAAGATGATGCTGCTGTGAAAAAGGTCTACGGCTATAAATTAGAGCACGCTGCAGTTCCATTTTTCACCACAGATTTACTTTGGAAAACTGTGGGGTGCTGTAGAGCTGGGCAGGGCTTAGTATCATGATACATGCCTGTCACATCTAGATAATCCAAAGAATATTTGTTGCAGAATGCTGAACACATTTACAATTTATTATTGATTCTGTTTATATGGAGGTCTATATTTTGGATGAATATTTCCTGCCCTTACAGACGAGCCACGGCTGATATGGACCACAAGTGCTCAAAACTTGCAGTTTGTTCACATAATTTGAGAGGAGATCTAAATATTTGTGGTTTGGAACAAATGGAAAATTGACAGGTATGTGCTGCAGTGTTTATGGATATTTTACCCCACAGGTCCCTGTATCAGTCATGTGACTGAATTCTTGATGTGGGACAACTTTGTCATTTGTGTGTTCATTATTGTTTGTTATGAACATCCACTATTGGCTAAACCAATACAGTTTCATTGGAACTATCTGTTTTTCAAACCACTGGCAGATGAGGGAAGTGTTTTGAAAACAATATTTTTTTTTGCAATTCCACTTGGTGACACTAGTGCCACAGAAATTACACACTTTGGCATTAAATTATCTTATGCACTCTCTGAGTGGATTTATAGTGGAGTGATTACTTTAGACAAGCAGCTATGATCCATAACATTAACACTATCCACAAACCAACATAAAGTGACCATGAGAAGGGAAAATTTGATCTCATTTTTCATATCATGATAGTCAGATGTGTAATTGTCTCAAATAGCATGTTTCTCTCCAATGTAATTATGTTTTATAGTTGATCAAAGTGAGGCAATGTTAGGAAATATCCCAAACCACAATCCTCCCTTCACTTTTAGCTAACCTCTAATTACACATACAAAGACGTAAGTTGAGAATGATTTTAGAAATGACAGATCTCTTCAAGTCAAACATTGCCAGTACAGGAAATGAGCAATTTCATTAGTCTGCATTTGGCAAAGTGGCACAATTATTGAGAAAACTATAGCTTTCATATGGCAATCATTTTATCTGAAGTCAAAAAGTCACTTCAGTATCGGAGGTAGCGAAAATAATATCTTAATGTTTGGCATCCATTAGCTTAATAACATCCTTTCCTTTACAGAACGAGGCCACAGTAGCTATTCACACTTCATTTGAATCTTTAATTAAAAAAACAGGGTGTTGAGTGATTACAAATTTGGAAAGATAGTGCAACAACCCCCTGAGATGTTCCTCATAAAAGGCACAGTGCCACCACAACAGAGAATCATGGGTTCGGAAGTCACAATTTCTCGCTCTATATTGCAACAGACTTCAAAGGAGGTTTGGGGGTGCCAATTATGAGACACAACAGAAAAGGGTTGAAAAGAGTAACTCAGCTCAGATGGGAACATTTTCTATGGAAGTGGTCTGCTGCTGGTAGACTCTGAGGGAGGGCTCAGGTTTTGTGTGCTCCAGCCTTCAGCTGTTCTGCCACATTGTGAAGTGAGCTGAATATGTCATGACAACCTCAATCATCCCACAAGTGTGTGAATAGAGCTGTGTCTTCAAGTCAGAAGATACGGATGTAACATGGTTCACAATCTAACGCAACACTTGCTATTTATGTATGTGTCAAGTTACATAGTACACATTGTACTATGTACAGGTTGAGTTGCCCTTAATAGGATGTGAATTAGTTCATTCATCTGTAGATCTTAATGGCTTCTAAATGTCATAAATTGTTAGCAATACAGATGGAAAAAAAAAAACTGTTCATTTGTGATGCACTGAAATTAATTTTTGGTAACACTTTAGTTTGGGGACCAATTTTTACTATTAACTAGTTGCTTATTAGCTCACATTTTGTCTGTTTATTAGCACTTATAAAACATATTAATGCCTCATTCTCAACATGTTCTCCAACCAATACGCCCATATAGGTCGGTTGTCACTTTCCTGAAATACGACCCATAGGAGCGTTTACTAAAGTTGTTGTTGGCTGCACCAGTTTGTTTTTATTGCCGTTTTCGGAGCTTGTGGCGACTACAGAGACCGTGTTTTTTTTTTTTTTTACAGTGTTAAAAAAAAGAAAAATGCTGGGTGTTTTAACCCAGCGGTTGGGTTAAATGTTTGCCCAACGTGCTGGGCAGTTTTACTTAACACAACTATTGTTTAAAAATTACTATAGCTCGTCCAATATTCTGAAACACATCTGCCACACACTCCACTCAAGGATGCCTCTAACCGCCTGAACAGACCATCATCACTATTCCGTGCTGGTTCTAGCAAAACACTGAGCCATTTTCTTTGCTCAGCATCAAAAGGTAGTTCAGAATGCAGGCCAAAGTTGGTGTGCAAGATCTGCTACAGTCCTTAAAACCGAACAAAAGCTCTTTAGGTGGGCGTCTTGCCCCAGAGAGACTGCATTCAAAGCTCAGTGACTAAGTAGGGCACTGATGAGACATCCAATGTTCTGGAAACACAAAATGTGTTTAACACGAAGACTGCCAGAGAGAAAGCTCGTCGTGCCAAAACTTGAGTGTTGAGCAGGCGTGGGGCAATTAACAGACCGACTGGAGGAGTCAGAGAGAGAGGCCTTCGTTCTGAAACATTGCTCTAGGATGCTGCAGTGCTATAAAATAGACACCCGGATACAAAGACTTTGCTCTGCTTTATGGGAAGAGTGAATCTTACACTTGGTTCTTGACATTCAGATCATAATACAACATGAACAAACCAGCAATTAAGCGCAAATAAGCAGTTTTCATTAATTACATGAACCATGAAGTGATATAACCAAACACTGTATTGAAAGCAAGTAAATCAACTTATTAGGGGTCAATGCTGTGTTAATCACGGCAAACTGCCACAAAAAAGACAACCACCCAATGATTGCTATACAGTCTGTATTAGGGATGTAACGGTACACAAAACTCACGGTTCGGTACGTACCTCGGTTTTGAAGTCACGGTTCGGTACGGTTTGGTGGGGAGAAAACTAAACATAAAATTGCATCTTTTTTTTGTAAACAGTGGTTTACTGAACAAATTGTTTTTTGTTTGTTTTTAAATATATTAAATTAAAACAAAGTTTCTTAAGGATAAAAAAAATATATCTTTGCTAATGCTATAAACTAGTATGTAAGGAGCCCTTACTTGCACATTATGCTATACTATAATATTAAAGGTTAACAACTGAGCCCAAACTATTGGCCTAAATTCAATTGCTTTTTATTTTTAGATAAAATAATCAACACTCAAATAACAAATTGTATGCAAATATGTAAGATGCACCTAAGGCAGTTTTTGCATTAACTTCTAAATGTTTTTACTCCAATTCGTTGTTGAAATATAATCATTTCTACACAGTGGTTGTCATTTTCATGACAGATTTATATAAACATACATTAAATAATCAAGACATCAATAAAAGGTTCAGTAAAATATAATGAATATATTGGCTAATAGAGTGCATATATTAAGCGAAAGAGTTCATTACTCTAGCGAACTAACAAGCTGTGAACACTGAATGGCTTTTAGTTAAGTAAAGTTGGTTTTATATTTGCACATTCGGACTTCTGATAAATTCAGACTTTCCAATAAATGTGCAATAAATTAATGTTTGCGAATTTTAAGCAGCGACATGATATTGACAACCAACGATTGTCAACTTACAACATTTTTCACAATCGATCAAAATAGGCAAGTATTGTTTTAATGCCATATTTACTTGTGAATGTCCACTGAATGTCCAATGTAGTGTGACTGACAAGGCTATTGAATACGGATGTCCGAATGTGCGAATATAAAACCAACTTTACCGAAGTATGGCTTTTCTGAGGTAAATGCTACATGACATATTGTTTACAAGCTGTTTTGTTGACGCCTTTCCGCAATTGAAACACTGATTTAGCGATTACAAGAGATATGACCATTTCAGTAAGTTGTACTGTATCTTTCAACATACCTTCAGATGTACTTTCATTCTGTAACTAGTATTAAAGAGGCAAAGATGATCGCGCTCCGTGCTCGCGCTGCCGGTTGAACTGAGGCGCCTGTACAGTGATGTCACGCCGCATCAAAGAGGGTAAAAACGGCATTTTCTGTTTTAATTTCATGTAATTTTCGTGGACAGAATTTGAAGATGACACTTTGATTCTTATCGAAAGTAACAAAACGCGGAGCTTATTGCGATTATTGGTGGTTAGGCTACAATGTTGCAATGTTGCATCGGTACACAGTGCACCGAACCGAAAGCCCTGTACCGAAACGGTTCGGTACGAATACGTGTACCGTTACACCCCTAGTCTGTATATAAGCAAATTCATTTATTAATCAACATAGATAATAGCTTCTGGAAGTATTCTATATTGGTAAAAAATGAACACCCAGCCTTAACTGACTCGGGTCTTTAACATGTGACTTAAACTCAGCACAGAGACTGACATTTTATATTATATAATGTGAATCTGCTGTTTTTGCACTGATGCCTGACTGCGTTGCTTCCATCAAGTTCCATAAACTAAAATTGAAAACAGTTGAGTCCAATTTTTCATTTGTGAAGTATTCATTCAAATGAATAAGCATTTCTGCATGGTTATGTAATACTTAAATCATACAATTGCAAACTAAATTAACTACCTTGAGGTGGGTATATTTGTAGCAGTAGCCAACAATGCATTGTATGGGTCAAAATTATTGATTTTTCTTTTATGCCAAAAATCATAAGGGTATTAAGTAAAGATCATATTCCATGAAGATATTTTGTAAATTTCCTACCGCAAATATATCAAAAAAGTATTTTTGTGAGTGGATATGCATTACTAAAGACTTCACTTGGACAACTTTAAAGGCGATTTTCTCAGTATTTTGATTTTTTTGCACCCTCAGATTCCAGATTATCAAATAGTTGCATTTCAGCCAAATATTGCCATACATCAATGGAAAGCCTATTTATTCAGCTCAATTTTGTTTTTTTGGTTTTTTTTTTAATTACCCTTATGACTGGTTTTGTGGTCCAGGGTCACATTTGTGATATTTAGACATTAATATAATGCTAAATTTTGACTTCATTGTTACACAATTGTTATCAAATCATGTTTGCTTCAGTCTACTGTTCTCTGACTAAATTTCAAGTGAGACCCAAATATGATTCAAACTCATTTTCTGATGTAATGTGACTTTAAACAATCCATGACCATGACTGATGACTATTTTCTAAGTTCTTGAGAGCCCCAGGGCGTTCATACTTTAATTTCCTCTACCTTCAATGACCACATTATTCCCTATACATTATTCCTTTGTAGCACATGCACTAAAACATCATGCCTTATTACTGCTCACAATAAAGTTGGATAACAGGCTGAAACAGAGAGAAAAGAGAGATTGTGATATTGTAAGACTCCTGCTGTCACTTAGGGTATCCATGGCCCATTACAGAGTCCCTCCTTGGATGCACCTGGTACTGCAGAGACAGCTGACACAAATCACAGCAACAGCTGACTGCAACAACCCAACCAAAGTGGTGCATAAATGAGCTCAAAATTCACACCATCAAGGTGAAATGTGCAGTTAGTGAAATGTAGGGTAATGGTGTATTAACGTGATGTTGAATGCAGTGGGCTGGTGATGCATGACATCATTGAGATGCATGACAGGACTGACATGGCAGCACCGTTACAAATACATAGCTGCTTCAGCCAAGCTTTATGACGTCACCTCACTCTGAACTCAAACATCACGCTTATAAACAGTGACGCATGACAACAGTTTTTAAGAAACAAATCTCTTAACTGACTTGTTTTATGAATAGGCTCGCGCACAATGAAATGTAACGTCATATCCCAAATAAATGTGATATAAAAGCACTCATATATCTTAACCTGCCAACTCTATCTGGCAATAAATTCACGTCTGCGGATTCACAGTAGCTAACCATCATCAACATCTCAAAAAAAAAAAAAAATCTGATCTATGGTACTACGATCTGTTCGGTGACGCATCATTGGGGTGAACCGGGATCCGGATCAGCGGGTCATCATCACAAAAACACCGAGGCGCGCGCCCCTCTCTTCTCCACTTACCGGATTTAAAAAACGCCGCTATGTCGGCCGCCTCCTTAGATGTGTCCTCTCCCTCCCCTGAACTCATCCTTGGATCAATGATTCTCCCTCAACAAAACTCCGCAAACAAACGGATCAGCGTCGGTTTTCCGAGATAAAGTTACTGATCGGGAATAAATCCTCTTCATTGAAAAGCAAAGAGTGGCGTGTGGGGATTCGTTCCTGTACTCGCTGAGCACGGACCCTCCATCTTGGCTTTAGCTCGCTGGAGAGGTGTCGGTACCGATCGGCGGCGCTCCTGAGTTTCAGCTGGGAGAGAGGAGGAGGAGGAGGAGGAGGATGAGGGAGAGGGGAGGTCTTCTTCAGGAAGGGGGTCTCCTGGAATCCCCTACTTCCCCATACACCCCCCACAGGTCACCTCAGCTATATCACCAGCTGTAGCCTAAAAATGCCGTTTTTAGGATGCTGGTTCCATACATTCCATTAAAAAAAAAACATTATAGCCTACCTCTCTTTTCTTTACAAAAAAAAGTTTGATTTAATAAAAATGTCAAGTAAAAATAGTAAAATGCTTTTCTTGAAACTTGAATAGGCTATATGCCATTGACCTTTTATATCCCCCCCCCCCCAAAAAAAAGGAAAAAAAAAAAGTTTTCAAATGTAATATAGGCTACATTTTTACAGATATGATTTCTTTTTTTTTTTTTTTTTTTTTTTTGAGTCATGCATATGCCTATCAGGGCCTTTTGCTACGTAATTTTCATTTAAAGGTCAACATATAGTTTCAGACTTGTGCTTGACACATTCGTGAGGTTCCAATGGAACAGTCTCTGTATGTTTTCTTGTCATATCATAACAAAATGTTTGTATGCTGATTACACCATACTGACCTAGTAAATATATCAAAAAACAGTATATAGTATATAGTAAATAATATATTTATATGCGATTATATAGTAATAATATATAGTAAATAGTAAACAAATTTGCTTCACTGCAATTTACTGAATTGCAATTAAATTAAACTCAACAGTCACAACAGAGAAATGTTTTTATCTCAACAGAAGTTTTGAGACAACACATTATGCCTATATATTCACTGGTATATTTTTCTAAACTAAGTTCAATAAAAAATAAATAAATAAATAAATAAACAATTAAAAAAAAAAGATTTTAATTTTGCCATAAACACACAAGCTTGTGTACCATTTTAAGCATTGATTATTAACATCATCTGCTTCTGGAACCCACAAGTAGGCCTATATCCTATTATTGATGTGTAATTCACACGGAATAAATCTATTTTATATCAAAAAGCTGTATATTCATCCACCTGCGCAAAGATGTTGTTTTATATTAAACAGCACTGCAACACTGTTTCAACGTTCATCCATATGTTCACTTTCCCAATGATACGATGTAACATGCATGAAATGGTGTGAGAACTGAAACAATTGGGCCCTCTAGTGAAAGTGCGGAGGAATTACAGTGGCACAATAGCGCCCTCTTGTTTCATGAAAAACTGCAGCAAGACACGAACTCAAGACGATTCACAATCACAGTCAGCACCCCCACAACTTTCAGTCGTTGATGGCACATTTCTAAAATCGGATTTATTTAAAACTTTAAATCTGATATACGTTTGTGTTATACAAATGTGCTGCGTTTTGATGATTCACCTCCCACATTCCTGAACATAACATTGTTAACACGGCGAAAATATCTTGAGCTGTAAACATTACTAATAAAGTTTAAAGCCGTATAAAGGGGAGTGGGGGTATTTTCGTGTTCGATTTACGGGATCAATGCAGTGGAAGTGAGACCTGTTCTCTGAACTCACTGGGCCGGGGCACTTTCATTTTACCCCTAAAAACCTTACCCCTGACGTCGGCATCTCTATGGCAACTGCCAACAACAATTTATAGCTTGGTCACAGCATGGTACACACTAAAATCCTTCTGGACACCGATACTACAGCGTGGAAAAAAACATAGTTCAGCTTTAGGATGAGATTTACAAACCTATAAAATTTTTAAAAGGTCAGCAAAAGATCATGGCTTTGAGTTACCGGACAGTGAAGTCGAACGTCAGATCCAGAGGAACTCATCAGCCCTCTGCTCCAGTGGACAACATTAAGGAGATGCAGGTCTGCTTCATTTCAGTTAACTCTTATCACCTCACACATATTGTTGTTGTTGTTATTATTATTATTATTATTAATGTGTGTGTGTGTGTATGTGTAATCATCTAAATAAAAAAAGGAAGAATTATGTTTTCTTTCTTTCTTTCTTTCTTTCTTTCTTTCTTTCTTTCTTTCTTTCTTTCTTTCTTTCTTTCTTTCTGAGCATACCAGACTATCTTTTTACTGGTTTTTGAAAGGCTTTGAAACAATTTGCACACTTTTATGGCTCTTAAATTAAGCTTATGGCCTACTTCTGTTTTAAAAGCTGATTAATGAAGTTTGAGAAAGGGGGGAAAAACAACGCATATTGAAGAACCTTTCAGGCTCCAAATAAATGAACTACATTTTTTATTGCAATGTTTTACAAATCACTAGATGGCAGCAAAACTCCGTGGCAAAATTTAGAATTGAACAGAATAGAATCTTTATTGCTATTTTTGGTCTGGTGGAAAATATCAGTACATCTTCAGACAGTGACACTCATAATTATGTAGGAAATGTCCAAACGTGCAAGTACTGTGTGTAATAGGCCTGCATGCAATATGATATTCACTCAATAATAGGCTATATTGTACAATGATCAATATATAATACCTTTCACGTTGTCATTCAGCAAAATGTACACCATGTACATGATGGTGTACATTTTGGTGGAGAGAGAAAAAAAAAAACACCAGCTAATTGACAACAAGTGTTCTGCAAATTGTGGTCTGTGCTATTTGCAACATGTTTCTGTATTGTGTTGTGAGTATTTGCACTGCGTTTCTACCTGTATATTGCATATTTGCAGCACGCTTCTGTATTGTGTTGTGACTATTTGCAGCCCCTTTCTGTATTGTGTTGTGAGTATTTGCCCTGCGTTTCTACCTGTATATTGCGTATTCGCAGCACGGTTCTGTATTGCGTTGCGAGTATTTGCAGTGCGTTTATGTATTGCGTTGCGAGTATTTGCAGTGCGTTTATGTATTGCGTTGCGAGTATTTGCAGCCCCTTTCTTGTATTGCGTTGTGAGTATTTGCAGCGCATTTCTGTATTTGGTTGCGTTGTGAGTTTTTTGCAGCACATTTCTGTATTGCGCTGTATTTGCAGCCCCTTTCTGTATTGTGTCTTTGCAGCCCATTTCTGTATTGTGTTGTGAGTAGGCTATTTGCAGTGCGTTTCTGTATTGTGTTGTGAGTATTTGCAGCTCCTTTCTGTATTTGGTTGCGTTGTGAGTTTTTTGCAGCACATTTCTGTATTGCGCTGTATTTGCAGCCCCTTTCTGTATTGTGTCTTTGCAGCCCATTTCTGTATTGTGTTGTGAGTATTTGCAGCCCCTTTCTGTATTGCGTTGTGAGTATTTGCAGTCTATTTCCGTATTGTGTTGTGAGTTTTTTGCAGCACATTTCTGTATCGTGCTGTATTTGTAGCATGTTTCTGTATTGTGTTGTGAGTATTTGCAGCGCATTTCTGTATTTGGTTGCATTGTATTTGCGCTGCGTTTCAATATTGCGTTGTATTTGCATCGCATTTCTGTATTTGGTTTCACTGTGAGTATTTGCAGTGCATTTCTGTATTGCGTTGTATTTGTAGTGTGTTTCTGTATTGCATTGTATTTGCAGCTCGTTTCTGTATTGTTTTGTATTTGAAGCGCATTTTTGTATTTGGTTGCATTGTAAGTAGGCTACTTGCAGTGTGTTTCTGTATTGCATTGTATTTGCAGCCCGTTTTTGTATTGTGTTGTATTTGCAGCGCGTTTCTGTATTGCATTGAGAGTATTTGCAGCTCGTTTCTGTATTTGGTTGCACTGTAAGTATTTGCAGTCCATTTCTGTATTGTATTGTGAATATTTGCAAAGCGTTTCTTTATTGCATTGAGAGTATTTGCAGTTCATGTGTTGTCAAACTGATTATGTTTTCTTAATTTGCTGGTGTTTTATACAGTATATATCGATCGGTGTTATGCCGATCAGTCTCACTTCTTACCGATTCCCAGCCAATCCGTTTTGTTACCAGCGGTACAGGCAATAACGTCAACTGCGCGTTCTCGCTCTCTTCTCTGTCACGGTTTCAACCGGTTTCAACGGCTCTGGGTGAGTGAAGTGACACACGCCCTCGCGGGCGCCTCCTCTCTCGTCTCATTCGCTCCGGTTAAATAGTGCTTGTATTAAGCATAATTTTAGTCATTCCCGCAGGTTTCGCACTCACACCAAAAGTTTAAGCACGCGCACCATTATTCTATTATTCCTGAGCCCATGTTGTGAATTCCATTACTGTAGCATTCCTGTATGTGATTCAGTACCGTCTAAGGGCCCGAAAATCACGGGCATCCGGCCTTGACCCTTACGCACAGAGATTGTTCCAGATTCTCTGAATATTTGGATGATATTATGCACTGTAGATGATGATAACTTCAAACTCTGCAATTTTTCTCTGAGAAACTCCTTTCTGATATTGCTCCACTATTTCTCGCTGCAGCATTGGGGGAATTGGTGATCCTCTGCCCATCTTGACTTCTGAGAGACACTGCCACTCTGAGAGGCTCTTTTTATACCCAATCATGTTGCCAATTGACCTTATAAGTTGCAAATTGGTCCTCCAGCTGTTCCTTATATGTACATTTAACTTTTCCGGCCTCTTATTGCTACCTGTCCCAAGTTTTTTGGAATGTGTAGCTTTCATGAAATCCAAAATGAGCCAATATTTGGCATGACATTTCAAAATGTCTCACTTTCAACATTTGATATGTTATCGATATTCTATTGTGAATAAAATATAAGTTTATGAGATTTGTAAAGGATTGCATTCCTTTTTTACTCACAATTTGTACAGCGTCCCAACTTTTTTGGCAGAGCTTTCTCTCTCTTGGCCACTGAAGAAAAAAATGACACAATAGAGACAATTGACAGTACATAGCTGTAAAATCAATGTGGACAGCATATAGCTAAAATAATCTGGTTTTAGAAGAATGAATATTTATACACTACAGTATGGCCAAAAGTGTACTGCAGCACACTACTGTTTTATCTAGAATGTCATTGTATGATGGAACATTAAGATATGTTTTCACTGGAATTACCAGAAGAGCCAACGCACTCTGATTGCAATTCATAACTATTTTACATTTTGGCAAATTGGTGGTATATATTTTTTTTTGGACAAATTGTAGAAATTCATAAAAAAATGAAATATTTATGTTTTTTGTGGGTTATTATTAAAAATATTCATTGAAATATTATGTTAATGTAGACTGAACTCCTCCTCCATGAAACTAGAGTGAAGTGCTGTGCGTGTTTATTTAATCTTTAACCCAATGTTTATTACTGTAGCCTGAGTGACAGACAGAATGAGAGTACCTGTTCATTTTAGGTACAACACCAATATGTTGCCCAATACGAATGCCCAAGCATCAGCTGAAATGCATAATGGGATTTCTGGTATAGAAGCTTTGTATTCAGAGAGCAAGTTTTCCTAAATGACAAATCACCTTTGATTTCCTACAGTTATGCAGTTAGCGGTATCTTAGAAAGATCGATTTTCATGTAAATGTTCTTTACCCTTGTTCTTGTTTGTGCTGATGATAAGCATTATTGGTTTTTGCACTTGCACAAAAGTTTTTCTTTAAGAGAAGGTCTAAGAGTGGCCTTTAATGAGACCTAGAGCCTGAGTCAGTACTTCTGGATAATAAGTGGACTGGACTCTGCTTGTGTGTGTGTGAGTAAAAGTGTATGTGATGGGGTTCACTTGTGTGTTCTCTACTTGGAGAGCCAGCTTGCAGATCCTCTGCATAATTCAGCAGGAGGCTCTTCTTACACAAGCCCCTAGTAATAGGAAGATCCAGTAAAAAAAAAAAAAAAAAAAATCAGTCATAGCCACTGTGAAATATTGATGACCTAACTGCTTTTAAATGCAAACCTTCGCAATCATTTTCCTGGTATCAAACGCTCAGACTGCCCATGTGGGCACACAGTCTTCTGTGATCATGAATGGATAGTACCGTATGAGTTTGATGGCTCTCATTTGGTCGTTGTATGTGGAATGGCAGGCACTGGGTTCAGAAAGCAATGAATTATTGGGCAATTCCACGCAAAGGTCATCTTTACTATGAAAAAAAAAAGTTTTAACCAAAAGAACAAAACCCTTTTTAAATTGTCCATTTAGGTCTGTAATATACTGTATTAATGTGCTCTAACAGAAATTTTAAGAAAATTGCCTTGTTTATCCACAATATATGTGGTAAGTAACAATGCTTAAATTAAATTTTCAACCAACCATATTTCATGCTTTCAAAAAAGGGATCAAAGACCCCATTTTTTAAACTTTAATTTTAGCAGTAAGCATTGTGTAGAAAGATGGATACATGCCTGAGAAATAAATACACTCATTTAGTCATAACAGCACTGCCTGATGAATTTATAAGGGCTAGAATAAAGAGGTCAGGACGCTTCAGTGCTCTGTCACGTCCGTAACGTTTTAATGATTAAGTTTATGTCATATAACAATTATAAATGCAAATAACTTGAAACTTTATATGCAAAGCTAAATTATGTTTATGCTTATTAGGATCAACAATTCATTTCACTACGTTGCTGTGAACAACCATAATAAGCGTTACGGACGTGACCGTTACGGACGCTTCATATTAAATCCTATGAGTTTGCTTCTTTATATTGCTATCATCTGTTTCAGGCTTACCATATCAGAACATACCCAATAATCGCAATACTCTTTGTGCTTTGTTAGTTTTAATATGAAAAAGGTTTAACTTTCAAATTCAGTCGATTTTATTATTTTTTTTTTCAAAAATTAAACAATAGATGTCGCTCTTTAATAGCCTACGGCGTGTGACAGATTAGCTTCTGCAGCGCCTGTAAGCGGCGGATCAGGCGCACATGAACCGATCTTCTCTTCCTCTTGCCAGAGAACGAAATATGAACATCAAAAGGTAGGCCTATATGATACAGTACAACTTATAGAAGAGCATTGTGTCTCATAGGACACTTCCCTCGGGAATTGGGATGTCGCGTTACCTGTTGGTTAAAAATGAATAGCCTAGCCTATAATGATCACAATCCGCGCGATCAAACAAAATGAAAATAATACGATTGCAATAATTTTGACTTGAAATAAAGTTTGATCATTTTGACTCAAGACTCCGCTTTAAACTCTGAAAACTAGACGAAAAAAACCGTGTGGTCATTCATACACAAAACATAAAACTGACATGATTGCGATTGGCAATAGTGTCAATCGGTTCACCTGACTGTGGGGAAAACATGCGATTTTAAACTGCTTTATGATAAACATTAATATTTGTCAATGTATTTTAGCATGCAGTTCTGTAAGAAGGAAAATCATGGTCTCTAAATTGATTCTTGAACAACGCACATGCTTGTCAACATGAGAAATAGGTCTAATCTATAACCTTTTGCAATACAGAGTATAACGTTACATTTGTATAAAGTTTAGTAAAAAGTTGATCAATTGTGGAGTCTTACCATACTGGTATCCCAGATTTCAATATTTGGTGGTGTACATGCTTGCTTGAGGTCTCTGTGAAAGTTTTAAAGCAGTTTTAAAGCAGTCTTCTGTGCCGCTTTCAGACCGGTCACATCCGTAACGGAAAACTGTCACATCCGTAACGTTGTTTTTTCCTCATTAATGCGAACACGAAAAATGAAATAAAATTATTATTTTATGCTCTGTGGAGAGCCAACCCTTCTTTATTCGGTGGGCAGTATTACTTTTGGTTTGCGCAATGTAATTCACAGAATTCTTAAAAAATATGTTGTCACCCAAAACTTAGTGACTTTTTTTGTCACGTCCGTAACGCTGTATATTTCCCTCATCTAAAAAATAAAACAGTTGAGTAGACTGACATTTTTCTAATGTCTGGACTCCTTTGGTAAGGGATTATGAATATATAAATAGACGGTTCAATATGTTGCTATTAAATGCATTCTTTGAGCATTTATATTTCAAGTTTTGACTCCAAATGTCACGTCCATAACGCTGGAATTGCCCTATTACCAACTTAGTGTTCGCAGAAATATTTTGAACCCTAGCTGAAAAAGCTTTTTAACTGTCTTTAAAGAGGTTAACTTTATTATTTGTGTTCAAAAGATGAACGAAAGTCTTATATGTTTGGAATGATATAAGGGTGTATATGATGATTTTGGGTGAACTATCCCTTTAATGCTGTCACTTCAGGTACTACTTTCATCCTCTGGACTTTTGACAAGGGCAGTTGACTAGCTAATATAAATTTTTTTGTTAACACTGTGACTATACCGGACGCAACAGTTGTCACACCGCACCACAACAGCTCGAGGCCATCTACACTGGACACAACAAAGCGACCATTGCAAAACCATCGCTGTGTCCGAAATCAAATATTTCCCTACTATATAGTATGTGAAAAACAGTATGCCAAAAGTGTAGCATGTCCAAATACATAGTAGTTTGTGTGTAAATGTATGTTTTTGACCAAAGTTTCCATTTGGATGTCATTTAGTGAGAAATTACTATTGTATTAATTAAATATTCGCTTAGTTATCACCAAAGCTTGCGCTATTTTGATGTAGATCATTAGATCAACCAGTTTCATAAGGTACCTTTACGTGTCCTACCATCCTCAGTTGCATCCCTTCACTTCCATTCATTAATCGACACCCATGGGCTCATGGGATAGCATACTTTACTATGCTGCATCTGAAAGCTTAGGCAACTGACTTGTTTCCTCGCTGCTTTATCAGGCAATGACTTTGCAGGCAGTGTTTGCACACAATGACGGATGTAGTATGTCAAATTACATTCATACCACTTATATTCATACTATATAGAAATAGAACGTATTTATTAAAGTAAATTCAGATAGTACCTACTCAGACCTTACACGGTTTCGGACGCAGTGCATTTGTTCTTTGCGTCAGAAGTAGCGCAAGCACTTGCCTACTTCAGAAATAGAACATTTCATACCTGTTGACAAGAGCATATGCTGTTCTTTTTTTTTCTGACCATATTCATGCGGTATGGTCAGAGTGAGGTGACAAGGACACTTGCAAAGTTTAGTGTCAATATGTCAAAGCATTGCAGAGATACAGACTCAACAGTCAAGCCTCTTATTCGTTGCTGTAGTATATGAAAATGGTTTGGTCTATCAAAACGAAATCCATAACTTTTTGCTGGCATGGTCTGAAGATGATACGATTTGATTCGGGTGAAAATTGGACCAACTGTCTGGTGGAGGTAAAAGTGGTGGAGAGGAAGTTTTGCTGACTTTGGCAAAATTGGCATCAGTGTGCTCAGCATGACCCATGGAATCAATTAAGACCAGTTTCATTACAATAGGCCACATTTATATAAAGCTATTAGCATTTTTTTTATTTTTTATTTCGTTATAACATTTGACCACAATATTTGTCTGAAGGCCTTTTGAGTACCTTCAGAGCATGGTGCCGATGGCACATACTGAGTTTGTAATGGTACACCAATCCATTCATAAAATATAGCATTTTATATCATAATACTGTATTGTAGTTAACGGCAATTACATGTTTTGTTTTGTTCAATTATAATGCCACCAAGAGGCACAATCCCACCGCTTTTTGTATGTGTCCTCAGAGTGAGCCCATACATATGTGTTTCAAATTTGGTAAAAATTATAGAGTTATAGACATTTATATGTATGAGAACATAAAAAATGACCCATGGATGACTTTGTTTTGATTTTTTTGCCACTTCCTATCAAAATTTTGACATTTGGTCTTATACATGTTGTAAATAAACTAAGGTTCCGTCTTTCCTCCTGTTTCATCTCTGTCAGACTAACAGTTTCGAAGATATTCGAAGATATTCGAAGATATAGGTTTTTTAAGCTCTGAATCACCACGTCGCACAAACCATAAGGCAAAACCGAGCATGTTTGGTATCATTGGACTCGGCAAGGATTCAGGAATCTAAGGAGATGACTCCTTGTGAAAATAAGTCAATCACATCCAAAGTCTCTCCACTAGGTGGTGCTGCTCTGAAACTTCTCGGGCGTCTTCAGGGCATCATTCTGATGACCCAAACCGAGTTTCGTAACGATAGGCTAATGCATTCATAAAATACAGCATTTTCATACGAAATTCAAAATGGCCGATATGGAAAAATTGGATATCATTCGAATCAGCATGACTCCTCAAATCTAATGAGACTACATGATTTTTGGACAAACCTATCTATATAAATTATAAGCAAAAATAGCCATTTTTTTTGTATCCCCGGACAAGTAGGTGGCACTGCGCCGAAACACTGCATGTTGCCTCTGGTCAGGCTTGTGATGACATGTACCAAGTTTGGTCTGAATATGATAAAGCGTTGCGGAGATATAGCATTGAGTCCTATTTGGGGTGCTCTACATTAAATTTGTGTGTTATTCAAGAATGGTTGGGTTAATCACAAAGCTTTTAGTAACATTTTGCCAGCATGGTCTGAAGATGATCTGATTTGATTTTCATGAAAATTGCACAAAGCGTCTAGGACGAGTTCGAAAAAGTAGTTTTTTTGCTAAATTCAACATGGCGGACAAATTATCATTACGAAAAATGAAGTCATAAGGTGCAATGGAATCGGCTTGAGCCAAGGAATTTTGTTTCTTACCCTTATGATTCAAAAGTTATTAGCATAAACATGAGTGCAACTTTGGACAGGTGGTGGCGCTAGAGAGATCGAGTTAGAGACTCCAAATTTGCTATGGGCACATTGAAGAATGTCCTCTATCATTGTGCTAAATTACACAACTTTCCCGTTTATGGTTTTCTGGGTTTCTATGGTTTTCTAAACATTGAAAATAATCATAAATGTTTATTGAGCAGCAGATCAGCATATTAGAATGATTTCTGAAGGATCATGTGACACTGAAGACTGGAGTAATGATTCTGAAAATTCAGCTTTTCCATATATTATATATATATATATATATATATATATATATATATATATATATATATATATATATATATATAATATATATTTTTTCATTGATATGAAGCAATGCTTAGATATATATGATAGTAACCTGAAGTTAATGTTTTTACAATTGTCAGTTATATAAATCGTACTTATTTCCTGTAGCTTTTAAATAATAAAGTCCTAGTTTCTATCTGATTAGAATACAGTTCATTCACATTCATGAGCCTGTGAGTCAGTTCAACAAGATGTGAATGGTCAAGTGTTACCAGGGCAATCCATAGATGCCCCTTCACAATATGAATGAATAGCTGATTGTATTGTCATTCTCACTGATGAATAAAGTGGTGTGGAGGTGTAAATATTGCCTCTCATCCTTTCGAGGCCTGAAGTTCTGTCTGTAACTGTAGACTTAACAACAATGGCCTATTTAGCTTCATAGTTGACATCTGAGAAGGTCCAAGACCTCCTCTGTGACCAAACAGAGGACAGGTGATCACCCAACACCAGAAGACTAGATAAAGAGCCAATGAAGGGTACAACAATATTTTAGTTCTTTAACATACCACACAGCTCTCATGCAGTGTTAAACTGGAAATTATTTCAGCACTTGGCTGAACTCAGGCTCAAAATGCTGCCTCGTACACCTGACTTGCAAAACAAGGTAAGATGAAACTTTGCTTCTTAGTTTTGCAGTCTTTCAAATATCACAACAGAACAACATCCATAGCTAAAAGTGGCGTGACATATATGTTTAACAATTTTCTCTTTCCAATTTATTAACTTTTTAATTAATGATAACAAACCAAGCAGAAACAACTTACACTGAAGGCATTAAACTTCTCAAAAGAGTTGAAAGTTCCTTATTTGGAAAGGTTGTCATGGTTTTCTTGTCTTTCATAATGGAAAATGAATCTTTATTCATCTGATAGGTTTTAGTTAAATTCTGTACCAAATTCATGATGAGATTATTCATACATACTTACATTCATACATATTGTTTATTTTCTATAATCACTTTTTTTAAGTATTGAGAGAAAAAGTTAATTTTTTATTTATTTATTTATTTTATTTTTTGGGGCTTTTTAAAAAGCAGCAATAAAATTCAACTGCAAAGTTGAACTGCAAATCAACTGCAAAGCAGTGCATGTAAAGTGCATTTAGGGTTCTTTTTTTTGTGTGCTTCAATTTTTCTTCCATTGTGGCACCTCATGATCACACAATTCAGAACATTCAGAATTCACAAGATCTCAGAAGACGTTGAATGATTATGTTCTGTTTGCTGCTCTGAATTCACTTGAACATGAGTGGCACACCACTCTGTGTTGGCATGAATTGTCACAATCATTTGCAGATCGATGCTCATCTGGAAAATCTTCCTTCTCTATTGTTTTATTTGTCTTGTGTGTTGCGTTGCTAGGTCACGGCTGGCGTTCAGGCCTTATCATTTATTTCCATTTGTTTTGGCAGTCATGGTTGAGGTAGCACTGGTCTGGTCATTCCCACGCTAGATGACTGCTCCCATTAGCTCTACAGGTCAATTGCAATGTATGCGTCTTCTTGCCCGGGCTTGTTGGCCCCTGTTTGCTGCACTATAAATCTTCATCCAGATGGCTTCACTGGACTTCAGAGTCTGTTACCTGTGACATTTAAGACTTAAATATGTTTCTTTGGCAGTGGTAAGTCAAAGGTGATTGGTTAAGTATGAAAGAAGTTATTTATCTCACAATTTTGTCCAAAGCAACAGCACACTTTAGAGACATACAGTAGATCTCTTGTAACAACAAGAGGATAAGGCATTTCATGTATTAATCGCTTTTTTAATGTGTGAATAGCGTGTAAGAAAACATAAAAAAGTGACCTTCCCTGACTATGAAAGCCTGTAGAATGATTTTTATGTAAAGGATTCGGAGTCAGTACATTTCAAAAGGATGTGACGGTTATGCACGCTCCTGAGAGTCTCTCTTCTGTTCAATGACACATGAAATGAATGCTTATACAATCCTAAGGATAATGCCGAAAGAGCTATTCTGTATTGTGATATGAATGTGTCATGCAAAGAAAAGGGCAAATTAATTCAAACTATAGTCCCACATAGCCATATAAATTATAATCAAATATTAAATTGTAATTTTAAATACCTCATCTATTGACACAATGTTTACAGCAGCATGAATGTTCGAGCACAAGCAATAAGTTGCTGGCTGCAGTTCACTTAAAGGGTTAGTTCACAGAAAAATGACAATTCTGTCATTAGTTACTCACCCCATGTCATTCCACACCCGTAAGACCTTTGTTTGTCTTCGGAACACACATTAAGATATTTTTGATGAAATCTGAGAGGTTTAATATAGACAGCAGTTTAACCACTTTCAAGGTCCAGAAAGGTACTAAAGGCATACAGTGGTTCAACCTTAATTTTATGAAGTGGCGAGAATACTTTTTGTGTGCAAAAACAAAACAAATGTAATGACTTTATTCAACAATATCTTCACTTCTGTGTCATTCTCATACGCTGTTTTTGTTCAGCGCTTCCAGGTTTTACTTCAGAACGCCGACTCATTACTGGCTGGCTCCTGCATCAGCATCACACGAATGTGTCCTGCTCTTCATGTGAACAGCCTCTGCCAACGCTGAGCCTGCGTTCTGACATAGAACCTGGAAGCTCTGAATGTAAACAATGTATGAGAATGACACAGAAGAGAAGATATTGTTGAATAGGTCATTATTTTTGTTTTGTTTTTGGCACAAAATGTATTCTCGTCACTTCATAAAAATAAGGTTGAAGTTGAACCACTGCAGGCATGTTGACTGTTGAAAGTGAACCTTGAAAGTGGTGGTTAAATTGCTGTCTATGGACGAGTCGTACACAGTACTTCTCGGATTTCATCAAAAAATATCTTAATTTGCGTTCCAAAGATGAACGAAGGTCTTACGAGTGTCTAACAACGTGAGGGTGAACAATTAATGACAGAATTTTCATTTTTGGGGGAACTAACCCTTTAACGGCCACCGGTGTCACTAAGAATAAGGGTTTGTTAGTGTAAATGCTATTGCAGAGATCTTTTTGAGGAGATGAGGAGATGCCAACTTCTGTGGCTTTAAAGGATTAGTTCACTTTCAAATAAAAATTTCCTGATAATTTACTCACTCCCATGTCAACCAAGATGCCCATGTCCTTCTCTCTTCAGTCGAAAAGAAATTAAGGTTTTTGATGAAAACATTCCAGGATTTTTCTCCATATAGTGGACTTCAATGGCCTCCAAACGGTTGAAGGTCAAAATTACAGTTTCATTGCAGCTTCAAAGCGTTCTACATGATCCTAGATGAGAAATAAGGGTCTTATCTGGAGAAACCATCACTCATTTTCAAAAAAAAAAAAAAAAAAAAATTACAATTTTAACCATAAATGCTCATCTTGCTCTCTTCTTCTTCTTCTCTATTAGAATTCTGGCAGTGTAGACACTGCTAAGTGTATTACTGCCCTCCTCAGGTCAAAGTTTGAACTAAATTGTCATATACAATATGCTAGTGCAAGTATATAACAATTAGTTCAAACTTTGACCTGTGGAGGGCAGTAATACACTTCTAATAAAGAAATTCTAATAAAGAAGAAGAAGAGAGCTATTTCAAGATGAGCATTTATAGAACGCTATGAAGCTGCACTGAAACTGTTATTTTGACCTTCAACCATCTGGAGGCCATTGAAGTCCACTATATGGAGAAAAATCCTGGAATGTTTTCATCAAAAAACCTTAATTTATTTTCCACTGAAGAAAGGAAGACCTGAACATCTTGGATGACATGGGGGTGAGTAAATTATCAGGAAACTAATCCTTTAACATTGGAGAAAGTGTAACAGTCAACTTGGATCATGTATGCCTCATAAAACAATCACATTATATAGGCTTGATGTCATTGAATCACTTCATGGGTCTTACGACTTTATTAGTGTGATTGTTGGCAGATTCTAAATAAATGAGTAGTGCCGTAAACTGAATATTATTTGTCATAATATTGTATGTGACTTCTCATATAAAACAGCATTTTGTCATTTTAAACTTAAAATATAGATCACTCCAATAATAAATATTTAATGGCAAACATGTTTGTGGACATCAATTCAATATGTGATAAAAAAAAAGCAATTTATTCAGCATACTGAAACCTCTACTCCTATGACATCCATTAAAAAAAAACGCATCTTGTCTCCAGTGCATTACCTTGGAGGCTCGCCTTAAAGAGGCTCTGCATATAGTGTCTCACTTAAGTTTCAAACCCTATAGTTGAAGATGTTTTGATGCCACAGATTCAAAAATATAATGATACCTTTGTGAGGAACCACCTTCCTAAATTGAAAAAAAAAAAAAAAAAAAGGCACACCATGAAGCCGGTTTAGGTGTACAGCCAGGTATATTTCAGTTTAGTTTGTGCCAAACCTGGGTTTTAGGCACCATGAGGGTTTTAGGCATCTTGGTTTTTGGCTTGTAACGGTGTTCATCACCATAGTAACTTATTCTCCTCGGCTAACCTACTATAATTATTTAATTATAATTATAATAATTTATAATAATGATTTATAATTATATTTATTTTTGTATAATCTTTATACCCTGTTTAATTTTAGTTTAATAAGTAATATATATATATATATATATATATATATATATATATATATATATATATACAAGCATTTAGTACAAATAAATGTAATTATATACAGATAATATGTAATATAAATATATGCTTTAGAATTGACAGATAAAGCTTTAAAACTGATTATGTGAGGTGAGCTTACATGTTTGAGTCGCTGTATAGCTTCTAACTATAAGCTAACTTTCACTTGCACTGATATAGCAAAATGTTTTCTTGTAGTTGTCCTCTTTCAAGGACAATTCTTTTCTTCTTGCTGTGTAAATGCATTCTATAAATTATAACTTTACAATTTATTTTATTCCATATTGTAATATTTTTTGTACATATTTTACACATTTTTTCTCTTAACTTATATGGGCCCCCATCAGCCATTGTGCTGTCATTATACCAACACAAATGCCATAACACTGCAAGATCTCCAATGATATGAAATGCAAAGCCTGCAAAAGCTGATGCGACAAAAAGTGATGTGTTTGCATGTATGAGAATGCTGACAAAGACATGCTGCTTGTTGCATCTGTCATTTAATTTGCATGTGATTATGTTCGTATCATACTGACATATCTCATAATAATAAGCAACAGTTGCCAATGCTTAATATATGCTTTTCATATCTGTGGCTACTAGACCTGAAATGCTGATTGTGTCTAGTAAGGGAGACATCTAAATGATGTAGTGTTTAGGTTTGTAAATGGTATTCAAAGCAAGCTCACCATTACCAAGATAAAATGCATGAAAAATTTAGTGCTAAGCTGAGCTCCTACCAGCCACCTCTGCAGCAGAAGAGTGGTAGAGGAGAAAAGCATGGGGACAGTACAATGTCAAGAAGATTAAAAGGGCTGAATGCTGGTATCTGTCTTCCAGATGGTTATTTATGTCTCAGAGGCACCTATCTCACTGCAGTCTCTTAAACAGTGTTGTAAAAGGAACAACTTTGTGACACCAATAGGAAACCTGTGATGATCAAGGGCTGAGAAGGCATAAGAAATTTAATTAAGGACATATTAATTAGATATTGTATAATTTGTCAATAAATGAACACAAGCATCTTTTATGAATTATGAATGTTATTCATTTAGAATAACGAGACACTATAGGGCTGTTTACAATCACATTTTATGAGCCATAAAGAGAGGTGGCACAGAAGCTGCACCTGAAGTGGCATTAATGCAGCTCAGAGGTGTCATGAATGCATTTTCACTTATTTATTTTTTTTTACAAATAAGTAATGCTATGAGATTAATGTTTTCTTAATGTCTCTTAATGAGTGAATCATTGAGGGAACTTGTTCATTAAAACAGCTGATTTAATTCAGGAATGAACTGTGACTGTCTTTTTGACTGATTCACCAGTTTCTTTCAATTTGCGTGGAACAAAAAAGCAGCACAGGCAACGGTTCTGCCGTAGCTTTGTTTTGAACTATCTTCATTGGCGAAATAGAGCAAAAACAGACAATATTTACAATATTTTGTCTGAAGTCTAATTTGTGATATTAACTTATTATTTATTGAACTGTTTTATAAAATCAATGTCGCGTTTGTTTAACTACAGTTTATCACATAAGACCAAAACTCATACAGGGACTTTTTTTTTTTTTTTAAATTTTGGAGTCATTCTAACTGCATTCTAATTAGCTACATCACAGAATGAATGCATGGACACTCAAGGCATGTTTTTGTTTGGTTTATGAGTGACATGCTCGGATGCACATCATTTAAACAACAATTATGATAATATTCAAGAAAAGGTTCTATATAGAACTTTAAAGGGTTCTGTCAGGCATTTAATAGCCTTTTATGGGGTTCCCATCATGGAATTTTATGGATTTAGTTTTGATTAGTTTTTGATTTAGTTTGTTTAGTTTTGATCTAGAATTCATTTTTAATGTTCATTAAATTTTATGAATTAAACAGCTTGTAACCGTACATTATCACTAGAAAAAAATGAAACAGCCTATTAAACATGAAAGTATTATGCAATAATTTGAGACTTTTCATCATATATAGAAACATTTTGGCAAGTGAAAGTGCTTAAAAAAGTGCTGTATCATGTTAAAGGATTAGTTCAGTTTAAAATGAAGATTTACTGACTCTCAAGCCATCCTAGGTGTATATGACTTTCTTCTTTCTGATGAACAGAAAAAATATCTATATTTAACAAGTTATTAAGTGCGGCTTCCGTATTCAAATTACGAAAAAAGCGTAACTGACTTTGCGTCAGTTATTTATTTATTTATTTATTTATTTATTTATTTATTTATTTATTTATTTATTATTTTTTTTTTTTTTTTGTAATTTGAATACAGAAGACGTAGGACGTAGTGTAAGCATTTTGAATTGTTAGAGTTTTACACTTTCTTCATAAATTGAATACGTAAGGCGTACCCCCTGATGCCGTGTGGAGTATGTTTATGATGGATGGATGCACTTTCTTTAGATTCATACTCATTGGTCCCGTTCACTGCCATTATAAAGCTTGGATGCATCAGGATATTTATTAATATAACTCCGATAGTGTTCATCAGAAAGAAGAAAGTCATATACAATGCACCAAGGATGGCTTGAGGGTGAGTAAAGCTTGAGGTAATTTTCATTTTAAAGTGAATTAATCCTTTAAAGGCTTCTGATGATTGAAACAGATTTTCTTAATTACTATCACAATGCACATTTGGTGTGATTCCAATGCTGGGTTACACTTTTGTTGTAAAGTAGAAAGTAGACATTTACATTGTATCAGAACAGTAAACGATTTTTCAAGAAAGTGGCTCTTAGATGTAAGAGTCTTTCAAATCCTCAGAAAGACCAAAGCATGCAAACTTGAGCTTCTGTATCCGGCCCACAAAATGTTGTTTAGTTTATTGGCTCATTTTTGTTTTTTTACAGTGTTACCTAGCACCCCAGCCAAGTGACTTTTACTGTCTCACAGCTTTGACGAGGGGCCCAGTCTGCTCTGCCCATTTAAGGCTTTGTTCACTTGTCTTTCTTGTATTCTAATCTGTACAAAGGACCCTAAACATTTCAGCTTTTACTGTCATGAGAAAAGTCGGGATACAACGACAATACTGTGAAGGTCAGTTGGACAGATGATTAGGGCAGTCCAGTCTGGATGACAATTTTCTTACTTGGAGAGCGTCCAATTAAAATTTTTGCTTTTTTTGTATTTTTTCTACACTTGGATGTACATATAACGATATCCACTGGGCTGTGACTGATACTCATTGTTTGCTTGGATGAAGATAAAGCTACAATAGTCTGACAAACTTTACATCTAAGATTTCATGGATAACATACATGAACAGAAGTCTGGAGGATGTAAGCCAGAATTGCAGTCATCGATAATCTCAAACAGTCAGATCACTGCTTTAAAAGTATGTATGATTCAATGTTCTGATGCTGCTTCATTTGCTTTCTATATATGTAAATCTGTATCATGTTACAGTTTGTAACATTTGTCTGTGCTCAGATTTAAAACAATGTTGAGAGATCTCAGTTAAGATCTCAGTCTCCTAAGCAGTGAAAGAGTCATGACACTGCATTGATATATGTACATTTAAAAATATTGTGACTTTAGAACATCTTATTTATGTGTGTATGTTGATGTTATTGAATTCATTATTTGTGGTTCTTCGGTTCTTTCCTGTCCTGTAGAATATATAAACAAGAAGAGCTTCATTATAGTTTAAAGGTTATATTACCCTTTTTTTTTTTTTTTTTTTTTTTTTTAATTTTTTAAATTTTTTTCTGTTCCTTTAATTGTTTTCCCTTTTTAAGTAAATTTGGTTACACTTAATTTTAAGTTTAAGTACTGTGTCATTTTAAGAACTTCATGTACTTATTATATAGTTTGTTTTAGGGTTAGTTGCATGTAATTATACATAAATTATAGTTACTACTATGGTTTCTAAATGTTAAATTTCTTTATTTTATTTAAACCTTTCAGCTCCAATATAAGAGTCAATATCATAAAAGTTCTACTTTGCATTATTTCTTAAAATTTTTTTTTTTTTTTTTTTTTTTTTTTTTTCATTGATTTTCTATTTTTTGTGAACAAAGAATCACTATCCCAAATACTGCTGTCATTACTATCCATTACTATGGACCACTTTAGTCTATGTGATTTGTATTTATAAAAATGAAAATATGCTTAAATTTATGAATACAAATCACATAAACTTAATGGTCCATTCCCTTGTTCCATTAAGATTTTACAAATGTTTTATTAAGCTTTTATTAAGCTCACCCCACAATTTAAAAATCTTAATTCATGATATGATATATCATGACATTTGAAGTTTCATTTTGCAAGATTTCTGGAATAAATCAAAATTACTCCTACAGTACTACAGTGTCCTACTACATCTGTTGGATATTAATAGACCACAAATAATAAATGGTCAAATTGTGACTATAACACTCCTCATGTATTCTAAAGTGGGTACATCTTCTTATCACACAGCAAAAGCTGAAAGAAGAACGTGAGGCCAAGAGAGCACAGCTGGACAGCAGACATGACTATGTTCTCAGCATTGTGTCCTCTTGTGTTGGTCTGGAGAAGGCTGAAGTTGAAGATGCAATACTGGAGGGCACACAGGTTAACAATATTCCACATACACACTTCAAACATTCTTAATTTGGTTTTGAAGAGCATGTTCTTTACATTTCATAGTCAGGAAGTCATAGACTGCTAACATTTGTTAATATAGTGATTACACAAGTTTAATTATAACAATGTTCTGCCTGATCTTTCAGATTGACCGGATGGAGCAATTCTTTGCTGTTGATGGCCTTTCTCACCTCATGTTATACTACCAAGACACAGAGCCTGTGGATGCAGGTTAGTAAAGCCTGTGAATCTCACAATAATGTCCATGTCATAATTCACCTCAAATTCCAAAAAAAGTAATGATAAAAATTAAATCAACCTAAAGGCTCATTGGAAAAACTTAAAATTGAGATTTTTGCAGAACTCCAAAAACGTACCTATACATATCACTGAATCACTGCAGTTTCTAGCTAAAACTTGCTCAACAGCTCACCTGGTACAGCATTGCATTAGCACTCAGGTATTGAGTCCCCTGAAATGCTGTCATGATAAAAGAGCTCAAAGACTTGTAGAAGCACGTCAAAAAGGCATAGTTACCTCAGCAAATGCATTTGTATCTCACATTGCTTTTGTTGAACTCTATCGATTTATTTCAAACTGCCATGATACATACATTCAACGTAATAAAATGTTGCCAGATTCCCATTCAGCTCTTCTGGATCTAACTGAACTCCACTTTAAGGCTACGTAGATATTTCACTTTGAAAGTGTCGCAAAACATCCAAAATGCAAAGTAATATCATTTTGCAGAGATGTCACCACAGGCAAATTTTGCCAGTGAACCTGGGTTGAAAAAATGCAATAATGCTGTAACACTGTACCCTAATTAGACATGCATTAAGATTTCAGCAATGATCAATTTGTCTTTGTGTCTTTGTTTGGTAGCGACATCCTCCTCAGTGAGTCGTGGTAAGAAAGCCAAGGTCTTCGTGACGGAAGGCACAGATGTGGCCCTCACTGGCATTTGTGTATTTTTCACCCGGGCAAACACCTCCAAGCCTATCACATCAGAGAATATCCACAGGGTAAACAGAAACAAGAGAAAATGTGTGAAAAGCAGCCCCTAAGGTTTTCCCAGAAAAATCTCACCATCTGTTAACCATGTCAATAAAAAGATCATGTCTTTTTTTTTTCCCCTGTACATATTTCTTGCTTAAACCATCATATAGTATTATTTGGTAGATTCCATATGAGTAGACAGTGGATTCTTATGACTTTTTTAAGCATTAGAGGCACAAAAGGTGTTTTTCAGATGAATTTATAGCTAGTTTAATTTATCTAACATAAATCAAACTAGCTATAAAGTAACTAGTTTTAATATCATCAAATACCGTATTTTGAAATAATCTCGACTGTATTCAACAATTACCAATTTATTTATATATATTAGTACTGTTTCTAAAAATTACCAATTACCAACATTTTTGTAACTACTGTTTTATAGCTTAATTTATACTAAATTTGCTAGTAAATAAAAAAAAAAAAACAAGATTGACATTTGGTAACAGATTTGCATGACAAACCTCATATAAAATTAATTATATAATATTTAATTTGAACTTTTTATTAAGGTTATGCCTCCTTTTTTTAAATGACTGTTTGCTGTGTGTAATATTTTTTTTCTTATATGTCATCAAAACAACAACAACACAAGTCTCCTGTGTATGTGTTCATCCTTTCTCCTCTGTTTGCTCTCATAGGATGTGAACTTCAACATGTTGGACACAACGGGTGTTGGTCTGCTGAAGAGCATGGAGCAGCTGCTGTCAGAGATCTTCATCCCCACTCTGAGGAAGATGAACCACGGCTGGGGAGAGCTAGCAAGCCCGCAGGCTCAGGCTGTCAAACAAGACTTTATTAGCTCCCTGGACAGCTTTGTCTCTGTGTTAGCTGGGGCACAGGAGAGCCTGCAGGAAAAGGTCTCACAAATACAAAAGGACAAAGAGAGAGGCACACTTTTACAATAACATAAACACACTCACGGATTGCACATACTCCATTCTAGTTTTATATTGATCCATGAACTCTCAAAAATGAATTGGTTGGTGGATTTGGTCAGGCAGATGAAATATTGGAAATCTGAACCTATTTTTCTTACCTCTTTTAAGCTTTCAGCCATCAAGATCATTTTTCTTGATTTATACGATCTTGGATTGTGGTGGGGAGGGGGTTGATCATTTTAAAAGAATGTTTTGGGTTCTCACAACAGGATTTGTGGCATTAGCCCAGAAAAAATCAAATAAATAAATAAACACTTACTGTAAACGGATGTACACAACAGGGTCAGGCAGTAAACATTCTTTCAAAAGCATAGCTAGGAAACAGTATTTGTGGTAACATGAGACTAGTTAGTTGTCACTACCTTTTGTCTTGATGAACATAATTTCACCAAGTACAGCATGTTCCATGGATCAACATTCCAATCAACTAATCACATTTGAGTTTACAGTTTATCAAGTTTAGGCTTATAACCGGGGTTAGGTGCTTCTACGTCAGTGTTATTCACCTATAATTTCCCTCTGATTTTAGGGATAGATTATGGGTAGTGTTAGGTCTAGGGATAGGGATAAGGTCTAAATTTTCAGACAGGAATGTTGTTCCAGGATCAATAAAATATATTGATCTTGGAGCATGTCTTACTTGGCAAAATCACAGTGACCCTTTTGTCTTATAGTTAGCTTTCAACTCCAATGGTATAACCTTGTCATGCAGATAAACTACTGATATCTGCAAGGTTACCAGAGATCAGATGTTATGCCTAGAAAAATTTAGCCCTACCTCAAAAAGTGATTTAGACAGCTTGGCAGCCTGAATATAAATTTATTTTTATGTTTACTAAAAAACAGACAAAAATGAAAGTTTCACATTAAAGTGGATTGCTTCATTTACTTCTTTTGTAAAGTGCACACTACCAGACAAAAGGAATAATTTTGATTTTATAATGTTTTTGAAAGAAGTTTCGATAACACTTTATTTTAGGGTTCAATTCTCACTATTAACGAGTTGCTTATTAGTATGTGTATTTCTAGGATGTTGGCTGTGTAGCACATATTAATTGCATGACCACATTCTACATCCCAAAAATGAAAAATCTTTCATTAATTACTCACCCTCATGTCTTTCCTCACCCGTAAGACCTTTGTTTATCTTTGGAACACAAATTAAGATATTTTTGATAAAATTCGATGGCTCAGTGAGGCCTCCACTGACAGCAAGATAATACTTTTTGTGTGCCAAAAACAAACAAACAAAATAACAACTTTATTTAACAATATCTAGTGATGACCGATTTCAAAACACTGCTTCATGAAGCTTCTAAGCTTTACAAATCTTTTGTTTTCATATCAGTGGTTTGGAGCATGTATCAAACTGCCAAAGTCACATGATTTTAGTAAACGAGGCATCGTTACGTCATAAGTGTTTCAAAACGTTTCAAAATTTCAGTGGTTCTCGTGACTTTGGCAGTTTGATAGAAGTGTTTTGAAAACACCCATCACTAGATATTGTTAAATAAAGTCATTATTTTGTTTTATTGGTGCACAAAAAGTATCCCCGTCGCTTCATAACATTAAGGTTGAACCATAGTCACATGAACTGTTTAAAATGTGTCTTTAGTACCTTTCTGGGTATTTGAAAGTGTTAGTTATCTTGCTGTCAATGGAGGCCTAAGCTATCGGATTTTATCAAAAATATCTTAATTTGTGAAGATCGAAGATGAATGAAGGTCTTGTGGGTTTGGAATGACATGAGGGTGAGTAATTAATGACAGAATTTTCATTTTTAGGTGAACTAACCCTTTAATAGGTTAGTTAATAGTGAGGATTGGACCCTAATCTAAAGTGTGACCAAAGTTTCTTATGCTAACCGAGGGTGCATTTATTTGATCAAAAACACAGTAAAACAGTAATATTGTGGAATATTTTTTGATATATTTCGAAATGCAACTTAGTCCTGTGATGGGAAAGCTGAATATTCAGCAGCCATTACTATAGTCTTCAGTGTCCCAGTGTCATCAGAAATCATTCAAACATTCAATTGACATCCCACGTCCCAAAGTAACATCTGTAAAAACTGTTTGATATTCCAGGTAAACCTCCAAGAATGTGAAACTTTTGACTTGAAGACGTTAAAAGGGCCTTCAGATTACACAGCCGTGGCCAACAGCACAGAGGCTCTGGAGAAGATCGAAGCCTGCATGAAAACCTGGATCAAACAGATCGAACAGGTTTCAAATCTGTTACTTTGAACATGCATTTTAGTTTGTTTTATTACATGCAATGTAGTTATTTAACTTTATTATATGCAATGTGTTCTTGTAATTATGAAACGTTAGAGCTTTCTCGAAGTTTTAACTTTGTGATGTGTTTTATATGCTGTATTCACTTTTCAACCATAGTGTCTTGTGCTCTTAAGGTCCTTGCAGAGAGTGACCAGCTAAGGAAAGAGGCAGATGACCTGGGCCCCCGTGCAGAGCTTGACCACTGGAAGAAACGCATGTCCCGTTTTAACTACCTGCTGGACCAGTTGAAGAGCCCTGAGGTCAAAGCTGTACTGGGGGTTCTTATTGTAGCCAAATCCAAACTCATTAAGGTTATTTGACGGTTTATATTATCAGTTAAAATAGTAATTTGCTTCTGGGTGAAAGAGACAGTTACTGGAACATTTACTTTATGCTAAATATGGAGGAAAATGTGTTTTATAATTGTGTTTTTGTGAAATTATGAGGTAAATGTTCCTTTAATTGTTTTTTCAGTATCACTGAAGAAGTCACCATTATTTTTTTTTAATTTTCAACGCTTTGATTGATCTGTTTTTACAGTTTGAGGTATAATTTTCACCCATAAATTATTTGCCTCTGCAGGTTTGGCGAGAACTAGACATCAGGATCACTGATGCAGCAAATGAGGCCAAAGACAATGTGAAGTACCTGTACACCCTTGAAAAGTTCTGTGACCCGCTGTACAACAGCAACCCTGTAAGGCTTGTTCTGCTACGGTTACTAAATTTGTTATTTTAACAGTTTTATTTTAACTGGTTACAGATTATGCCCAACATTATTATCTGTAATCATACTGATCACAGTCATGAGTAGAGAATTTAGAAAATGCATCTATATGAGAAAATCAATAAATATTAATAGTATTAATATTTATATTAATCAAATATTTATTTTCCATATAAAGTTAAAAAAAAGTTTATTAAATAGACCATACTTAATCAATATATTTTCTTTAGACATAAGCCAAAATGTTACTTAATGTAGGCCAATATAAAGTATGTATATATTGCTTTTTAAAAAATCATTTCTCCATAAACAAAAGCAAAAATTAGCTATAATATGAAAGTAGAATTTGATTTAAGATAAAAAGATAAATAAATTCAAAACAGCTTACATACTATAAATAAAGAGAGCTTAATGTTTATCAAGATGTCTTTTTAAAACATGTATCATATTTTTTGATACATTTTTTGTTCTGTACTAACGTCTCGGGTTACGAGTGTAACCCCTGTTCCCTGAGTAAGGGAACGAGACGCTACGTCGAATGACGTGATGGGAACCCTCTGTATTTTGTGTTCGTGAAGCACCTCTGTATCCAACCAATGAGAAAGACGTGACGTCAGAGGCGGGTAAAGCATACCCAGAACAAAGCACGCTAGCTTCTGTAACATGTCTGAAGCAAGCGCTCCAGGTATGTAGGAGGTACGGCAACGTGACGTAGCGTCTCGTTCCCTTACTCAGGGAACAGGGGTTACACTCGTAACCCGAGACGTTCCCTTTCGTGGGAACTATCGACGCTACGTCGAATGACGTGATGGGAACGCTATCCCAACTACGCCGTATCTCCGAATGCCTGGCTGTTGTCTTGTAGAACTCTGGCACCCGGAGTAACATTTAAGTTGAGATTATAAAATCTAATGAAGGTGTGCTGGGATGACCATCCAGCCGCACCACATATGTCGTCCAGAGAGACTCCGGACAAGAGAGCTTTAGATGCCGCCATACCTCTCGTGGAATGAGCACGCACGACTAAGGGACATGGGAGTCCCACTGTTTCATACGCCAGTGAGATGGCCTCAACCACCCACTTACTCATCCTCTGCTTGGATGCTGGGCCCCCTTTCTTAGGGGACCCATAACACACAAACAACTGATCTGTTTTCCTCCACAGGGCAGCTCTGTGGACGTAAGCATCCAGTGCCCTCACAGGGCAAAGCAGATTTTTCTTTTCCTGATCTGGATTTGTGAATGGAGGCGGGCAGAACGCCTCAAGTGTGATGGGACCTGGGACTCTCGATGGCACCTTGGGAACATAGCCTGGTTTAGTGTGTAGAAAGGCCTTAACCATGCCCGGTGCAAATTCTAGACATGATGGAGCGACTGACAGCGCTTGTAGATCGCCGATCCTTTTTAGTGAAGAAACGGCCAGTAGGAAGATGGTTTTTAATGTCAGGAATTTATCTGACACTTCTTCTATTGGCTCAAAGGGAGCCTCGGCTAACCCTTGAAGCACAATAGTCAAATCCCAGGTCGGGGTTTTTGTGCGCACCACAGGTCTCAACCTGAGTGCGCCACGGAGGAAGCGTATAACTAGGGGGTCTCGGCCCACCGAAGAACCCCCTACAGGATTATGATAAGCCGAAATGGCTGCAATATAAACCTTCAGTGTTGAAGGGGTTAAGCCTTCTGAAAACTTTTCTTGAAGGAACTGTAGCACATAGCTGATAGGAGACTGGACAGGGTCCAAATTACGTTGTTCGCACCATGTAGCGAACAATTTCCATTTATATGAATACAACTTCCTCGTGGAGGGAGCTCTGGAGTGAAGTATGGTCTCCACAACCTCGGTTGGGAGACCAGATTCTATGAGCCTTGCCCCCTCAGAGGCCAGGCGCACAGTTTCCACATTTCCGGACGGGGATGGAGAATCGTACCGCCCGCTTGAGACAGGAGGTCCTGTCTGAGAGGAAGCTCTAGGGGAGAGCCGCTTAGTGGGAGAGTGACATTATGTCTGAAAACCATATCCTGGTCGGCCAGTAAGGGGCCACCAATATTAGGTCGACCCTTTCCTGGCGGACCTTCTCCAGAACCCCCGGGAGCAGTGAGACTGGGGGAAATGCATACAGACGCAGCCTCGGCCATGTCTGTAGCATAGCGTCCAGCCCTAGAGGTGCTGGGTGCTGTAGGGAATACCACAGAGGGCACTGAGCTGATTCCTCTGTGGCAAATAGATCGACTTGAGCTCGACCGAAAGTTTTCCATATCAACTCCACCACCTCGGTGTGGAGTTTCCATTCCCCCGGTCTCGCGCCCTGCCTCGACAGGGCGTCCGCTCCTACATTCAACCGCCCGGGGATGTAAGCTGCTCTCAGCGAGAGGAGCTTTCCCTGGGACCAGAGGAGGATGCGACTGGCCAACCTTGATAACAGGCGAGACCGCAAACCCCCCTGATGGTTGATGTACGAGACCACCGCAGTGTTGTCCGTGCGGACCAACACATGGTGCTCTCTCAGGTCTGGGAGGAAGTGTTTCAATGCGAGAAACACCGCCATCATCTCCAGCCGATTTATGTGCCAGGAGCGTTGATGGTCCTCCCAGAGACCCTGAGCCGAGCGACCACTCATGATCGCCCCCCAGCCCGTGAGGGAAGCATCTGTCGTAAGCATTACACGACGACCAGAAGTCCCCAGCACGGGTCCCTGGGATAGGAACCAAGGCTTCTTCCACATGACCAGAGCACGAAGGCATCGCCGCGTGACTTTGATCGTGCGAAAAGGATTTCCCCTCGGAGAAAACCCCTTGGTCCTGAGCCACCACTGTAAGGGTCTCATGTGCAGGAGGCCAAAAGTAATAACATTGGACGCGGCTGCCATCAGACCCAACAGTCTCTGAAACTGTTTTACAGTGAGTGACTGGCCTAATTTCACCCCATTCACAGCCCAGAGAATGGAACTCACACGAGCAGGGGACAACTGCGCCTGCATCGTGGTGGAATCCCAGATTACTCCTAGATAGTTTGCAACCTGACTCGGGACCAGCACACTCTTCTTGGCGTTGAGCCTCAACCCAAGCCTTTTCATGTGTGACAGGACAACATCTCGATGTTGAACTGCTAATTGTTCTGTTTGAGCTAGTATCAACCAATCGTCGATAAAGTTCAGTACGCGGATGCCCTGGAGTCTCAGCGGAGCCAGTGCTGCATCCACGCACTTTGTGAACGTGCGGGGTGAGAGGGATAGGCCGAAGGGAAGAACCCTGTATTGGTAAGCTTCGCCCCCAAAAGCAAACCTGAGGAACTTCCTGTGAGAAGGATGGATGGATACATGGAAGTATGCGTCTTTCAGATCTATCGCTACAAACCAGTCCTCGGACCTGATCTGAGGGATGATCTGTCTGAGTGTAAGCATTTTGAACTTCAGCTTTTTTACGGATCGATTCAACACACGTAAATCTATGATCGGACGCAACCCTCCATCCTTCTTCGGAACAATGAAGTAGCGGCTGTAAAAGCCCGACATTTTGCTGGGAGGGGAAACCCTTTCTATAGCCCCTTTTTGCAAAAGCGTCGTAACCTCCTGTTCCATCACCAGAGACTGCTCTGGGGTTACCACTGTGGGGAGCACCCCTTTGAACTTGGGTGGTCGAGAACCAAATTGAATTCTGTATCCCTGTTCTATCATGAGCAGCACCCACTTCGAAATGTTCGGGAGACTTTTCCATTCTTCCAAATATTCTACTAAGGGAACCAGTCTCTCGAGACTGGTCTCTGGTGTTTTTTGAGCACTTGGCTCGTCTATCTGACGCGGCGCACCGGCAGACAAACGAATTACATGCTAACCGACCCTCCTCGGAGGATCGGCGGAGACCGCTGTGCCCTGACGCACACTGGGTGGTAGGGTTGACAGGACGGTCCCCTGAGGGCACTGGGGAGGACCCGATATCCGAATCCCCCCAGAGGGGGCTGCCCTCGAGAGATCCTGCATCATAGATGTCAGGACCTCTTCTTTGAAGCCTTCCGAGAGATAATGACGGTCCTCAGATCCGTCCTACCTCCGGAAGGCTTCGCCTGTGCCGCCCGACCTGGTCCCCAAGATTTTCGTGGGGGAGCCCGGGAGGCGACACTGGCCTTCTGTTGCGCCCTGTGCGCTGAGGAGCTGGCTGTCGGCCGAGGCTGCTCCCGCTCAGCAGCCTCGGGGGGATGAGAGCGGCGGGGAATAATTTTTGAGAAAGCCGCTGTTTGTTTCCGTGTCTCCTGAAACCTGTCGACGACGGTTGACATCGCGTCGCCGAACAGGCCAGCAGGAGACAGCGGCGCGTCCATGAGCGTGTTTTTATCTCTTTCTTTGATATCAGAGAGATTGAGCCAAAGGTGCCTCTCCGTGGCCACCAAGGCTGCCATAGAGCGGCCGATGGACTTGGCCGTCTCCTTGGTGGCCCGGAGAGCTAGATCTGTTGCTTTTCTTAGCTCATGAATTGCCTCAAATCGCCTCCCCACTCTCATCAATTTCCCCCAGCAGATCGGCTTGATATGCCTGTAAGATTGACATCGTATGAAGGCATGCAGCCGCCTGACCTGCTGCCGAATAAGCCTTGCCCACCAAGCTGGAAGTTGTCTTTAGAGGCTTGGTGGGCAACGTCGGGGTCTTAAGGGACGATGTCGACTCAGGCGAGAGATGGCTCGCGAGCGTCTCTTCGATCCGAGGCATCGCCCCATAGCCATGATGTTTTAGGCCAACAATATTACTATACAAAGATGTCTGTGGACTGTATAGCCGATACTGAACCGGTCTCTTCCACGACCTCGACACCTCGGTGTGGAGGTCGGGAAAAAACAGCAGACCCCGACGCTGGGGTAGTGACCGTGCGGGGAGAAACCTTTCGTCTAACTTGCTTTTTGGTTTACTGTCAGGTCTCTCCGCGGGCCAGTCAATATTTAATTTTTCTACTGCCCTGGTCACCACCTCCAAAAGCTCCTCATATGCAGGGGATGAGGCTGGCGGTTCCTCATCGACGCTCTCCACATCAACCTCCTCGGAGGAAGATACGTTGAGCATCGGTGTCTCCCTTCGGGGGGAAGAAACCGCTACGCGTGCTTCCGCCACCAAAGGAAAGACACTGGGTCTAGCAGGTAAGGGAAGCGATAGGGCAGCGCCCGTCTCTTCCCCCTCTGCTAGATCCATCTGTGAACCCCACGAGTGCAGCCTTCACTGTGCCTCGGCAGCAGCGGGACCAGACCCGCGAGGAACACTCGCCCCAGCGCCCTCCTCAAAGAGCGCCCGGCGCGATCGCAGCACTCTGAGGGTGAGCCGTTCGCAGTGTACACAGACAGCTCCCTCGAGAGCCGCCTGTGCATGCTCAACCCCCAGGCATTTAACGCACATGTCGTGTGTGTCTCCTTCCACAATGAAACGCGGGCAAGGAGGAGCACACTTCCTAAACTGCTGCTTTTCCGCCATTCTTATATATATATGTGTCTTATTTTGTGCTTGGGAACTCTTGTCCTCGAACAAAGAGACCACAGTGTGTATGATAGACAATACAACAATAAATAAGACAGACAGATACAGATAGCGCTTGCTGAAGACAACAGAAGCTAGCGTGCTTTGTTCTGGGTATGCTTTATAGCTTCCTGATCCGTGACGTCACCCGCCTCTGACGTCACGTCTTTCTCATTGGTTGGATACAGAGGTGCTTCACGAACACAAAATACAGAGGGTTCCCATCACGTCATTCGACGTAGCGTCGATAGTTCCCACGAAAGGGAACCAAAATACCACTAGAAAACTGAACAAAACCTATGATTACTTCTGCAGTCAGTAAAGCTAGCAGTACGTTCTGCACATCAACAAGCAAAAATCATCAAGTATTAAAATTGTTTGTTTTATTTATTGTTATTTTATAAAGAATAAACTGAACAGGTTTAAACACAAAGCATTACTTTAAAAAAAAAAAACAACAACAACAACAACAAAAAAATGGGCCAACCAAGGATGTTTTTTTTTTTTTTTTTATGTGTGTGATACAGTATCTAGTTTATAAAGAGTTTTTTACACCCTGTGATATTAGCTGTGTTCTTTATATAGGTGTCCATGGTAGAAGCTATTCCTGGGCTCATAAATGCGATCCGTATGATCCATAGCATCTCTCGTTACTACAACACTTCAGAGAAGATCACCTCCCTTTTTGTCAAGGTAAGATTGAGCTGACACCCAAGATAACTAAATTTAATTTCAGACTTAATACTTTAAACTGGAAATATTATCTATCTCCTTAGGTTACAAATCAAATGATCACCGCCTGTAAAGCCTATATCACAAATAATGGCTCGGCAACCATATGGGATCAGCCACAGGAAGTGGTATCTGAGAAACTCAAAGCTGCCATTCGCTTGAATCAGGTACAATGTGACATTTAGCTGGAGGATGTGCTTATATAAAGTGATTAAGGTCCAGATACCAAAGCATTTTTAAAAGGAAAAATGTGTCACATTTTCCTTGGCCTTTAATGTAAGGAGTAAAAGGATAACAAATGACACACATTCATTCACACACACACACACACACACACACACACACACACACACACACACACAAAAAAAAAAAAAACTAGGAGCACATCTGCTAAACACACACTGCCTTTGAACACGACACTTAACCTTCATCCACAGCTTCTTCTCCTATATCTGTCTATCCCATTTTACCAGGAGACAGATTTTGCTAAGCTTTAAAGCTCTGATGGTCATCCCTTGTAGGGAGAGATTAACACAAGAAGAACACATAGCCAGAAGACTTAAACACTTTCCCCCGGTTTCACAGACAAGGCTTAAGCCTAGTCCCAGACTAAAATGCATGTTTGAGCAGTTTTAATAGAAAACAACATGCACTGACATATCTTAAAATATGTCAATGCCATTGTTTTGTCTTAAGATACACACCAGTAATGTTTTTTTTTGTTTTTGTTTTTTTTTTGTTTTTCTAAGGCATGTTTGTAAAAGCTACTTAAATATCCTAATTGAACTAAGGCCTAATCCTGGCATAATCTAAGCCCTGTATGTGTAGTGTGATTTTATTTAGTTATAGCTATCTTACACTCTAAAAAATGTTGGGTTAAAAGCAACCCAAGTTTGGTTGAAAATGGACAAACCCAGCAACTGGCTTGTTTTAACCCAGCGGTTGGGTTAAATGTTTGCCCAACCTACTGGACAGTTTTATGTAATGAAGGGTCAACAGAGAGGGGATCCATTTGCAGCTTTTATTAATAGCAACCGCAACAAGGCAAGGGCTGAGACAGAGACGTAAACAGGGACAGGCATCAGGGCAGGCAGCAAACAAACACAGTCCAGTAAACAGGCAAGGGTCAGGGCAGGCAGCAGAGAATCACACAGAGATAAACAGTCCAATCGGCAACAGAATAACAATCCACAAAAACGCTCAGAAATGATCACCGGGGCAAATCAGGACTTCGCGATGAGCGTGTGAGTGTGTGTGTGTGTTTGCTGCTTAAATAGCGTGTGAGTGTGATGTGGTGCAGGTGTGTGCGCAGTCAGTCCCAGGAATGAGGGCTTATGGGAAATGTAGTCCGAATGGTAACAAATCAGTATTCCAGTGAGGGCTCCCTCCGGTGGTGCGGGGGAGGAAGTGTGGGAGCCTCACTTTTTTACATTTTATTTAACTCAACTATTGTTTAAAAATGACTGTATTGCTTGCTTAAAATGAACCCAAAGTATGTTGAAAATGAACATTTATTAATATTTTTAATAAATTAACATGTATTCATATGTTTAATGAATAATAATTAAACAATAAACATTTATTAAATTGCTTATTAATAAATGTTCACCTTTTGATTATTATTGTTGCCTCTAGTAATTATGTGTCTGATTTTTATTACCAAGCTATTTTGGGTTCATTTTAAGCCAGCCATATAGTAATTTTTAAACAATAGTTGGGTTAAATAAAACTTTTCACTTAACCGCTGGGTTAAAACCACCCAATCGCTGGGTTTGTACATTTTCAACCCAATTTGGGTTGTTTTTAACCCAGCATTTTTTAGAGTGTAGCTTTCAACTTCGATGTCTTGACTTGTAAAGCCAATAAACTCTTCAAACCAACTCTTTCTGTAACTTTATCTGCAAACTTCCCAGAAATGGAAATGACTTTATACCTAGAAAAGTAGTCCTAAATCAAAATGGATGATTTAGGCTTCTAGATTTAAACAGCTTAATAAACTTTATTTTCATTTAGCAAAAAATGCGAGCTTCACATTAAAGTGGTTTCATTTGCTTCTTTTTGTTCATTTGCTGAACACTGCCTTTGAACACAACACTTTAAGGCTCTGTTTACACATGGTATTAAGATGCATTTTGGACGATCGGATCACAAACCCCAATATTTACATAAACCCTGTCCCCGGGAACATGCAACAAAGGGGGTGAGGCCATGTTGGCCTGCTTTAGAGAAGAGGAAGTTTTGTTGTAGTAGAGCGTTGTTGCCATGCCTTCATTTTATGCCAGATTTTATCTTATCTTTAAGGCTCTGATGTGCATCCCTTGTAGGAAATGTGAACACAAGAAGAGAACAAATAAGTTACACACAAGTAGTGATTAATAGTGTATTTCTTTTGGGATGAGTAGTGGAATAGTAGTTGAAAATATAGATATATTGAATTTATTGATTGTTGCTTTAGAAAAAAAAGTGTCTACTGCATGAATAAAATGTAAATATTTGTGTTCAATATTTCAGGAATACCAGAAGTATTTCCAAAAAACCAAGCAGAAGCTAGAGGAGAATCCGTCGGAGCGTCAGTTTGACTTTAGCGAGATGTACATCTTTGGCAAGTTTGACACGTTTCAGCGACGGCTGAACAAAATCCTAAACATGTTTAGCACCATTACCACCTACAATGCCCTTCAGGACTCCAAAATTGAGGGACTGGAAACCATGGCAACCAGATTTCAGGTATCATGGCAATGACATAGTAATCAGTGTGGTCTATTTTTAGATTTGCACAGAAGACAAAAGAACATATCCTCAGAATACCCTGAAAATACTGTAATTACTGAAGTAAGGATAGGTTGTCTACTTTAATGACATATAAATGTTTAATTTGGATGAGCCATTTGTCAGTGAACTAAATGAACTGTATAACCTGAGATTTAATGAAAGGTAGTCAAACACCTCAGTCTGTGCAGTCATTGTAAGATATTCACAAGAGCTATATTATACACAATAGGGGGTATAATTAGAATTTATTAAGATGATTGTAATGTACTGTTCATAATGATGATGTGTAATAAGTCTCATAGGGTGAATACCATTAAAGTGAGACACTTTTGAATAGTTTGCCATTGCTGTAGTACTCCAAATGATTACATCTATGTATTTCCATAATAGTTGAACATAATCCAGATTTCCAGTAAGGGAAGAATATACACACAAGGATAAATAACTGCTTCTCATTCCAAATGAGTAAAATTGCGATAACGTTTGATTCAGTGTGTAAGCATTTTCTGACTGTAATTAGCATTGTTAACTTAAGAGGTATTTGTTCTGTTTGCTGCCGCCTGTGGACAGACTGCAGATATGCAAGCGAAATGGGAGGTAACTGTGAAGGAGTAACTTGTTTTTAATATATTGCATGTCTCATTATGAATTGTTAACTTGCATGGGTTGGGAACATAACTTTAGCTTAAAAGTAGAATCTGACCTTTCATGCCAATCTGACATCAGTATTATGGTTATTTTTATAATGATGAATTACGTGATTTTGGCTGGCAGGCTGGTCCTGGATTTGCATGAAATGGCAAATGTTACCTGTAGCTTTAACCTAGTATTGTCGTACTGTGAGTCCATTAACATTCATCGCATCTCTTTATTCCAGTCACAAGATTATTTATTCATTTTTGTGTCCATGGAAACAAAGTTCAGACCCAGAGGGCTCCATGCTCCAGGAGAACTGAATAATTGAACAAAAGCTGATAAAGATCTACTGCTAACTCCTGTTCTTTGTGAAAGTTGACAGTCTGTAGGAGTCAATTAATATTTTACAACAAACTGCTCCTTTTGGGCATTTAAGGTGTTCTGGTGCACACAGCTGAGTGCTGTTGTAGCAAACGACTGAACATTTATCTTTCCAACTGGGAATGTTTTCGGTACAAGATCTGCTCGTTGTTTTTATCAAGAGCCAATAGTCAGTTTTCACACTTATTCTTATATTATTCCAAGCCCATACAACCTGGAACACAAAAGGCATTTTCAAGAAGATTCATGCTGTGGTAATGCTTTAGAATACTGTTCCAGCATCAATGAATAACATGAACAAATGAGAAACATACTATTAACACTACTATTAACTAACAAGAAACTCTTATCTTATTATTAATGAATTAGTAAGCAATAGTGCTCAGTTGAATGTGGTATTTCACTATTAGCTAATCAATAACTACTATATTTTTTTCATACCTCCCAGAGGACTACTAATAACTACTATATACAGGTTCATAATTAACATGAATAATGCACATAATCCAAATAATTACTAATTCCTTTTGAAGAATTTGGTAATACTTGGGTCACTAGTGGGTTACCATGTTCTTCACTTTAGAATTAATTATACATTATGCATTATTTATAATTAATTATGAACCTGTATATAGTAGTTCTCTGGGAGGTATGAAAAAATATAGTAGTTACTGATTAGCTAATTGTGAACAACCACATTCATCTGAGCACTATCATTAAATTGTTAATCAGAGTTTCTTGATAGTTAATAGTATTGACCAGTGTGTTAATAATGCATTACTTATTTGTTCCTGTGTAGTTATTCAGTAATGATGGAACAGTATTCTAAAGTGTTACTCATGCTTTACTTGGCAAAGAAAGCATATTCTATGGACTGTAAATTTCCAAAATGGCACTATAAAAATAGTAAACCTTGCCCTCTAAATATATTGTACCTAAATATATCTCACACTATCACATGGCTTCAGAAGACATGGAATTTAGCTCACAATCTGTATGGACTACTTTTGTAGTCCTTTTTAGTCTTTTAAGAGCTTGATAGCCACTGGTTACTGTTTTTTTTTTTTTTTTTAATGAAAAAAGCAGTGTAAACACTTACACATGGGTGAATAAAGGATGACAGAATAATAGATTTTCATTTTTAGATGAACCATTTCTATTCCAATCTTACATTCTGACAGCTGTCCGTTTCCTTGATATTACTAATTATGTTGGCCTCTGTATGTCCAGGCCATTGTGTTGACCATGAAGAAAAAACAGTACAGTTTCCTGGACCAAAGAAGGACTGACTTTGATCAGGACTATGATGAATTTTGTAAACAAACTAGTGAACTACATGTAAGAATCTTTTTAGTTTTGTAGTTTTTATTTTATTACTTTTATTTTATTTAAAACAATTTCTTATACTTTATTCTTAAATATTCTTTCTAGATCCAACTGAAAACTTTCATGGACAACACCTTTGACAAAATTCAAAATACTGAGCGGGCTTTACATGTGCTCAAGAAATTTGAAAGGTAATATCTGTTTTTTTTTGCCTAGTTAAGTTTACAGAAATAACAGGGGTTATATATCATTCAGATGTTTGGGGTCTGTGTGTTTTTTTAAATGTTGTTGTTGCTGCATCTATTTAATCAAAATGACAGTAATATTGTTATATTTTATTGCAATTTTAAATAACTGTTTTCTATTTAATATATATATTTAGATTGTAACTTATTCCTCTGATTGCAAAGGATTCACATGATTCTTCACACATTCTAATACTCTGAGTTGGTGCTTAAGAAACAGTTCTTATTATTATCACAGTTGAAAATATTTTTTGTGGAAAACATGATGACATGATTTTTTCAGATTTCTTTGATAAATTAAGTTTGAAAGAACATTTATTTGGAATATAATTTTTTTGAGACAATGTCAAAAGTCTTTACTGTCACTTACAGTATGATACATTAATACATCTTTTCTTAATGAAATCAATTAATTTTTCAACAACAAAAACAAAAACACAAACTTGCTGACCTCTTTTTTTTTCTTCTTTTTTTCTCATATTAACCAGGCTTGGCATCCCAGACTTGGGCATCAGTGAGAAGTACCAGAAGATTCTGCAAAACTTTGGCAGGGACATTGAGATGATCTCTCGAATTTACACCAAACAGAAAACAGACCCCCCGATCGCTCCAGACCTCCCTCCAATCGCAGGGAAGATTGTGTGGGCTCGGCAGCTGTACAGCCGCATCCAAGAGCCCATGGATCTTTTCCAGCAGCTTCCTGGGATACTCTGCACTCCAGATGCCAAGCCCATCATTCGAAATTACAATCGGGTGGCCAAGGTGTTGCTGGAGTTTGAAGTGCTTTATCATCAGAGCTGGATGGCACAGGTCAGTTATCTTATCAATTCAAAATAGAGTGCAATTAGAACTGCTGTGCAGCCAAAATTATATACCAGTTATCACTGTAAAGCTGCTTTGACATAATCTGCACTGTAAAAAGTGGTAGGTGACTTGCAACAGTGCCTGGCGCCTTTTTCAGTGGTGTTCGTTCCGGAAGTGTTTTTTTCCCATTAATTTTTCCCATAGGAATTAAAAAAAAAAGTCTTCATTAAAGGGTTATAACCCATGAACCAAGCCAACCAGCTATGAGGTGAATCATAACACTACAAACTTTGATATGAAGCAAAGAAGTTCTTAAAAATTGGACAAATAGACAACAGTACAGAGACTGTGCACTTACTGTAACAGCTTTAGTAATTAAAAGAACTACAGTTACATGAATCATTGCGAACTGCAGAATCAATTTAAAAACAATGGAGAAATATAAACCTACTCATTTACAAAATATTGATTATATATATATAAAAAAAAACAAATGATGATGGCTTACAGAAAATTCTACCAATCAGAGAGTTGAAATAAGCAACACATGCATATATATATATATATATATATATATATATATATATATATATATATATATATATATATATATATATATATATATATATATATGTATGTATATATATATATACAAACATTGAGAGTGTAGAGAGATCAACTCGATTACGTCATTCGCAGTCTTTTGGTAGTTATTTTGGCATGTGTTGTTTATTTCAAGAATTTTCTGTAAGGCATCATCGGTACTGTAGTTTTTCACCAGATATCCACTGTTAAACATGATTATTTTTAAAAATAAGCCAAAATAATGCAGGCCGATGGCTTCAGCAGAAGCAAATACCACTGATTAATAATCTCTTAGCTCAGTATGGCTTTTTTTAAAGGTTTATACGTTACCGTTCAAAATCATTTTCCTTATGGAGAAAATGAATTGAGTTTTTACTTTTGGAACCCGACTGTTGCACCCTATAAGGTGCTGTTGACTACTTGCTTTAGACTTATTTAGCTTTTTGCTCATGTGCCACTATCACTTAGTGATGCTTTTAAATTATTAAATTTCTTACCCTGTAACTGTTCATTTCTTTACTTTTCTTCATATTTATCTTACTATAGACTGAAGCAGTTAAAGTGGGGCTGCAAGCCTCTTTGCTGGTCAAGAGTCCAGAAACCGGGGAGCTGCATGTGAACTTTGACCCCCAGATCCTGACCCAGATTCGAGAGACAGACTGCATGCTAGGAATGGGACTTGAGATTCCACCATTTGCAACCATCTTGCAGCAGAAAAAGGATGTTTTCAAAAAGAACTACAATAAACTTCAGGTATGTCTATTTTTTTATCTATCCTTGTTGTATAACACAATGCACTATGTCCACTCTTTAGTACTTTTGTTGCTATGTATTAGTGAAGTAATCAGTCAGGATTACTTCATCGAGAACATACCATCCCATTATAGAAAAAAATAGGGTTACACTTTATTTTGATGGTCCCCTTTAGATATTCTGTTGACTGTAAGTAACATTGCACCTACAGTACATGTCAAATCAGTGTAATTAATGTTTCATTGACCCATTCAATAAAGACGTTCTTGAGTGAATCAGCCGTTGCCTTAAACAAATCGGTTGAATGAATGACTCACCCTTAAGACAGTGACTTGCTGCCACCTACTGGCAGTTTTAGTTTCTTATTTTAAGTACATTTAATTAAAAAGTTTAGATCTGTGATTAATATTACAGATAATTTCATATTTAAACAATATTGAATTACATTTATGTAGATTAATTGTAAATGCAGTGTAAATATATTTGACACTTCTGATGATGCTTCTGTTGCACCTATTACAAAGATGGATTTTGTTTGATTGATAACAGCCATACACTGTGTTATTGTTCTAATTTAATTTAATTTGAATGTTAGAATTTTACATAAAAGGTGATGCATACATCTAATAAGTTTAGAAAAATATGACCTTATATGTAAATGCTCCTAGAAATCAATTTATGGTGGTAAATATTGCCCCTTAAAAATGTTAATTTCTGTTAATGCTGTGAACTAACCATCACATAGAGTATGAATAATATAAATGTCTTTGTGAGTCAGCTGTCCACAACAGGCCTAAACCAGCCATGGTACCAGCACAAAAACACAGTCAGCAAAATATAATCTAATTATGTTAATAACAAACTTTGAAAATTTTTAAACAACTTTGAAAATATTAAGATATAACAAGTTTTTTGTTGTTGTTGTTGTTGTTGTTTTTTCAGTCAATATTGCACACCCCTAATGTACAGTATTCATTTTTATGTCTTCAGGTCTTAACAAGTCTTAAGAGATCATGTTATTCTGTTCTTTAAGCAAAATATGTTATTTAAAGTCATCTTTGACACACTCTGTTCTATATACGTAAGCAACTTTGGTAAGGGTCACAGGTGAGTCATAATAATAATTCAAGGAGAGGGACTGTATCCACCCCCTTCATAGGAGATGCAACAGATTTACAAATTGATATAAAGACAAACTGACAAACTAAGACTGAAACACAGGGGTATATACTGTATACACAGGCAAACAAGAGGCTAACTAGGAACAGGTGAGACTAATAGAGAGTATATTTGGTAACTAAGGGTAACTAAGGAAACTAAGTCAAAAAGGAACTAAATCACAGGAAATAATAAACATTGGAACAAGGGGAACAAAAACGCACTTCAAAATCAAATTTCATAAACAAAAAAAAAATTTAAAAAACAGGAAAGGAACACAAAACCAATGAACATAATAACTAGCTGAAATTAAAATGTTTGCTTTTTTTTAGATTTTATTTCAGTTAAAGGTTATTTTAAGTAATACAAGTTTTTTAATGGTTTTAGTTTTGATTAATTTTATTAACTTTGCATAGAGAATATCAAAAATGATAAAAAAGCTCAACTGTACTTGCTTGATGCTAAAACATACTTGAGTGACACATGAGGACAAACCTCATTGGTTCTCTCATGTCAAGCAAGCACATTTGAGATTCCGTTAACCATATTTTTTGGACTTTATGTATGTGCATTGATCAATGTTTATATATTTATTATTGTTTTTTATTTAATGTTTATGTGATAATGCTTATATGATATCACTGTTCACATTTTGTGCTAGTAGCAATTCAATGTCTTTCATCCTGAAATCAAACCATTCAAGTAAGTCTATCAGGTGAGTGGCATGGTACGGTGCCCTGGAATGTGTAGCTTTACTGACAAGGTCATTTTCTTTTTTTGTGTGATTTTGCATTATATGTTCCTTGTCTCAGCTGATGGTGTCAGAAAACTCCAGGGTGAGGTCTAAGATCCAGCCAGCCTTTGAACAACTGCTCATGCCACATGTTACTAAAGTAGATGAGGCCATCCTGCCTGGACTGACCTCCCTCAATTGGACCTCCCTAAACATAGAGAAATATCTTAATCGGATCACTGCTGCACTCGGTGAGAGACTCCACTCTACAGCTGATTTTTATGACCACATCAGTAACATACAATACAGCAGTGGTTCTCAACTCCAGACATACAAAATGTGCAGAGCAGTGGGTCCCAAGGACTGGAGTTGAGAACCACTGCACTACAGTAAAGGGCCACAAGTATGTAGATACCCTAAAACTTGCTGAACATTTAATTTCAAGTCCACTTGCATTAAAGGAATAGTTCACCCAAAAATGAAAATGTTGTAATTACTTAGTTACCCTCAAGTTGTTCCAATCCTGTATGAGTTTCTTGCTTCTGTTGAACACCAAAGTAGATATTTGTAGTAGAAAGAATGTTGGTAACAAGTAAAAAAAAAAAAAAAAAAACTAAGGAAGTCAATGGGGGCCATCAAAGGTCTGGATACCAACCTTCTTTAAAATATCTTCTTTTGTGTTCAACAGAAGAAAGAAACTCATACAGGTTTGGAACAACATGTGTTGAATAAACGATGGCAAAATTTTCATTTGTGGGTGAACTATCCCTTTAAAAGGAAGCTGGTCCTTCCAGTGCTGCTATAACAGCTTCCACACTTCTCGGAAGGCTTTCTGCATTACTAGGAAACATACGTGTCAGGATTTGGTCCCATTTAGACACAAGCATCTGTGTGAACAAAGGGATGTCCACATACTTTTGTCCTTGTAGTGTACATAAAATGCTTGTAAATGTGCCCAGTATGATTCGATATCTGAAATGAAAGGGTTCTTTCTCCTGGTTCACAGAAAACCTTGAACTTCTGCTGCACAGAGTGAATGACCTTGTGGAGTTTAGAATCGATGCTGTTTTGCAGGAAATGAGCACTGCTACACTGTGTGTGTTGCCTGAAGATGAGCCATGCACCTGCGAGGAGTTTGTTCAGACTACTAAGGTGCACACACATACATAAAGCAAATGTATTCTTAGCAACATGTGGTTATTTTTCAAAGGATTGTGAGGCTAAATTATTTCCCCTTGTAAAATAAATCCAGAAAATAAAATATAGGAGTCTCACAACCTTATGTAATCAGAAAACCTAACTGTTTTGTGAGATAGTGATTTTATATGAATTTGTACAATGTGATTCATATAGAAACTTTTTTTTTTTTTTTTTTTTGGTAAGCATGAAGATCCATCCCTAAACATAACTGTCACTGGGGCATAAACACATTATGAGTTTATTTTGGTGTCTTGTTACTGCTACCATTTGCTATTACATCTTTGTTAACCCTAATTTCATGTCTTGACCAGACCAGCAAAGTTTTCTGACTGAAGAAATAATTAATCTGATCATACTCATCCAATGTATTTTTCATTCTAGGAGCTTTGCATCAAAGGAGCCCAAATGCTGCATACCAAAAGCTCATTGGTGGAGGAGGCAGCCAATGAGCTGATTAATATGTTACTGGAGTTTGAGCAGAAAGAGGAAGAAGAGAGAAACCGTGATGAAAGCAGGACAGAGAGTAAAGTGGAACAGATGGACAGTGATGGTGAGATCTGCTGACGATCCTCCTTGCAGTTTGCTCTAGAAATTACCTGGATTTTTTCCTAACCATATTAACACAGATTGTCATCAATGTATGCCAAATACATCAATTTCAATTAATTTAACAAAAATACTCAATTTGATAAATTAGGTATGTTATCCATAAATTTGAGTAGCTGTGAAAATGCACAAAACAAAAAATGTACTTGCCTCTGAGAATACAGATATATGAGAGTTACAGGTCTTCATGGTTTAGTAAAAATCCAAAACAATAAACCCATAATATATCAAATGTTAGATAAAATATAAAACAACAGAATAATTCACCATGGATGTATTATCTGGGTAATGTGTTGGCCATTTTTATCTAATGCACATAGACAAAATTGGCTTTCCATAATGATATTTTTTTCAATAGATATAGTTCCCTTTTGAGGAAACATTGATGCCGTGTCATGGTGGTGAGAACACCAGCGTGAGCTGTTGTGTGTGAGTCACGTGTACCAATTTATTGGCCAAGGATGCAGTCAGGTGATGCAATGTCGTGCTTGATCAAGTCTATAAATAACACCAGCGTCACCAGCTTCTTGTCTTCAGAAGCCGCTTTGTTTGTCACTGTATGTGCAAAACTGTCTGTCTTTGTCTGGAGTTAAAAAAATAAGAAAATGTCTAAGTTTAGGAGATGTGTTTTGCCGTGTCCAAATTCTTTCCCTGGGGATGATGGACAGAAGTTGTTGTACAGTGTGCTTTGTTTGGGAGAGGAGCATGCTCGATCAGCTCTCAGGGGAGATGATTATCCACACTGCTAGCCTAGTGGCCTAGTCACCAAAAATGAACCTCCCCTTCTTTCCTGACATCCCTCCTGAGATCTCAAGATCATGGAGAGCCTGGCATTCTGCCCATGTTCACAATCTGGAAGAAGAACTGAACACTGTTGAGGGCTTAAACCCTGATGCTTTGAAAGAGCTCCACAGGGCCACAGATTTGTCTTGCCATCTTCCATTCTATGGCTGCTTTGGTGGTTACGGAGAGGAACCTGTGGCTCACCCTATTCAGTTCAATTCACATATCATCCTCTGTGTTTCAACAGCATGCTCCCCACTACGATGAAGCCAGAGCAGGTTCCGTTGCCTTTGCAGAGATTTGAGTCTCTCCTGGGGAAAGGGGCCATTGAACGTGTTCCCCTCCCAGAAGGAGACTCAGGATTTTACAGTCAGCACTTTTCTGGTACCCAAAAAAAGATGGGGGGTTGCGTCCTATTCTCGATCTTCATCTCTTGAATCATACTCTGCAGATTTACATGTTCAAGATGTTGACACACAAGCTTAACATGTCTCAAATTCAATCCGAGGATTGGTTTATCTTGATAAACTTGAAGGATGCATACTTTAACATTCTATACACATGAAGTGTCTGAGGTTCGCCTTTGGGGGTGGAAACGTAGCAATATCGGGTCCTTCCATTCAGCCTAGCATTGTCTCTTCAGACTTTCACCAAGTGGGTGGATGCAGCTCTGGCTCCTTTGTGACTCGAGGGCATCCTTGTACTAAATCGTCATCAATGACTGGCTCATTCTAGCCCTGTCACAAGAGATGGTGGTTAAGTGTCACACGCCAAGCTTTTTCTGCCCTTTCTATATGGTGGAGTGCCCAGTTTCTAAGCTTGGGTCCCTTTTCTAACCTTGGGTTGCTGTCTAACCTTGGGTTGCCATCACAAGATCATCACGGTGGATGCCTCACTCACAGGTTGGGGCACTGTCATGGACAGACACCCAGCCTCATCTCTCTTGCCACATCAGCTGCTTGGAGATGAGGGCTGTGTTTCTAGCACTAAGTCACTTCCTCCCAGATCTCACCATGTGTTAGTGCGGATGGAACACTTCGGTGGTCACTTACAAAAATCACCAGTGCCGGCTGAGTTTGCACCCCCTATTCAGGCTGGTGCAACAGATCTTGCTCTACATCCCAGGACACCTCAATATGGGAGCAGACATCCTGTCGAGGCAAGGCTGAGTTCCCTCTGGTTCTCTCTCAATCCTCCAGCTCCTCTGAGGCTGGATCCCATGGTACAGACGTGGCTGAGGCTGCGTCTGCGTCTGTATGCCTTTCCCCCGATTGCTCTGCTCCTGTGAGTTCTGGTGAGAGTCTGTCAGGAGGGGTTATGGCTAATATAAGTAGCCCCATTCTGCCCGGTTGGTTCAGTACTGAAGTTTTAACAAAAGCATCTTTCAGTTGGACTGATCCCGCTACCCTCAAAGTGTATGTGGCCGCTATTTTGGTTTGCCACAACCAGAATCGAGGGGTGTCAGTGGGGAAAAATTCCTGGTGTCCTGTTTCTTTTGTGGTGCTAGACAGCTGAGGCCTATCTACAGACCAAGTCCTTCATGGGATCTTTCGAGTGAGTCAGCCTCAGAAAAGCTTCTGACTCTCAAGGTGGCTTTAGTGTAGCTATTACCTCTCTAACAAAGGGTAGGGGACTTGCGGTCCCTGTCAGTTGCCTCCTCCTGCCTGGATTTTGCTCATGGACTGGTCAAGGTGATTTTGCACCCTAGGCTGGATTACGTCCTGAAGGTGTCTTCATCACCGTTTCATCCTGTTGTTCTTCAAGCCTTCTCCCCTCAACCATTTGAAACTCAGAATCAGGTGAGGCTTAACAATTTAGTGTAGTCCAGGCAGGTAAATCTGATCAACTCCTTGTCTGCTTTGGGGGGGGTGCATCTGAGGTTCTGCCACTTACAAGCAGACTATATCTCACTGGGTTTCGGATGCAGTTTCCCTTGCCTATGAGGCGCTTGGTGTTGCTTTGCCTCCAGGTGTCAGGGCCCATTCCACAAGATGAGCTTCTTTACAAGATGTTTCTGGTCCTCTCCGCACACATTCATCAGGTTTTATAATGTGGATATGGGCTCAACCCCAGGGTCTCAGGTCCTATTCGTTTGAGTCTTTCCTGTATTTACAGATTTGTGCTTCTGCAAACTCTTCACAACCAGTGATGCAGGCATCCTCTCTGTATGGTGGTGTGTGTATTGTAATTTAAATAGTGTCAACACCATGGTGTTGTGTTGATGTTCCCTTGAAAGGGAACATCTCAGGGTTATGTATATAAGTTCCCCGAGATGTGGAATGAGACGATGCCTTGCAGTGCCATACTTCAAGTACGCCTGTGCAGCTTGTCCAGACAAGTGAATCTTCGTTTGCCATTTAAAAAAAAAAATAGGTATAAAAATATAAATCCAATAAACATCTATGAAATTGCTGGATAAAACAGTTACTACTAAAAATATTGATATCAAGATATTAAAAGCTTAATCATTCAACAATATAGCTACAATCAAAAGCGGTGAGTGCCACCACAAAAAATCACAATAAAAAACAAACAAAAAACAAACAAACAAATCAAGTACCAAATAATTCTTTATTGTTTTTGAGAGGGAGGTAGAGAGAGAGATTGATTGATTGATTGATTGTTTGATATCATTAAGTAAATTTGTGTAATGTTGAATACACCATGTTCTGTTTTATTTAATCAAAGGAGAGGAGGAATGTAAATCAGAGGGTCGTCTTTTGTCACGTAGCACCACGGCCCCTAGCATTGGCCCCTCTTCCCCACTGGTGAGAAAGAAGAAAAAGAAGGATCTGATGAAGGTAATGGAGGAGGAGGCAAAGGAGTTGCTTTCTCATTTTAACCATCGGAATGTGGATGCATTACTGCGCCTGACGCGTAACACCCTGGAGACTCTACGCAAGCGCATCCACGCAACATCACTGATGCAGTTTCTGGGTTTGTTGTTTTTCTAATAATTCTTTAGCAAATACATTTTTAGTATATTCCAAAAATTGTTTGAATTATGAATTATAAAAAATTCAAAAAAAGACAAAAAAATGTCTATTGTTGGTAGCATAGTGCAGCTCATGCACAAGCACTTTTAAAAGAAGCAGCTTTCTGTTGATCAGTGCAACAAATTACCAACATGAAAATGAGTGAAGTCTGTGTGGGGAACGTTTTCACACTCTTATGAAAATATGATTGTGCGGATTCATATCTGAATGACTAATTTCACAAAGCATTGGAAAATGTGACTGCACATTTATTCTTTTTTCCAAGCGTGAAGCTTAATATAATCACTTGGATGGTCAGCTCTAGCTCATTGCTAATAAATTTCACTTCCCATGCAGCAGAAGCAGATTCCCCTAGTCGGCAGAAGGGAAGTGGGCTGCAGCCTATCTTTAAGGTGGGAGTGTGTTTAGCCATCCCAAACATCATCATGGTTCCAGGGCTAGATGAGGTTCAGCAAGCCTTGAACAGAGCTGTGGACTGTGTAGTCAGCGTCAGTAAAGGAGTTGGACAGTGGAGCAAGGAGAGAATTTCCAAGGTGGGTTTTTTTTTTTTTTTTTTGCACTATATTATACAGAGATGAGTCACTGTTTGTACACTTGTCTCCTTAGGCATTTTTCCCCCAATAATAAAAAGGTGAAACATTTTTTTCCATTTCAAATCAAAATTGCCTTACTTTCTGTCATGATCACCAGTGAGAGTGCCCTTTCAGCCACTAGAGGGCACTCCATTCCGGACTCTCGTTTCCACCCATTGCATTCACTACATTACCCATAACGCACTCCCCGGACTCATTATCCTTTGTTCATTGCACCAGCTGTTTTGTATCACATCATTAGTGTCTGTCTATTTCTACCTGGTTTGTTTCTGCCTTTGTTTGTGGTTCTTTGTTTAATGTCACGTACTTTGCAATTGAAAAAAAAAAAAAAACAGGCAAATATCCAAATCCAGAAAGTCAGTCCATACAAAAAACAGTAAACAAGCAAAACAGAAAACCAGGGAACAAAAGTACGTGACATTAAACAAAGAACCACAAACAAAGGCAGAAACAAACCAGGTATAAATAGACAGACACTAATGATGTGATACAAAACAGCTGGTGCAATGAACAAAGGATAATGAGTCCGGGGAGTGCGTTATGGGTAATGTAGTGAATGCAATGGGTGGAAACGAGAGTCCGGAATGGAGTGCCCTCTAGTGGCTGAAAGGGCACTCTCACTGGTGATCATGACACTTTCTTAAAGACCTTAAAAAAATCAAAGTAGACTTTTGTGGATTATAGTCCATGTGTGTTTGCATTAAGGCAACCTGACTAAATTAACTTTTAAGACAAATACACATTTAAAAATAGGCTTTGTTTATTTATACTGAGTGCAAATAACCAACCTTGATTAGTACAATACCATACTTCTTCATTTTACACTTGTGTGGATAGCATCTATCATTATTTGCACATAAACAATATGCTGTTTGTTGATATTTATACTTGGTGCAAACACTATTTACCCTAAATAGCCACTCAGGCTGAATAGCCATTCGGGAGAATGAATCAACATGAAACACTCATATTGCATTCAGTGTTATATTCAAATGGTTGTCTAATTAAATGCTCTATGCAAAGAGAATATCCCTCCCTCTTTATGCAGTACCACCAGCTAGCAAATGATACTCCATGGCTGTGACATAACTAAAACCCTTTGACTATGAGTGGAGCAGGGATGATGTCAAAACCTAGAAGATTAATTCACCACTGGTTCTCTCAAGATTTTCCTATGGGGTTTTTAAATTTATGAGTAAAATAAAGCCAATATAACTTTGCCGAAAAATTGACATTTTGTTCTACAAAAGTTCAATCTTTCGTATCTAGTTATTTATTAGAAACATACATTTATAAAATAAACATACCAGGTTCAAAATTTGCATTTTTGATGTCTTGAGGGAACCAGTGGTGGATTAGTCTTCCGGGATGTGACGTCATGCATGTAGCATTCTATTATGTTTCCTTTATGTATGTCCCCTTCTTTCTGGTTTCATTATACTACTAACTTCTATTCAGCTAATGTGCAGAATTAGCATTAAATCATTTGCAGTCACTTTGAAAAGTGTTTGTTTAAGCATCCCATGTTAATCATGTTTTTCCTGACATAAATGTTGCTCTTGCTCTTCATAGTCTATCATTAAAAGGTGCCCTGAAACACATTTCGTTTTTAGCTGTCACCAAGGCCTCTTATTTTTCAACCCTTGATTAAAAAGTTCAACCTTGCATTTATTTTTGTTTAAAAACCCTGTTTCACTTGAAAATGTCACATTATAGAAGTAAAATGGATTTCAAAGGCTATTTTGTGCTGACTTTAAGTAGCCTATTGTTACCTTACCTAGTATTTTATTCACCTTTTGTTCTCATACTTAACTATTTAGTTTTCTTGAACTGGTGTGAACTTATAAGTAGCAGTACCAAATCGATGCTGTTTTTATTTGAGTGCAATATATGCAAAATGTCAGACTTTAATATTTTTGTTGTCACAGAGGAAAATGAGTGAGCGACGCATGGCCGCTCTGAAACAGAACAGCCAAGAGAGTGAATCAGAAGACGGTGAATCAACCTATCGCAGCCTCGGCGGTACGACTTTTCCTCACGCTCTATAATTACACAGCTCAGCAGAGCAAATCAAGAACTAACAGGTCCTTGGTCAGTTTAAAATTTGTCTTTATAATGGCTGAAAATTGAAGCTCTGGATGGATAAGCTGATCTCTAACCATTTGATAAATGAAACTGGGGGAGAGATAAAGATAATGAATGCAGACAGTGGATGTGATTTTATGAAGTGGTGACATGTCCCTAGTGTCACGATAACAATCTTATCCACATTATTTATCTTCTCTCTATTGCTCACTCTCAGAATAGGGAAACTGACACAAAATTGACTGAGTACAGCAGTGCCACAACAGCATATCTCTGCCAACCTTAATAAAGCAGCACTGCCTGTAAATCTTTCATCCCTTAAAATAGATTAGAGATAAAGGGTCCTTCATAGAACTGATTTGAGGCAAAAAGATAATATTTCTGTTTTGCAGAGATATTCTTCTCTTATAGCTCCTCTCTGCTCTTGTTTATTAACTTGAATTACTCTTCTTTGTGTATTTTTTCCCTCTGAAGGCAGTACCTCAGATATATCGGCATCTGCAAACCAGGTCATTCCCATCCAAATCAAGAACTACCACAAAAGCATTTCTGAGAACAAAGAGATTGTCAAGCTGGTTTCTGTGCTTAGTACGTCCATCAACTCCACCAAGAAGGTCTGTTTATTTTAGAATTTTTGTCCTAGACTATTATAAATCAATTAGCCAGAAAATTTCCCACAGACTAAAAAATTCAAATATTATTTATTTATCTGAAATGTCATCAAATAAGATTCTAGAATGAATATAATAAACTTTATCTGCAGGAATTACTGTGTCAATTAAGGCATAACCAAAATCATCTGACCTAGAACAGAACTGTACCTCAAAAATAGCATGACCTCATAAAATAAAAATGTAGTGTAGAATCAATATTGCACTTTTACAAAAAAAAAAAAAAAAAGAGCTGCACATATCTGCATTTAAACCCCCTTGAACGCCTTGACCCATAGACTTCTATTGTAAGTTTATTACTGTAAACACAAATTAGTTATAGCTTATATTTACAGCTATACCTATAGCTTAGTTATATAGCCTTTGCTGAATATGTTTGCTTCATGCGGTTGTTTATGATCTGTAATGTGTGTTACTTGTCCTGTACTGTTAAACAGGACATAATGAATGCTTTGGATCGATTTAACCTCTATCACCACATCTGGAAGAAAGATAGAGAGGAAACCATCCAGAAATTCATCCAGGGGAACCCTCTTCTTTCTGAATTTGAGTCGCAGATCCTGTACTACAGAGACCTGGAGCTAGAGATTAATGCAGAGCCTGAGTCTATCTCAGTAGGAGCTCTGGCATTATATACAGGTAAACAGTCTCTGAATCTGGCAAAACTAAGTTCTAATAGTGAAAGAGAGATTAGCAGAAAGCCAAGAGGCATTCACAAAGCCAACACGGCAGCCACAGAGCTTGTAATAAAACAAGAATCAACATTGGCTTGGCTTTTCGGAGATAGCGAGAACTGAGGGACTTGTTGTAAAGGTGACGCTGAGATGACGTTTTTATTATTCAACAGGCAAGTAAGGTATTTTATTTGAACAGATAAACCAAACACAACCAAAACAAAAATAAAAATAAAATGCATGCAATTTTGTTTTATTTAATTAATAGCAGGCCAAAAGTTCATAGTGTACCTTTAATTATTATTCTGTATTCTAATTCTATTATTATATTCTAAGGACCTTGCACACTGAGTCAGAAATTTTCGTATGCGTTTTTTCGTATTTGTCATCCTAAAAATTTGTCACACACAGAAACCTTGCACACTAAGTCCGCTGCGTATTAATTCATCTGTTGCAGAAAAAAAATTGCAAACAATGCAAAATGGAGTCTTCAAGCAGTCATTTAGGTGACCAGGTTTGCATGCTAGTTACTGAATTAATAAACCCTGGCTGGGACTAACATTAGCACTATTCATTACAAATGGATGAAGGACATTATCAACAAGCTATTGTTTAGCTAACTTGAGCACAATATTGTATAATCTATCTACACCCTTTGTTTTGAAATCAGTACAGTAGCTTTGTGCTGCGAGACAAAGTGGATCAACTTGTCAGACGCCATTCTGGATTTTGGCGTTCGCTTGTACGTTAGCTTTGAACTGTCAAATTACCTTTCAAAATGCTTGCTACAGATGTGAAAAATGCAGAAAATCTAACCCGATCTGATTTTTTTAATGACGGACCAAAGTTTCGTAAGCAGTGTGTAAACGTGATTGACATAATGTGAGGTCGTACTTATTTTTTAACATGCGAAAATTCCGGACGAGAATTTCGTAAACAGTGAGCAAGGCCTTTATGTATAAGTAGCAGTGTGCTGGTGACAGCTTTTGGAGGAAAGAATTTGCTTTTATTATTATTATTATTATTATGTTTATCAAGCTACAAAAAGCCCCTTTATTCTTTGTGTGTCGCTGAACTTACCCACAGCGGATCTGAAGCTGGCCCTTACTGCTGAGACAAAGAGCTGGATGGTGGATTTTGGTCACCATTGCAACAGGAAGTATCACATGGAGATGGAACAGATCTTCACTTTTATAGATGAGGCGAGCAAGAAACTCAACAGGCAGATTAAGGACTTGGATGATATTCGTATCGCTATGGCAACACTCAAAGAGATCAGAGAACACCAGATCTCCATAGACTTTCAAGTTGGTCCAATTGAGGTACATACAAATAAACAGAAAAAATTCCACTTAAAACATTTTTACACACATTTTCAAAAATATTTACACAGCTCTTTTTCATGTAATAATAATTCATGGTGACCACAGCTGCCCAAATCCTAAAAAAGTTATTTCAAACAACTTGATTACAGAAGATCTGGAATATAAGTATGTATAACATGTATGCTGAACAGACTTTTGTGGGTTTTTTTTCCTACAAAAATTCTCTTATGTTCCAATTAAATAAATAAATAAATATATACATACGTACATACATACATACATATACATATATAGAGAGAGATCAGAGTGGGAAAACAATACATAAATAGTTTATTATTAATTTTGGGTACATTATTAATTTTAGTTAATAATGGGTACAAAACATAAAACATTTATGTATTATCCTATGATATTAGTGCAGTGTCTCTTTTCCCTGGTGTTGGCCTGCAGGAATCGTATGCCATGCTACATAAGTATGGATTACTGATTGCCAAAGAGGAAGCAGAGAAAGTGGACACACTTCGGTACACCTGGGAGAAACTGCTTTCCCGCAGCACAGAGGTGCAGAATGAGCTGGTGTCCCTCCAACCAAACTTCAGAGGAGAACTCATCAAAAATGTTGAGACCTTTGTGGAAGACTGCCAGTACTTCTACCATGACTATGACAGGGTGAGTCCTGAGGGGAAGGTAAAATCTATCCATCCACTTCTCTTGCTTTTAGACAATCCCTCAGGCAATTATGGTTTCAAGCCCAAACAGAATTGTTTTCCTGTATTTATATTCCTGTGGGTGTTCTGTAATATAAAATGCCAGAAATCAAGCCACAATATCAGAGTGATTCTTTGAAACAACTGATGTTCTCACTGTACAGGGAAAACAAAGTGGTTGTTTATCATAAATTAACAATATGTTCATATGTGATCTCTGGTTTTGTGCACATCAAATCCTTAGGATGGTCCCATGGTGGTTGGATTGGCTCCCCAGGATGCCAGTGATAGGCTTATTATGTTTCAGGTACAGTATCCTGTAAATTACAATGGCTGTTTGCATAAACATGATTTAAATATTTAAATAAGTACTATCATAATATAACTTCATTATATTGGATACTTGTTTGGCTAATTGGAAAAATATTTGTAAAATAACTGCTGAACTACACTGAAAAAAACAAAAAAAAACAAAAAAGATTTAACATGCATTTTTATATTGGTCAAAAATCATGGTTCCCTTTCGTGGGAACTGTCGACGCTGCGTGGTAACGCATTGGGAACCTTCTGCGTGATGTCGTCACTGAAGCACTCATGTATCTAACCAATCGCGTAGCGAGACGTCAGAGACGGGTGACGTCACGGACCAGGAAACTATAAAGCATACCCAGATGCAGAGCACGCTAGCTTCTGTGTCTTCAACAAAGCGCTCTATGTTATCTTGTCTGTTTTATTTGGTGTTGTTTGTCCCGTATCATTACACTATCTCTTTGTCTGAGGACAAGAGTTGCACAAACACACACACATATATATATATATATATATATATATATATATATATATATATATATATATATATATATATATATATATATATATATATAAATAAGACAATTATAATGGCGGAGGAAAAACGTTTCAGGAAGTGTGTGCATCCCTGCCCCAGATTCATTCCTGATGGGGACACACACGATATGTGCGTTTTTTGTCTGGGGGTTGAGCATGCCCAGGCAGCTCTTGAGGGAGCTGTCTGCGTGCATTGCGAGAGACTAACCCTCAGGGTGTTGAGATCTCGCCGAGCTGAGGCGCAGCGCCGTTCACAGATGGAGCTGGCGGAGGGGGTTGAGACGGGCCCAGCCTTATCTCGCCCTTTACCCGCCAGCCCCAGTGTCTCTTCTCAGGCGGTGGAAGCACGCGTTGCGGTTTCTTCCCCCCGGAGAGAGGCATTGGCGCTTCACCTCTCTTCCTCCGAGGAGGTTGATGTGGTGAGCGTCGAGACTGGGGAAGAGGACCCGCCATCCTCTTCCCCAGCATATGAGGAGCTCCTGGAGGTAGTGACCAGGGCTGTGGCCAAGTTAAAAATTGACTGGCCAGCAGAGCGGGCAGAACCGAAACCAAAAAGCAAGCTAGATGAGCGCTTTCTGCCCGCTTGGTCGCTACCCCAGCGTCGGGGTTTGCCGTTTTTCACGGACCTCCACACCAAGGTGTCGAGGTCGTGGAAAAGGCCCGTGCAGCATCGCGTATTCAGCCCCCAAACGTCTGTATATAGCAATATAGTGGGGTTGAAACGGCACGGTTATGCGGCGATGCCCCGGGTTGAAGAGACGCTTGCGGGCTATCTCTCGCCCGGGTCGGCATCGTCACTAAAAGCCCCGACGTTGCCCACCAAGCCCTTAAGAACAACATCAAGCTTGGTGGGCAAAGCATACACGGCAGCAGGTCAGGCGGCGGCATGTCTACACACCATGTCGCTGCTTCAGGCATATCAAGCAGACCTGCTGGGGGAGATTGATGAGAGCGGGGAGGCCACTTATGATTGTATTCAAGAGATCAGGATGGCAACTGATCTCGCTCTCCGTGCCACCAAAGAGACGGCCAAAGAAATCGGCCGGTCTATGGCAGCCTTGGTGGCTACGGAGAGACATTTGTGGCTGAACCTCTCGGACATAAGGGAGCGAGACAAAGCTGCCCTTATCGATGCGCCGCTGTCCCCTGCGGGCCTCTTCGGCGACGCTGTAAATACAGTCGTCGAGAGGTTCCAGGAGGCGAAAAAACAATCAGCGGTGTTCCAGAGGTTCATCCCCCGCCGCTCTATCCCCCCCGAGGCTGCTGAGCGGGAGCAGCCTCGGCCGTCCACGAGCTCCTCAGCGCACCACAGAGCGCAACAGAAAGTGAGCGTGGCCACTCGAGCTCCCCCACAAACAGCTTGGGGACCGGGTCGGTCCGCTCACAAGAAGCCTTCCAAGGGCAAAACGGACCTGCGGGCCGTTATTATCGCCAGGAAGGCTTCAAAGCGGTCCTGACATCTGTGGGTCAGGACCCAATGAGGGTGGTCCCCTCCGGAGGAAGCCGGGAAAAAATACATCTAATCCCCGCTCCCCTTCGGCACCCTCAGGGGGACAGTCCATCAACCCTGCCACCCAGTGTGCGTCAGGGCACGGCGGTCCCCGCCGGTCCTTCGAGGAGGGCCGGCCACTTGATTCGGTTTTCTGCCGGCGCGCCGTGTCAGATTACCGAGCCAAGTGCTCAAAAAACACCAGAGACCAGTCTCGAGAGACTGGTTCCCTTAGTAGATTTTTTGGCAGAGTGGAAACTACTTCCAAATATATCAAATTGGGTGCTGCTCATGATAGAAAAGGGTTACAGAATACAGTTCGGGTCTCGCCCGCCCATATTCAACGGGGTCCTTCCCACAGTGGTGACCCCCGAGCAGTCTCTGGTAATGGAACAAGAGGTTATGACACTCTTGCAAAAAGGAGCTATAGAAAGGGTCCCTCCTCCCAGCAAGCTGTCAGGCTTCTACAGCCGTTACTTCATTGTTCCAAAGAAGGATGGAGGACTACGTCCTATCATAGATTTACGCGTGTTAAATCGCTCAATCCAGAAGCTCAAGTTCAAGATGCTTACACTCAAACAGATTATCCCACAGATCAGGTCCGAGGACTGGTTTGTGGCGATAGACCTGAAAGATGTATACTTTCATGTGTCCATCCATCCTTCTCACAGGAAGTTCCTCAGGTTTGCTTTCGGGGGCGAAGCTTACCAGTACAAGGTTCTTCCGTTTGGCCTATCGTTATCACCCCGCAAATTCACGAAGTGCGTGGATGCGGCTCTGGCCCCGCTGAGGCTTCAGGGCATCCGCGTACTGAATTACATCGACGATTGGTTGATTCTAGCTCAATCAGAGCAACTGGCAGTCCAGCATCGAGATGTTGTTCTGCGTCACATGGAGAGGCTTGGGCTGAGGCTCAACGCAAAAAAGAGTGTGCTAGTTCTGGTTCAAACTATCACTTATCTGGGGGTAGTCTGGGACTCCACCACGATGCGGGCACATCTGTCTCCCGCTCGGGTGAGTGCCATTCTTATGGCTATGAAAGGGGTGAAGTTAGGCCAGTCACTCACTGTAAAACAGTTCCAGAGGCTGTTGGGTCTGATGGCAGCTGCGTCCAACGTGATACCTTTTGGCCTCCTGCACATGAGACCCTTACAGTGGTGGCTCAGGACCAGGGGATTCTCCCCGAGGGGAAATCCTCTTTGCATGATCAAAGTCTCACGACGATGCCTTCGTGCTCTGGTCATGTGGAAAGATCCTTGGTTCCTGTCCCAGGGACCCGTGCTGGGGACTTCTGGTCGTCGCGTAATGCTTACGACTGATGCTTCCCTCACGGGCTGGGGGGCGATCATGAGTGGCCGTCCAGCTCAGGGCTCATGGGAGGTCCATCAGCTCTCCTGGCACATAAATCGGCTGGAGATGATGGCGGTGTTTCTGGCATTGAAACACTTTCTCCCAGACCTGAGAGGCCATCATGTGTTGGTCCGCACGGACAACACTGCTGTGGTCGCCTATATAAATCATTAGGGGGGTTTGCGGTCTCGCCAACTTTATTACTTGGCCCGTCAGATCCTCCTGTGGGCCCAAGGGAAGCTGCTCTCCCTGACAGCAGCTTACATCCCAGGGCGCCAAAATATGGGAGCAGACGCCCTGTCGAGGCAGGGCCCGAGGCCCGGGGAGTGGAGACTTCACCCAGAAGTGGTGGATCTCCTATGGAAAAATTTCGGTCGAGCGGAAGTCGACCTATTTGCTTCGGGAGAGTCAACCCAGTGTCCACTCTGGTACTCCCTCACCCATCCAGCACCTCTGGGGCTGGATGCCATGGTACAGACGTGGCCGAGGCGGCGTCTGTATGCATTTCCCCCGATCGCCTTGCTCCCGGGAGTTCTGGAGAAAGTACGCCGGGAGGGGGTCAGCCTAATACTGGTGGCTCCCTTTTGGCCAACCAGAATATGGTTCTCGGACCTAGTGTCCCTACTAGACGCCTCCCCAATGGAGCTTCCCCTCAGACAGGACCTCCTGTCACAAGCGGGCGGCCGGATAATACACCCCCGCCCAGAATTATGGAAACTATGGGCCTGGCCTCTGAGGGGGCCAGGTTCGTAGATGCTGGTCTCCCAACCGAGGTTGTGGAGACCATATTAAACTCCAGAGCTCCCGCCACGAGGAAGCTTTATTTATACAAGTGGAATCTGTTCTCTGCCTGGTGCAGACGTATTAATGTGGACCCTGTCCACGCCTCTATTAGCCACGTGCTTACATTTCTCCAAGAAAAGTTCTCGGAGGGCCTATCCCCTTCAACGTTAAAGGTTTACGTTGCGGCTATATCTGCCTTTCATATTCCCCTTGTAGGTGGCCTTTCGGTGGGTCGAGACCCCCTGGTCACTCGCTTCCTCCGTGGCACACTGAGGTTGAGGCCTCCAGTGCGCACAAGGGTTCCGGCCTGGGACCTGGCCGTGGTTTTACAAGGGTTGGCCGAGGCGCCCTTTGAACCAATAGAGGAGGTTCCTGAGAGGTTCCTCACTCTATTTTTCTACTTGCTATTACTTCTCTGAAAAGGATAGGAGATTTACAAGCACTGTCAGTTGCTCCCTCATACCTTAAATTTGCTCCAGGAATGGTGAAAGCATTCCTGCACTTGCATATGATGCGGCCGGACAGCCTTCTCCTCTGAATGTCCGTGCCCATTCTACGTGGGGTATGGCGGCATCAAAAGCTTTGATGTCAGGTGTCTCCATCGGTGACATTTGTGACGCGGCTGGCTGGTCATGTCAGCACACGTTTGTAAGGTTTTATAACCTTGATGTCGGCTCCACTCCGGGGTAATCAGTTCTGCCAAGATAACCTGGCAAGTATTTGCCGCTACGGCACAGTTGGGATAGCGTTCCCAATGCGTTACCACGCAGCGTCGACAGTTCCCACAAAAGGGAACGTCTCAGGTTACAGATGTAACCCTGGTTCCCTGAGTAGGGAACGAGACGCTGCGTCTCTTGCCGTACCCCCTGCATACTTGCGAGCATTTGTCTCAGACTTATCCAGAAGCTAGCGTGCTCTGCATCCGGGTATGCTTTATAGTTTCCTGGTCCGTGACGTCACCCATCTCTGACGTCTCGCTACGCGATTGGTTAGATACATGAGTGCTTCAGTGACGACATCACGCAGAAGGTTCCCAATGCGTTACCACGCAGCGTCTCGTTCCCTACTCAGGGAACCAGGGTTACATCTGTAACCTGAGACGTTTCTGGTTTAAACCTGTTTTGTTCAGTTTGCCTAGAAGCAAATAACACTCCATAGAAAAATTAAAATAAACTATTTTGTTTAAATAATATGCAAATATTGGGGGCGTACATATTAATGTTCCCGACTGTTACGTAACAGTCGGTGTTATGTTGAGATTCGCCTGTTCTTCTGAGGTCTTTTAAACAAATGAAATTTACACAAGAAGGAGGAAACAATGGTTTTTCAGACTCACTGTATGTCATTTCCATGTACTGAACTAAATTTTTGATTCTAGGGCACCTTTAAGGTCTGGACACAGAGGTGCCAATTTATGTGTGAAAATGATTCTTCATGCTCCCACTAAACCATTCTTCATAATTTGAGCCTCATGAATCTTGGATTTGTCCTCCTGGAATATGGCCATAAATATGAGAAAAACAAATACGTTCGGCTTTAAATAAATAAAAAAATAAATAAAAATTCAGTTGGTACAAAGTATAATTTTTTTATGCCTCAGGTTACATATGTGAGGGGATGGAACTCTCCATGTGAGCCAGTGCCTGAAGTATGTGTTTATACATGCCAATCGGCGATTGGCTGAGCATGATGATGTTGCGATGTAGCATAGTATGTCACTGAAACCATAAATGGATGCCATGTCAGCGTGTCGCCAGATTCTAATTTTCTGAAGAAGAATATGTCATCCGCTTATTGTCTGAAGGGACTGTAAGCAGGTGGGCCCCAAGGCATGGCTAAGAGACGCAGCGTCTCATTCTCTGTCCTCAGGGACAGAAAGGGAACTCAACTCTGCATAAAACATGCTAGAGGAATGATATACCCATACCGCCATGCTGAGGGGAGTGCGTGCCACGCATGGCAGTGACAAGTTCAATCCAGCTAGTTCAACACAATCAACCCTGAATGCCACCAGAGAGGCTGATCTGGCTTCTAGCTGAACTAGTAACCTAGTCTGCCAACAACCTGTCTGTTTCCTCTAGACACAGAAGTCTCATGAAGAGACATCCAGAAAGAGGGACTGCAGAAAGGGCAGTAGACCAACTCAGACTGGATCTTAGAGATGGGCATCCTGGAGAGCAGGACTCAGTGAAGTGCTATCGACCCTTGCAATTGAGGAGAGTTACTCTGCTCGATCCTAGGATCTACAAAGCACCTATGTTTTAAGGCGCTAAGGAGGCCATGCACTCTATAGGAACCCTCGCAAGGGGAATGCTCACAGCCTAAGAGCTGATCTAACTGGGAGGCTTTGAAAGAAGCCTTCAACCACTGACCAGACTTAGGAAGCTAAGTACTCAAGCCCAATCTCAGAGCAAAGAGAGTACCAGCTCGACCTATCAGGTCGACCAGGCTATAAACTAGAAACAAAGGTGAAAAAACGGTTAGCCAAGCCAGCAACACGCAGAGGCGTGCAGTCTCAGGGAGGCCTGAAGGCCAACCACCTGATAACAAGACCCTGCTGACCAATACCCAGCTGCTGGGGACCCAGCTGCTGGCCAACCAACTGGTATCAAGTCTAGACTGGAGAAGTAACCACACTGTGGGAAATTCACCTCAAAATTGGGGCCTACTATGGCCACGCATCTCAATGGCGAACGTGACTGACTGTGGCCATCGCTAGCTTCCATACACCTATTCATTAGTGGCTGGCTCTCAGAGAGGCCTGTGAAGGCCTGTTGCCTGAAAACTAGCTGCTATGGCCAGCAGCCTGATAGCAAATAGCTAGCTAGCTGTCCAACACCTACAACCTTGGGCTCGCCCACAGGGAGGCCTGCTGTCTTCCAGAGCAGCCTGCTAATGCCAACAAACTGAAAACAAGCAACAGCTGGATGCCAGATGCCCACACTGCTGGGGACTCATCCTCAGAGAGGCTTGGTAAGGCCTGCAATCTGAAGTCCACTACTGCCGGGGACTAGCCTCCAGGGCGGCCCATCAAGGCTGACTGCCTGGTAGCCAGTTTTAAGTGGCTAAACCATTCTAAATAATACCCACACAAAAGGCAGCTCACTCACAGAGAGGCCTCTTAAGGCCTACTTATTTAAAAGCAAATCATTGCTAGCTGAGCTTTCACATACCAAAGTGCTGGGGACTCGCTCACAGGGAGGCCCAGTTAAGGCCAGCTACCCGGAGCATGTCTTGTTGCTACAACATCCACACTAATGGGGCTGACCACAGAGAAGCCTGCTAAGACTTACTATCTGACGGCATAAGAAATAGCTACCAGAAAACCCATTTACTGGGGCTGCTAACAGGGAGGCCTAACAAGTGCTGGCTGCTAGGGGCCCAGCATGGTGGGAACTCACTGTGAGAGGAGGCCTGTTAGGGCCTACTACCCTATAGCGAGTCTAGCAGCAGAGATAGTTTACTATTCAACAATGCCTGGGACCTACCACATTGTCAATGAGCGGTGTACTCAGTCAAAGCACTTTTTACCCTTTAAGCAAGGGGAGTACAAACATACGCTAACATGCCCTAGAGGAGGCCCACCTGCGCCTACTACTCTAGATGAACACGGGCGTCAGCTCGTGGCAATGCTGAGCAAGGGAGCGTACTAAATGACCAGCCCGCAGTGAAGGTCAAATACTGCTCGAACTGAGCCACAATGGTGCAGAGCAGATAACAGAGCTATAAGCGAAGCACTCAGAAAACACCTTGTTTACAAGGTAGTACTATCTGCCTAACCCTGAGAAACTACAGGGTGGAGGCCAACCACAAAGACTCCATCATGACATAAATAATATCTGTACTCAGCCCCAGGGGAATAGGGGCTTTCCATAGAAAAACCACCCACACTCGACACAATTTCTGAATGCTAGTTCAGCGGGCTTAAGAGGAGCCTAGTGAGGGCCTACCTGAGCTCAACTTCCAAAATGCAGGCCGCAGCAAGCATTACTAATCACAATAGAAAAAGGAACCATCTATTCTGCCCCTACACCAATGTGCACCATGTAGAAGGGGGGCGGGCCTTGGCCAAACAACTCTTAAATGAGAGGCGGCCAGCACTAGGGATACAAAAGGGAACCTACACTCACTAATGAGGGGTCAGAGCTGGAATGTAAAACAGACTACCTTCACTATCCCTAGTACTATCCTAGGCGAGCTATCAGGGTGGCCCGGGTGAGGGCCAGCCCATAGCACATAGATCTACCTAGTGCTCCTCAGAGCAGCAGCCTCTAAACAGCAACTCTCAGCTGAGAGGGGTCAAAATCAAATGACACCGCTAAGGTGGCTAAAGAATACCAAAAATCCTTAGCTATCCTAAATTAATCTTAGGATGAGTGACGCTAACCAGGTAACAATATCAGGTGGCCCCGTGGGCCAACACTAGACATTTAATCTGAAGTCAAAGTGTTTGTCTCTTTGCAAAAGCATCCCTCCAAACCTATAGGAGAGGAGACAAACTACTATACCCTGAGGTGGCTATCAAGGCGGCCTGAAGAGGGCCAGCCTGAAACAGAGCAGCGGCCTCAAATCCCCTCTCAAGTGGGAGGAGGCCAGCTTACTCACTAATAAAGAGAAAAACAAAGGAGTGTGGTCTCACCAGAGAACATACAATAAGCAAAAACCAACACTCTTACCAAAGAAGACCCAAATGGTACTTCTTTCTCTCTAAAAAATTGTACTAGTCAACCAACATGGAACTTCAGGGCCCTAATTATTATATTTTTACAATAGATACAATAAAAATAAAAACGTCCTTCCTAATTTAGATGAATGCCCAAGCACATCCTACACAGGGAACAGAGGTCTAAAGAAATACATTATTATTTCAAATAGATACAAGACCTGATAACCATTCCACCTGCGGCCATAGGGTGGCGACCTCCACCATAGAAACATGGTGTCCTCACTCTTACAAGCCTGAAAGGATCTTCTCACTGTCAAAGCCAAAAGCAGACCAACAGCCACATGCCTGATGTAAGAAGCGCCTGTGGTTGAAGAACGGAGCCTTCTGGTCCCGTCCACGGCCCAACCTATCTGGTTGAGGACTCAAACCTAGCAGCATGCATGTCTTGAATGCCGCAGGTCTAAGTCGCTCAGCAGTTCAGCCTGGTGCGTCTGCCACACAGCCATTGTGTGCAGAGCAGCACCAGCTTGACCCGCTGCTGCGTATGCCCTGCCATCTAAGCGAGATAAGAGGCTTAGATGGCAGAGTCTGAGCTTTCAGTGTCAATGTCCACTCCCTTTATTATTTTTTTGCAAGAAAAGTGCTGAATAATAACATTTATTATTATTATCATTATTATTATGATAATTAGCCGGAAGCATTGACACATACCCATATTCCTTCCACAAAACCTACACAGGGAACAGTGGTCTAAAAGAAATACTTTAGTATTTAAATAGTAACCAGTGCCCGGTTGCATAAAGCACCTTAAGTTTTTCCCTTAAGTATGACACTTAAGGCGTGATTTCCCCTTAACTAAGGGAATGACTTAAGGGTGTTGCATATAATCTCTTAAACTGTTCTCTTAGGTAAGGGAAACCGTTAAGTGTTTAACGACAGCATCCCAGGTTTTGCCGTTAAAAAATTCTACTGTTGCCATGGACACGTTATTTGTTAATACGTATCGTGGTAAGTTTTCACAGAAAACAACATAATATGGATAAGGAAAACAAAAAAGAAAACCAAATATGAAAGAGACGAGAAACTCAAATTGATTGTTTACTCAAAATTGAGATTTCTGCCGTCATTCACTCACCCTGACACCCTCATGTCGTTCCAAACCCATAAGACTTTCATTCATCTTTTGATAACAAATAAAGATATTTTTAATATTCTCTCATCATTTATGTCCGTTTATTGAAAGACATCCATATGATTACGGCTGTGTCGGAAGCTCAAATGTGCGCGCAAGAACCAATGAGGTTTGTTTTTGCGTGTGATGCACGCACGTTTGCGCTTCCGTTGACCATATAAGATAATAAGATATGTTATATTTCATCAATGTTTATGTGAATAAACCGCTAAAGTACAATTTGTCTATCATATAAAGCGGCCGATCGTGGCACGTTATACGACTTGGATTGATCCTGCTCACTCTGTGTAACACTTAAGGTGAAGTTTTACGAACCTTACGATATACTTAGGGAAATGAAGGTTAAGGGGCTTTATGCAACACTTACGCATTACTTAAGTGAAAAATATATACTTAAGGGAAATTCTTAAGGGTTTATGACGTTTCGCCTAAAGAAACCCTTAAGTAACACTTAACGGTTATTTTCTGCAACACCCTTAAGTTTAAGGGAAACATAAGGGTGATCTTAAGGGAAAATTACACTTAAGGTGCTTTATGCAACCGGGCACAGACCTAAAACAGTTCGACCTGCGGCCACAAGGTCTCACCCTCTCTATCCTCTTAAAGGAGCGCGCTCACAGTTTGCATAGGCAGCTCCATCAAGAACTTACCATGCTTGCTCTTCCCCAGACAGAGGACGCACAGCTCATGTGTGTGATCTAGTGTCAAATAGCGAGGACACAAATCCTCTCTGTGCATTTTATTTTGCCAGATATTTCTTTACACAAGACAGTCCCTGAAGACGATAAGCAGATGCCATGTTGATTGGACACCCCTTTTATACATGCGGGTTACATTGTTATGATGTCATGGGCTGTCGCTGGTCAATATGATATTGCCGAGATTGGATATGTGTTTCAGACACCAGTTCCTGTGGAGATGTTCCCCTACCGTGTTTTATGCAGCATTGAGTTCCATTTGGAAATGGAACTGAATATCATTTAGAAAACCCTTGTCTCAAAATATGTTCAGTAATTTTAGCGATTATCTTTTGCTACTTAAATCTACATTTTACATCAAATCAAATTAGACCAAATTAGCACAGATCTGCTGTCCACGATCACGTCAAGTATCAGCCAAATTTTCATGTGCATCATGAAAAGTGAATGTTTTGGAAAGAGCTGCGGTAAGTTTTTGTGCCATCTAGTGGTTCAGAGGAAAATAAAATCCAAAGTGCCTTTTACTCCAGTGTTCCTTTTGCCACATTGTACCCTACATATACATTAATCATTGGTTTGATGATTTATTTTAAAATGATCTGGCATTTCACAGAATCGCTTTGACAACCTGTTCCGCAAGTACATCACATACACAGGTGGGGAGGAACTCTTTGGCCTACCTGTTACCCAGCATCCTCAGCTGCTTGAGATCAGGAAGCAGTTGACTCTTCTCCAAAAGCTCTATGGACTCTACAACAGTGTCATTGATACAGTGAATGGCTACTATGACATCTCATGGGCCGACATCCACATTGACAGAATCAACAATGAACTTCTTGACTTTCAGACGAGGTGAGAAGGTTACAGAAGTCAAACTAAATTTCTGAAGACCCTCTCTCTGGCAGTCATGTAATAAGTTACATTGAAAAGCATGAAGGCACCAGGGGATTTCAATTGTGCGGGGCTGTTCTGGGTAATCGCAGAAGCTTCTCAGAGAATAGATTCATTCTCCATGCCTGTCAAGGACTTAAATTAAAGTCAGCTGGAGCAAGTACCAGTGTAATGCAATAATCATTTCAGAATAATAGGATGAATGGAGGGAGAGTTTTCTGTCTGATACAATTTAAAGGATACTTGAGTTCAATAGAGTAGGTATGAACATCTTTATAGTTTACAGAAAAAGTTATATGCAGTCAGCAAGATTTACTTTATATGCAGTCAACATATACGGACAACATTTTACAAAGCTAATAATAAATTATATTTTAATAATAAATCTTTTAATAGTAAATCTTTAAATGTGAAATCAGACACAGTGAACTTTAAATCACATAAATTATATATATATATATATTTATATATATATATATATATATATATATATATATATATATATATATATATATATATATATATATAAAATTTATGTGATTTAAAGTTCACTGTGTCACTGTGTTCACTGTGTCTGATTTCACACATATATATATATATATATATATATATATATATATATATATATATATATATATCATTTATTTATTTATTTATTTATTTATTTTATTTTTTTTGTAGGTGTCGTAAGCTGCCACGGGCCCTGAAAGAGTGGCAGGCATTTCTGGATTTGAAAAAAACTATTGACGAATTTAGTGAGTGCTGCCCCCTGCTTGATCTAATGACTAACAAAGCAATGATGACACGCCACTGGAAGAGGATTACTGAGGTTACAGGTCACACCTTTGAGGTTGAAACTGATAACTTCAAGCTCCGTAACATCATGGAAGCCCCACTGCTGAAGTACAAAGAAGAAATCGAGGTCAGAATTAGTTTTTAATTCAATAGATATAGATAGATTAGATTGTAGTTTTGGCCTTAAAGTTCTCCATTTTTAGAGAGGAATTAGTAAAGAATTTGAATCATAACTGTTACAATCCATTTGAGCAGGATATCTGTATCAGTGCTGTGAAGGAGCGTGACATCGAGCAGAAACTCAAGCAAGTAATTTCGGAATGGGACAACAAGACCTTTACCTTTGCTCACTTTAAAACCAGAGGCGAGCTCCTTTTGAGAGGAGACAGTACATCTGAGATCATTACTAACATGGAGGACAGCCTGATGGTGCTTGGTTCCCTTATGAGTAACAGGTGAGCCGTTAGATAAACAATTAATTTCTTTACAAAATGCTACTATCCATGCAGTTTTTGTAACTTCTTGTATTGTGTTATTTACTTATTCCTGTGAAAATGAATGATTTAATCATGAATTGATAAAAAAAAAAAAAAAAAAAAAAATCACTCATGAATTTTGCAAATTGACTTACATTTAAATGTACATGTTGTAACTTAATGTAGTACACTTAATAAAGAATAGGCAAATCAAATGGAATGAATCAGGACAGTTATTTAGCATATCCTCTAATGCACCCGACCTTGTGTCTTATATCTCTGTAGATACAACACACCGTTCAAAGCCCAGATCCAGAAGTGGGTTCAGAACCTCTCCAACACAACAGATATCATTGAGAACTGGATGACTGTACAAAACCTCTGGATTTACCTTGAGGCTGTTTTTGTTGGTGGAGACATAGCCAAACAGCTGCCAAAAGTAATAATATCAGTAATTCAGTCTTACCCCCATACACTGACACATAGTTTTTGCCCATTTTGTTTAAAGTGAAGAAACAATGGGGAAAAGAGTGGGTGAACATGGCATGCTCATGACACATTTTGATTTTATGAGCATTATAGCTCAATGTATTGGTACATATTTACAACTACCCAATATACAGTAAATATGTTTATTTTTATGAATAATATTGTTTAGTTTTCTGCTTAGTGAAACATTTGCCTTGGTTGTGTTGGACATTTATTAATATTATTATGTATTACACGTTTATAAAAATGTTACAAGACATTTTTTTAGATAAATCTTACAATGATATGTCCATCATATTTCTTGCCAAAACAGAAAAATGTAAGAAATGTCTTATAATCATATACTTAAAACTGTACTTTATAAATGTACTTTACATTTGAAATAATGTCATTACAATTAAATACATAATTTTTGCTTTAAGATCATATGATTTTTATTTTTTAGAATCTCCATTTTATAACCTGTCTTTTGTTTTGCTTTGTTACCACAGATACTACAGATGTTTTGTTTTGTGAAATTACAGATACCACAAATGTTTTCCTGGAGTTAAATATTTACTGTGAAATTTTTAACAAATTTAAGTGAAACCTTCTCTTTTAGGAGGCAAAGCGCTTCTCCAACATTGATAAATCCTGGGTGAAAATCATGACTCGAGCTCATGAGATGCCCAATGTAGTCCAGTCGTGTGTGGGAGATGAGACTATGGGTCAGTTGCTGCCTCACCTGCTGGAACAGCTGGAGATGTGTCAAAAATCTCTCACAGGGTACATCACACATCTGTTTATCAGTCAAGTCCTTATATCAGGATTCAGCAGTTTTATAGTTAGTTTCTTTAGCAAGATGAACTTTGTAGTTCTTTTGTCACAGGTGACACAACTAGGTTGAGTTGGGGGAAAAAAATCTGTGATAAACAAGTTTGCCAAGTTTTGACTGCTCTTTATAGTGCAGCTAATTTTAAGCTTGTCTTCTGCTTTACAGGTATCTGGAGAAAAAGCGTTTGCTGTTTCCACGTTTCTTCTTTGTATCAGATCCTGCACTGCTGGAGATTTTGGGCCAAGCATCTGATTCGCACACCATCCAGGCTCATCTGCTCAACATCTTTGACAACATCAAATGTGTCCGCTTCCATGAAAAGGTGATCACTACTTTAACCTATAAAGCCTACTTTCATATTTGATATGCACATTTCTTAGGCATGTAAATTATCAACATGATCAAAACTTTGCTGATGCACACAATCTACTACATGTCTACTGTTGTCTGTCTGATTGATAGTTTGTACTTTTTAGCCAATAAAAGGCATTTTAATCTAATTCTAACGCTTTATCCCTTTTCATGTCATGGTACACGTCTCTTTTTTGCTGTGAAATCAATATACATTTTTATAAAGTAAAAAAGAACAACTTTTATATTGTTATATTGTAATATTTCAAGATAAACACTGTACTGAAGTAACTTAGGCTTACTTGATTATCCATATATTTTTTGAGAAACATCATGTTAAAATGTGAGTATCAAATATAATCCATCAGGCTTTTGAGTAATATTACAAGCTATTAGAATTTCTTACTTTAGGGCAACATAAATATGCACCATATTTTTGCTTAATTTGGGCCCCTGAATAAATTTGAGATGTTTGTTTCCACCTCGAGTATGAGCTCTATGTTTTCCTTTTTCATGCTATATGAGCCATAATTTGATATATCAAGATCATTATTTTTTAAACATTTACTTGAAAATATCTGCTTTTCAAAAATAACCAACACTGGATTTGCTTTTAGATGTATGATAAGATTCTGGCAATATCATCACGAGAGGGTGAGACACTTGAGCTGGACAGGCCTGTCGTAGCGGAGGGCAATGTGGAGGTCTGGCTTAATGCACTACTGAAAGAATCCCAGAGGTCTTTGCACCTTGTCATCCGTCAGGCTGCACTTGCCATTCAAGACTCTGGTTTTGAGTTGATCGAATTTTTGGACTCCTTTCCTGCTCAGGTATTCAAAATAATGACATTGATACAATTTGTAGCAGATCAAAAAATATAGTATATAAACCATACTACTGGTTTCTGTGGTTTAGGTTGGTTTACTAGGAATCCAGATGATCTGGACAAAGGATTCTGAGGATGCTTTGAGCAATGCCAGATATGACCGTAAGATCATGGCTAAAACCAACCAGTTTTTTCTTGAGCTCCTCAACAATTTAATTGACATGACCACAAAGGACCTTGGAGCTGTTGAACGGACCAAGTATGAAACTCTAATCACCATTCACGTACACCAGAGGGACATCTTTGATGATTTGGTGAGTGCCAGAATTTGTTCATCCAGTTTATATAATATATGCTATATAGTTGCCCAGTAAAAACTTAAAAATTTAAGATCCTGCCTCATTATTATTCTAATAAACTCTCAGTCTCAACATTGTTGGTAGTTGCATTTGAGTTCTGTATTTTAGGATTTTAGAACTTTATTATCCTTTGGTAAACAAACCTAATTTTTTAAAGTTAATCATTAAGCTAATGACAGGCACCCAAATTACCCTTGCAGTCAACTTTGGGTTTAATATGGTTTGTTTCTTAATTTTTTTAACTTTAATCAGCTTTCTTATAATTTGGATAAGCCAACTGGCAAGGATGGATGTTTTCATATCTCATGACTGAATGCCAAATTACTGAGTGTCACATCCCACAGAGAGTTTTAAGCATTCTTGTACATCCCTTTGAGACAACTCAAAAAAAAAAAAAAAAAAAAAAAAAAACACCCAGCAAAAACTAATCTCAGTGGAATTTCTGTTCTTGTCACACAGTGTCGTTTGCACATCAAAAGCCCTACAGACTTTGAATGGCTGAAGCAATGTCGCTTTTACTTCAATGAGGACTCTGATAAGATGATGATCAACATCACTGATGTGGCTTTCGTGTATCAGAATGAGTTTCTAGGCTGCACCGACAGGCTGGTCATCACTCCTCTCACTGACAGGTGCTGCTAGCAATTACAAGCTTTTTTGCCTCTATTTTCTTACTGTGGGGCTATTTATGTATAATTACAAAGCAGAAGTGATTTTTCATAAATTGAACAATTATAAATTCTGCCCAGAACAAAATAATACAAAAGCCCAACATAAGGATGAACATAAGAAATTATATTATGAATAAAGAAAATGAAGATTAGGACCATTGTGTTTTTATTTTTTATTATTATTATTTATTTATTTTTATTTTTTTTATTTTTTCATGATAATTAAGCATATATTCCCCAAAATTATTACTGTAATGTGTTTGGATGTTTTTCATAAGTGAAATTATTAACAATGGCGAATAACTTTAGATTATCATTACTAATATATATATATATAATATATATATATATATAATTTTTTTTTCTTTTTTTTTCCAATTTAAATATTTTTCTTTGCAGTGCATATGTTATTTTTCTTTCCTAAAATCATAACTGCATGATTTTAAAGTAATTTTCAATATATTTCCCAGATGCTACATTACTTTAGCTCAAGCTCTAGGAATGAGCATGGGTGGAGCCCCAGCCGGGCCAGCGGGAACAGGAAAGACGGAAACCACTAAGGACATGGGCCGCTGTCTGGGCAAATATGTGGTGGTATTTAACTGCTCTGACCAGATGGACTTCAGAGGCTTGGGCAGAATATTCAAAGGTGCCATTCATATGTGCTCAATGCACATTATAAAAACAAATGTTGCTTTATTCTTGCAAGTTAAATTAAAGCATATCCATGTTATATATATATATATATATATATATATATATATATATATATAATTATATATATAATTATAATGACAATACATGTCACGATGGCTGCAATGATGCTAATTAACAGCCAGGGAAACTAACTAGGAACTCAGGCAAACAGGAACAGAGCAAAGGAACCGAGTGAAAATGAAACTAAAACAGAACATAACATAACAGAATATACACTTTACAGTATACACTAAGTACACTCTGGAGGAGGATGAGGGGCTAGAGAAGGGCAGGAAACAAGAGGAGATGTAGCAGGAGAAACCAGGATGGTGCTGATGGTGGGAGGACCCAGGAGCAGGAGTAGCCAGGCAGGAACCCAGAGCGCAACCAGGATGATGGCCCACAGCAGAGTCGAGGGAGGGAAGAGCCATGGTGGAGACTTGTTTGAAGACTCCAGGGGGGCAATTGACGTCTGATGTAGATGAATAGCCAGCGAGACCGGACAACACCGATGGCCCTGGAAGGCTGAGGTGAAGCTGCAGTGACGAGTGTCCGAGTTGGAGCCATGGGGTCAAAGAACTGAGGCAGAGCCGGTGGGACTGAGGACCAAGAAGGAGCCAGAGGCAGAAGCCGATGGAGCCAAAAGGGTGGAGGGACAAATCGTAGCTGAAGGCCTGTATGTCCATGGCGCAGACAGGGTGACATCTGACAAAGGCGGAGCCAAAAGGAAGAGGAAGCCCTGTGGAGGCAGGTGTATCCAAGGGAGGGAGGAGCCAAGGAGGAGCTGACAGGTTGACAGGCCAAGGTAGAGTGATGAGATTGACAGCTGGAGGAAGAGCCAGGGCATCCTCTTGACTGGGTGGAACTGGAGACCAGAAGACCCAAAACAAATCCACACAATCAATTGGTGTCAGAGGAGGAATCAAGGGGCTGAAAGGAACTAGCAGGGGTGGGGTGAGTAACTGGCTAATTTTGGAAGAGGATGCTGGAGAGGTGAGGCTGGGCGGGAACTCCGTATACACAAGAGACTTTGAGCTGGGCGGAACCAGCATGGGCACAGAAAACTTCAAGCTGGGCGGTACCAGCAGGGGCACAGGAGACTTTGTACTATGTGGAACCAGCGGGGGCACAGGAAACTTTGAGCTGGGTGGAATCAGCAGGAGCACAGGAGACTTTTAGCTGGACAGAACCAGCGGGGACACTTTGTGCTGGATGGGACCAGTGGAGATGGAAGAACTAGTAACACGTCTTCTTCCATTTAATAATAAACTGCACAGGTCATCAGCAGCCCACCCCCAGTGGTGGGAGTGTAGGCATGGTCTTCCTTCATTCCCTCAAACTCCACTAGTACTCTCACGGCGGCACATGATGTTACCAACTCACACACCAGGTCAGACTCAAAGTGGGGCTCATGTTCCGGGGCAATGGTTGGCTCAGTCCTTTTCTTTGGCGCAAGCTTGGGCTTTCTGTCTGTGGTGGGCTCTGGCATTATATCCGTGCAGCGGGGTGATGGCTAGCTCGGCTCTGTGTCCGGAGTAGGGCTGGTGATGTCCTCCTCTGGGCAGATTGTGAAAGCTGATCCATTATTTACCAGCACCCACTCCACAAATGTGGCGAAATCATCTCAAGGACTGTTCCCTCAGAGGCGTGCCTTGGACTTGGACTTGCTCGCTAAGGCTGGTGGTGCAAAAAATGCAGAGCGAGCTGTCCGGATAGTGAGTGAGGAATGTCAAATACAACTAATCTCTAGTGTGGTCCTCCAGCGAATGGTCCTTCTGCTTGAGGCAGAGCAGTTGAATGGCAGGTAGGTTCATTTCTCAGGAGGGAAGAAAGAAAAAACCAAAACCAAAAATCTTTTCTGGGTCCGATATTCTGTCATGGTGGCTGTAATGACGCACATGAAGTAGGAGTTGAGAAACAAAAATGATCTTATTAAACCAATAACAGAATACTCAGGAGATTGCAGGAGCTAATCGTAAACACAGCCACATAACATAGAGGATACTGGACACTGAACAGAAAGAACTTAAGGCTTAAATACATAGGGAACATAATCAGGGAGAACAGAAACAGGCGCGTGGAAACTAACTAACAGCCAGGGAAACAAACTAGGAATTCAGGCTAAGAGGAACAGAGCAAACAGAGTGAAAACAAAACCAAAATAGAATATATGCCTTACAATGTGTGATCTCTGTAAGCAATCATCCCTAATTCATTACTTATAACAAACAATCTTTGGATGATATGATGTGTGAAATTAAACATGAGAAACCCATTGCTTTGATTTTGTAATTTAATCATAGTGTTCATGTTTTGCTTTTTGCATACTTGGGGATGATTTTATTTATTTTATTTATTTATTTATTTTTCCATTTTTAGGTCTTGCTCAGTCTGGCTCCTGGGGATGTTTTGATGAGTTTAACCGTATCGACCTGCCGGTGCTCTCAGTGGCGGCTCAACAAATTGCCATTGTGCTTACCTGCAAGAAAGAACGGCGCAAGAACTTCATCTTTACTGATGGAGATAATGTAGAGATGAACCCTGAGTTTGGCATCTTCCTCACGATGGTGAGCTGGTGCATTTATATCTTCTTTGAAATATCACATCTCACAGAGATTTTACAGTTTCTTTAACACTTAGGTGCTAGGAACTCATAAAAGGTAGACATGAAATGTATTGCAGTAGTTTGCACATTCTTTTACAGTAACACTGAAGCTAATACACACACCTGTGACCTCACATCTATATAGCTGTATTGGTCGCACTTTATATTAGGTGGCCTTAACTACCATGTACTTACATCAAACAATAAGTTTAACGTTCTTATTGTGTTCATATTTGTAACACGGTTAGTAGTTGTGGGAAGAAGGAGGCGGGAACTGGTGAACGTTCAACTTAACTTTGATGTAAAATAAACAAAGAACAAAACGAAAGTAATGCCACACAAGCATAATAAAACATAACATAAAGTCCAGGCCTGGTCCTCTCTCGTCCTTCACTGTAGTCGCTCCTCCTTTTATGCTCCCGGAGCTCCTCCATGAGGGACTCAAGGCCGGTGCGCCTCCCAGGTGAAGCTCATTAACACTCGCGCCACCGGCCTCACGCCGTTCCCTCACGGCTCTCGCCCGCCCTGGTCGCCACAATATTGTATTGCAAAACACTTTTGTTGCTATTGAGGTGGATACGGGTAAAGTTAGGGACAGGTTTGGTGTTATGGGTTGGTTTAAGTGTGGTTTAAGGTGTAAGGGATGGGTCAATAGTGTAATTATAAATGTAATTACTAAAACTAATTACAGATGTAATTGGATGCAGGTATTTTTAAAATACAAGTTCAATGTAAAAACATGTTTGTACACAATAGGTGCATTGTATCAAATGATTAATTTAAAAGTAAGTACTTAGTAGTTAATGCCACCTATTATAAAGTGGGACCGCTGTATTCTATATTAATGTGCCAAGTTGCAATGTTTTATTTGTCTGTCTTTTTCTTAACATACTGTCGTTTCCAGCAATATGTTGAACTTTATAAAAGCAATAAACCACTAAAGCCATGTGTTACCATGCATTTTACCATTAAAAAAGGGCAGATTAGATACAGTACAATGTGACACCATTTACTCTTAATAAAGTTTAATTATTTTTCATTATATATGAAACAAGTGGAACATATTGCGGATACAATTATTTATAGATAAATCTGAAAGACTATGTGGAAATCTGACTTACATGAGACAAGACCCAATGAAATGAAAGGTTACAGTTTCATCCTAACCATAACACAAATAATATACAGTAGGGGTTGAACGACTTCAGATTTTTTAAAGTGTGATGAAAGTCAAGTCGATGTCGACTTGTCGCTGATGACGTCATTAATGAACAAATAAGCCTGAACCATGAGCTGACAGCTGAGTCTCGAACACGTTGCCTTGCTATGGCACAGCTATAAGTCACAGTTCTGCCCACATGGCTATTGCTCCTACATAACAGCTCATTATTATCAGTTCTTTTGTCTTTGGGTCGGTATTTTTCCACAGATTCCTGCCCGTTCTAAATCAGATACAGGCGAAGTAACACAATAAGGATTAGATTTATATGAATGCATTAGTGAGAGACCAATTGCGTGTGTGAATCAATTCTACCTGGCAGGATCTATCTACTAAAAGTGAAGCTGTGGGTTTTAGTTACTAAGAAATATATGCTAGATCTTTTCAGTTTCTAAGCTATTTTATTGAGAAATAACAGAACTGTGTTGACAATACATTTCCGCGCTGTTTAAATAAGCTGTTTAATACGTGCAATCTCGGCGTAGGAGCGTTTTTGAACCTGGGGGGGGACAGTAAATGCCAGGGCGGTTCGTGGAAAATCCGGGACATTCCCCGGATTATATATATATATATATATATATATATATATATATATATAAAGCACTTAAATGCTAATTTCTAATTACTTTTGGGAACGGATTGCAGTGTTTCCCACAGTATTTTGTGAGACTGTGGTGGGTGGACATCAGTTCCTCTTGGGGCATGCCCCCCCGGAGGAAAATTTTGTACATTTTAAATTTAAATGCATACATCTGGTGTATTCTGAGAGCAAAAATACGTGACTAGATCAATAAAGAGATTTGTTCTCTTGTAAACAATTTTGTGCTCTAAAAGTAATTTATTTATTGGTGATGGTAGGGCACATTAGTCACGTACACAGCATGTAGTAGGCTAAATGATAGTTCATAAGTGGTCAAACATGTAGAGTATACATTTAAACCATTAAAAATATGTAGCAAAAGAGGTTACCTTTGTTGAATTAATTTAGTAGTGGGAGCCTGTATCTTTGATTTGTTAACCAATCCAGAATGCACTAAACACAATATCTCATTATAGAGAAAAATAACGAATGAATAAAAATATATTCATAAGCTGACCAATAAATAAATAAGTAAACTAGGCGAGTATATAATTCAGCAGCAAAAAATATTCTAGCCTAAAAACTTTGCACAGTAATTTTATAAATCCAAATGTTAATAAAAAGTTTAAAATTACTATTTGTATTATGAAATTAGATTTATATGTAAATAATTATATATTTATATTAATGTAACATTAAAATACGCTTATTTTAAATGTATTGTGCAGCTTTTTAATGGGGCAACAAGCTATAGATACGACAGAACAAAATAGGCTATTAATAATCTTTCAGTGTGCAAAACCATGATAATATGAAACGCTTCAAAACAGCAAAAAAAAAAAAAAAACGCTAATGCACATCCCGGGTGCAGAATGATGCGCTTGAAGCAATATCGAGTCAGAGCGCGCAGTTGTGCTGCGCATTGAAAAGTTCACGGTACAAAGAGAATCCCTGTGTACATCTGACTGTATCTAACAGTTTATTAATCATATGTTTCTTTCATTTTTAAATTCCAGTTATTGTGCGTGTGACACGAATTCATAGTCCTTGTGTTGTGCGATCTAACAGACATCCTGTAGCCAGAATGATGACATCGTTCAGAAACAACAATAAACTCCAGCAAGATAAAGTCATTTTATGCAAATCCACAGCTCTTTATCTACATATCAAGTATTATAATGGGAATATATCATATTGGAGAGTTTTACCGTGCTGACTGTCGTTAACGAACGCGACGCGCTGTTTAAATGCTGAATGATTGACAGCTGTAGCGGAGTGAAGACGAGTTTCTGACCGTGAACTTATCGATGATTTTTTTTTTCTGTCCCTCACATGAAGCTATGGAATGGCTTCAGATGACTTTGAATATAGTGCACGAAAACTTAATTGGTGCTAATCTACTTATTTTGCTCTGTCTCCCACTTTTGCCATATAAAAGAGCGCAATTTACGGTGCGTGCGTGTGTGTATGTGTGTGTGTGTAACCATAGCGACAAAACGACCAACTTTCGGAACCTGCACTTAAGCCTATAATTTCGTTTTTAAAAATTTAATTATGCATTTAAAAGTTGCAGAATGGATTAATTTGGAGACTCTGAAATCGGCAGAGATGGGCAGGCAATACAAAGCAAAATCTGACATTGGGAAATAGTGAGGGGGACAAAACTTAGATTTTGAAATGTAGGGGGGACGTGTCCCGTTCAATTTCGAGCATCCAGATGGTATAATCACACGTCTTGTGGAGTGCTTGCAGAGTATGCATTTATTTGTCATTTTGGAAATGGAGCGTAAATGTGGACTTCAAAGATTCCTTATGCTGTTGCACGCTCTAAAGGACCAGCGACTGACTAGTCTATGTCAAGCTATGTCAAGAGTCATGGCAGAGCATTAAAGTCGACTAGTTGACTAGTTGGTGCAACCCCTAATATACAGTAGGTTGTTATTTTCTCTCTTTTTTATTGTACAGAATCCTGGATACGCAGGAAGACAGGAACTTCCAGAGAATCTGAAAATTAACTTCCGCTCAGTGGCGATGATGGTTCCTGACAGACAGATCATTATCAGAGTGAAACTGGCAAGCTGTGGCTTCATTGACAATATTGAGCTGGCCAGGAAATTCTTCACTCTGTACAAACTGTGTGAGGAGCAGCTCTCTAAACAGGTGACTATCATTAGTAACAATGTACTACATGACTTATAATCAGATATTCTGATTTTCCAGTCAGTTCTTCCCCACTCATTGTGAACTAGATTTACAGAAAATACTAGAAAATACAGTAAAGTGTTGCTGAGGAACTTTGCTGATAATAGCACAAGGTACCCAGGGATGCACATATTTTTTTTTATTTATTTTTTTTATCTTGATTAAAAATTTTTATATACATCTTGAGAAGTGTGTACTGTGAAATAAAGTATATGTAACAGAAACAGTGGTAACCAAGCTGAACAAAGGGTCAGTTTCAAACTAAAATTGTGTGATTATTTGGGTTCAGTCACTTTAAGGTCTTCAAGTGCATGTGTAAAAAGTATATTATACTGTTGAAAGCTTGATTCTTGTTGGTTGACAAGGTGTGCTATTATTTTCCAGTAAATGCACAGCTAAGGTACAGCTAAGGTACTTCCACAACTAAGGCAGGTCTTGGACGCATTATAGTTCCATATAACTTCGCCAAATGATTTTAGTTATTTCTAATGTACTTACAGCTTACAACAGCAAATGAACCAAAACCCACAAAGACACCAGGCAAATGAATATAATGAACAAAAGGATATTTTTTTTAACAAAAGGATAAAATTGTTTTCTCCATAAAATTACGGTTTATTATCTATGAAAAGCACACTCACTTTATTACATTCTCTCTCCCATTCAAACACATAGGCTACAGTACAGTTTTGAATCTGCAAAACTACGACATTTCTCAGTATCAAGGTAATTAACCTTACAGCTCTGCTGTTAGTAGAGATGCTGCTGCTACCGATCTCCATAATGGTGACTTCAAATTTTTCAAAACTTGTTCAGTAATATAATACTTTCAGGAACACAAGAGTGCAGTTAACTCATTTTTTATTTTGTACATTTAACTGTTAGTTCTTACAGTGTAGTATAAGCAGAATGATTGACTCTGGGGCCATTGAATTACAGTATTAGAAAAATAATGCACACCCAAGGTGTAACAGCCACTGTGTTGTGACCGCAAGTATTCCCATTGTTAATTGTTCCTTACTTATTTAGCAAGCCTATAAACTACTATTATCTTTTAAGAGCTGCTTTATAGCAGAATTGAACTCTGTTTGTATCAGTTAATCATTATTCTGTAAATAAAGGTGACTTGACTTAAATCAGGGATGAAAGAAAATTTTCAGCAATTTCAGGTGACTTAACATAGATCTATATTGGGTTTTTAACCTTTATAACTTTTTTTGTCTTGCTGAGCTGTGTTTCCTTTTCACTTCTAGGTCCACTATGACTTCGGCCTGCGCAATATTCTGTCTGTTCTGCGCACTCTTGGTGCCGCAAAACGGGCTAATCCTAATGACACAGAGTCTACTATTGTCATGAGAGTTCTGCGAGACATGAACCTGTCCAAATTGGTAAGAGTGTCAGCGCACATACAGACAGTTTTCTCACATGACTGCATCTGCATCTACAAAAGCATCTGTCATAACAATGGAATGACACTTGTCCTTTAAGATTGATGAGGATGAGCCATTGTTCCTGAGTTTGATCGAAGATCTTTTCCCTGGAATTCAGTTGGATAAAGCAGGATACCCTCATCTGGAATCAGCCATAGACAAACAGGTTGGAAAAAAATGATCATATATGAATCTGAACATTTATTTGGTTGAGCACTGGGAATCAAAAGAGAGATTTATATCTTTATTATTCTACTAGGTAACTGAGGCTGGTCTTATCAATCACCCACCATGGAGGTTAAAGGTCATTCAGCTATATGAGACTCAAAGAGTTCGTCATGGGATGATGGCACTAGGACCCAGTGGAGCAGGAAAAACAACCTGCATCCATACACTAATGAAGGCCATGACCGGTGAGAATTAGACATTAGCCACAAAAACTAGGCCATAATGTTACAGTGGACAAGGGCACCATCACCATTTCATTTGTGATGTAAATAGTAAACATTTTTAATTATTGTGTGATTTTGACTGTAAATGCATGTTTAGATTGTGGCCAACCTCACAGAGAGATGCGTATGAACCCTAAAGCTATAACTGCACCTCAAATGTTTGGTCGACTCGATGTGGCAACCAACGACTGGACTGATGGAATCTTTTCCACTCTCTGGAGGAAAACACTCAGAGCAAAGAAAGGTAGATCACCTGTTGGAAAAAAAAAAAAAAAAAAAATATATATATATATATTTATAGCTTCCACTGCTTATGTATATATATATATATATATATATATATATATATATATATATATATATATATATATATATATATATATATACATAAGCAGTGGAAGCTTTGGTTCCACTTTATTTTAAGGTGTCCTTGTTACAGTGTAATTATTCAATTAAGTAATTATGATTAGGGTTTGGTTTAGAGTTAGTTGCATGTAATTAAGTATAATTTACTGTTTTTACTATAACAACACTGTAACAAGGACACTGTAAAATAAAGTGTTACCAAGCTTTTTCCTGTGATTATTGCAACATGTTCTCCAACCAATATGCCTATATAGGTCGTTTGTCACTTCCCTGAAATACGACCCATAGGAGCGTTTGCTAAAGTTGTGCCCCTATTGACAACAGGACAGTTTCATTTTAATGCATTGTTCCCTTTTGTCTGTTATCATATTTTGGGTTTTGTGTAGCTCAATTGGCAGTGCCTTGCAATATATAACAATATGCAATCATGTGATCATTATTTTTACGCTAGCTAGAGGGTGCATGACTTTAAAACATAAATATATGTCATGATAAAGTGCTTGAAAAATGACCTATAGGGTTGTTGTTGTTTTTTGGAGGACAGTCTGGATTATTAGATATATCAAAGTAACTAAAGCATCAACCATTAAAACTATTAAGCATACTTAGCATGTCTCGTCTGAAAAACACTTTTTTTTTTTGAGGGAGCAAATGTTTTAATATATGTCAGTAGAGCCCCTCAGGCCTTTTTTTGTCTGGTCAGTTGAGTAAGAAAGCTGATGGTTTCCAAAGTGGTTGGAAAAACCTCTCAAACAGCCAAGAGTGTACTATCCCCTTTACGAAAAAGGCAGTGAGATCTATAACACATGAAAGAGAATGTTTCATTTAAATGGAAACAACATGCTGAAACTTATCGACTGAGCTTTTTAAATCAATGAACAGACATTAAATAGGGCTTTAGACACTAATGGGCAAAGCTGTCAGCCATAAGATGTCAAATGTCAATCACTGATCATATTGATTGATGGAAGCCACGCCATTATGCTTTGTATCCGTATTTTATTTCATTTCTCATTTGTACTTCATGGTTTGTGTTCAGGGGAACACATATGGATTGTTCTTGATGGGCCAGTTGATGCTATATGGATTGAAAACCTAAACTCAGTCCTGGATGATAACCGCACACTGACATTGGCCAATGGTGACCGCATCCCAATGGCTCCCAACTGTAAGATTGTATTTGAGCCACACAACATCGATAACGCCTCCCCGGCCACAGTGTCCCGTAATGGAATGGTGTTTATGAGCTCTTCTGTCCTTAATTGGAGCCCTATTTTGGAGGTGGGTGATGACAAACTAGTACTGAATGATACTATTTTTAGGTATTATATATTTAGATAATTTCAGCATTACACTTTATATTGACAGTCCACTTTAGACATCAACTATATGTAATTTTGTAACTATATATAAACTAACTCTCATTAATTTGCAACGACATGTCAGTAACTCTCGTTAGAGTATTAGTTTGAATACAAGTATTCTAGTATTGTATACTAGTAGGCATGAACAATACAGTAGGCTCTACACTACTTGTCAGTTAAATCCCTGAATATTGATTTAATTTCAAATCATTTTAAATAACCAGCTAATATTCATTAAAGGTATAGTTCTTCCAAAAATTTGTCTGTCATCATTTACTCACCCTCAAATTGTTCCAGACCTGTATGAATTTCTTTCTTCTGTAGAACACATAAGAAGATATTTTGAAGAATGTCGGTAACCAAACAGTTCATGGGTCCCATTGACTTTCATAGTATTTTTCCCCCATAATATGGAAGTCAGTGGGGCCCATCAACTGTTTGGTTACCAACATTCTTCAAAATATCTTCTTTTGTGTTCAACACCACTGCAGATTAATTTAGGCGTTGATAGTGTTGCCATAGGAACGCATAATTCCAAGGAATATATATATATATATATATATATATATATATATATATATATATATTCCTTGGATATCAAAAAATTTGGAATCATGTGGATTTCAAACAAAATGAGGGCGAGCAATTGTTGGCAGAATATTTGAGTGAACTATTCTGTTAAGCTGTCTATTTTTTTTTCTGAATATTCTCTGTGTTTAACTTGAAGGGTTAGTTCATGCAAAAATACAAATTCTTTCATCATTTACTCACCCTCATGTTGTTTCAAAGATTTAATTTATGCTTTTATTCACATATAAACATTAATCAACGCACATACATAGTGAACATCAAATATTTTCAATGTCAGGTCAACCATATTAACCTGACACACGAGAACAAACGTCAGTGGTTGCTGTGGAATCTCACACATGCTTACGTGACAAACCTCATTTGTTCGCATGCACCAACCAAGACTTAAGATTAAGATTTGCTTGCCATATTTAATATGCTTTTTGTATGTGCATTGATGAATGTTTAAATGTGAATAAAAGCCTACTTTAATTTTTTTTATCATATAAAATTATTATGCCTCTTCAGAAGACTTGGATTAAACAGCTGAAGCGTTAAAGTTTTGGGAGAATGGAGGGACAGAAATCAGTTTGTATTCATTTGTATTTCGAAGTTGAATGAAAGTCTTGAGAATAGGAATACCATGAGGGTGAGTAAATTATGAAAACATTTTCCTTTTTGTGTTACATAAATTAGGTACATTAACCAAGTTTGAAGAGAACAACCAGAATCTACAATGTTTCCCTTCACATTTGCATAATAAAAGTGAAAAAAAGGCATCTACAGAACCATGAATGTAGAAACCAGTGGCTCTGCCAGTTATTCCTTTTACTCCACTCTGAATTAATGAAGTCTAAAATCCCCAAGGGATTTCTCTCTGTCTTTATAACAGACTTCAAAGTGTTCAACTGTTCAGTGCATGAAGAGTAGATGAGGAGGTGAGCCAGAGAAAGATAGAGAAGTAGGACAAAACTATTTTTGAGCTCTAAAGGATAGTTCATTTCATTTCTATGTGAAGATGTCCCACTCTGTTTGTGTCCTTCCTAGCAGGGTTTTCATTGGTGTGTTTGTGTGTGTGCCTTTAGGGCTGGCTGAAGAATCGCTCCCCTCAGGAAGGGGTGGTCCTGAGGGATCTCTTTTCATCCTCCTTCCCTGAGCTCTATCGATTCAGCATTCAATCTTTGCAGTATAAAATGGAGATGCTGGAGGCCTTCATCATCATGCAGTGCATAAACATGCTGCAAGGACTCATTCAGCCCAAGGTTGTCAAAAGTCCTCATTAACCCAGATTTTGCAACAATGAAAGACTGCCTACTAACCTGTCAATCCAAAAATAAAGATTTTAAACTTCAGCTTATGTCATTAAAGAACAGAGTAGTGCAGTGGTTAGTACATACACTGTATACCAAGGTACATAGTTTCTATAGTTCAAGTGAGCAGCATGTCAAAACAACAGAGATGTACACACCACAAGCATTCAGGGACATTTATGTCTATGATCTTTCGGAACTATATCCTCAAATTCTTTTATCTAGGTCCAGATGCACTTCTTAAACCCTTTTGCATGTTGCTTCTCTTTCCTGCTAAAGAATAGACTGGGTAAATCCAGCCTGATCTGCCAGCGATTTGATTCCACCCGGCAACTCAGTCTGGAAACCCGTACATTCATTTCTACTTCATCTGTTACACTTTCGTGGGAACCAATCACAGACTGGCTTAACCACCTTGCTCGCTATTGGCGGGTATAACACGGTGACGATAGAGAAGCGACGGCAATTCCTTTTAACCTCTTGATGATGCTGAATGACTTCTTTAGATTAGCAAACAAATCGCTCGAGTGGGTGTAAATACCACTCACTTTAATTTTTTTTTTTTTTTTTTCACAACCTGCAAAAACCACTCAATGCTATTGCTGCTTCTGCAAACCGCTGATCAATGCTACAAACCAATACAAACTAAACCTGTCTGGAGTTTTCACGTCGCTCTGCAAAGTACGTCACCCGAATTGTTGATCTGATTGGTTGAAGGACTATCCAATTGCGTGAATAATGCTCGTTGATCACGCCTCTTGTGCAGTAGAAAAGTATTGCAAACTCCCCAGACCAATGTTCAATTTTAAATTGAGCTTGGACTGGTGATAGCCAGACAAGCTAAAGACATTACAAGCATAAAGAGTAGCGCAGATATAGTGGTGAGCAGCAATACTATTTAAATGTTGAGCAGGCAATCTCATTGGATGCAGAATCAGAAGAGGCCAACCACTAAAACTGCTGTCCACAAAGAAAGTTATGACTATTTCAAAAAGTATTGTAGTATTAAGAAAATACAGAGAGTAGACCTCTTGGAACTTAATTGATCACCCCTGCTGTATACATTAGTGTAAATACAGTCCATTATGCTTGTAGAAAAATTTTCCCTATCCCCTTATAAACTATTCCTATATAGTGGATGCCATGTAGTCCACTACCTGAGAAAGGAATGAACAAAAATGAATGAGCGAATTCACTTGTGTAAATATTATGCACGAAGAGGGTGGTGGTGATGTCACATAAAGAATTTCGCCACATACACAAATTCATTTGATGAGATTCATTATGGGTTCATTATGGATATTTAAATAATATTTGCTACATTTCATGCAGTGCATGAGATTTGACTTATCTTGACAGCGGCCGTCACTAAACTGAAATATTGAATGTTCATTGATCAGCTGAAGAAAATAAAATATGTAAGTTTATTATTATCTGATACAGTATAAGCAGAATAAGTTTAAATCAATCTGTGAATATAAATATACTGAAGTCCTGACCAGTTTTACTCAATACATGTATTTTTGACATTCAACCCATGCCGATTTTAGCCTTATCTGAAAGTCATGACAATGATTATGATGAACTGTCCCCAGTAAATGTCACACATTATCACTTGCATTGTCATTTGTAAAGCATTTAGCTATAAGATACACATTATACAGCCCTATTGTCACCACACCTATTGTCATCATTCTGTGAGAATTAAACATGAGCCGAATATGCATTACCCACTGGCTCTATAAAAAAAAAAAAAAAAAAAAAAAACTCTAACCTTCAAAAGCACTTTGGGCTTTATGTAATTCTTTCATACACAGTGTGTATAGAGCACCAATAATGCAACCTGCAAATGATTATATAATTGAAACATTTGTGTGAAGGACCATAACACAAAACATTGATTTGAATTGAATGTTGAAGAAAATTAACACCTCAGGCTGTAGTTAAAAGGAAACATTCATGTATAACTGACTGGCCTTGAATGCATTTGTTTCTGAAAGCAGTATCCACTTATGTTAGTCCAACTTTCCTTACTTTCTTAAGTTTTCTATTGTAAGTAAATGCTGTTCTTCTGAACTTTCTAATTATCAAAGAACCCTGAAAAAAAAAAAAAGTATCGGGTTATGAATGTAACCATGGTTCCCTGAGTACAGGGAACGAGACACTGAGTTTGAACGCAAATGGGGAAATTCATCACGTGAACCGGTATCTGAAATCAATTATCAAATCTCACCAATCCTGTTGGCCAGCGATAGTCTATGACATCATTATAGATGTGACCCAGAAGTATAAAAGGAGCACCTAGAGAAGCAGTCAGTACCTTATCGTCTGAAGCGACTGTTCAGCAGGCAGCCCCGATGCATGGCAGGTAACGCAGTGTCTCGTTCCCTGTTCTCAGGGAACCATGGTTACATACGTAAACCAAGACATTCCCTTTTGAAAGGGAACTCTACACTGAGTTTGAATGCAAATAGGGAACGATATACCCATGCTGCCATGCTTGAGGGGAGTGCATGGCACAAATAGCCAGACAAACGTCAGGACTAACAATTTCAAATGAAATGCAGGAACCACTCACCCTACGGGTCCTAGGCTGTCAGTGAGAGCATTCCCTATGGCCAACAGCCCAAACTGTAAGCCTCAAAGAGGCCTTCCACAGAAGGCCTACCAAGGCCGCTCAAAGGCTTCTGGGACCAAACATCTTTTCGAAGAAATGTAGAATGTAGCCAGGGGGCCTGAAGGAGCTTAAAGGATGGCCTGTGAAGGCCACACACCTAGAACAGCTTGCTTGCTGAAAAGCAACATCCCACAGACACAATCCGACAAGCAGTGTACTCAGTAAAAACACCTTTTTTACTCTTAAAGCAAGAGGAATATAAACATACGCCATCATGCTCTGCAGGAGGCCCAAAAAAGGGCCTACGACTTCCAGAAAGACACGTAGCATCAGCTTGTGGCAGTGTTCTAAGCTCTGAGGGAGCCAAATATGATAACCAAACTCTCCAGTAAGGTTAACTAGTTTAACTCAACCTGAGCTACCATTCCACCAGGCAATGTACTCAGTAAAAAACACCTTTTACTTTTTAAGCAAGAGGAGTACAAACCTACGCCATCATGTTCTTGAAGGAGGCCCAAACAGGGCCTGCTACTCCAGAAAGACACAGGCGTCAGCCAGTGGCAGTGTTTAAGCATTGCCATTTATAAATAGATCTATCTGAAGTAAAGAGTGCTAATCTCGAATACAAACTCTAGCTATGACCAGAGGAGAAGCTACTCTACCATATGGTGGCTGCAAAGGCGGCCATTTTGTTTGCCAACACCAGAAATAAATCGTTCTAGCCAACCTAATGGAACTTCAGAGCCCTAAATTCCCCTTCTCTTTTTTCTTTTTTTTTTTACATTCCCAGGAAAAAACTATACAGGAAACTTAAGGTCAATATATTTTATAATATAAATATAGACCAAGCTCACCTTCCTGCGGCTCGAAGACCGGAGACTCATCATCATGGAAAGGATGGAATCTATGGTTCTTTTAAGTCTAAAAGAATCTCTTCACTATCAAGCCAGATGTAACTGTAGATGTAACTACCCTTATGGAGATGAAATCAATCACTGACACTGCTGGCATCTGCGATTGATTACCTCCCTCAGATCCTGCTTTTTCTTCCTGGAGTCCCGCTTTCTCTGGGACCTGCTCCGAGGAGGAGGTGCCTGAGAGGCAACACTGGACTTCCGAGAAGAAAGCCCTTTTCTTTCTCCCCGATGTCAGCCATGTTTAGCCACAGGTGTCTCTCCATGGCCACCAATGCTGCCATCGATTTACCAACCGAGGCAGCAGTTTGTTTAGTGGCCTGGAGAGCCAGATCTGTGGTCTGACAGACCCTGCTCCTGTTCCAGATCCTTCAGCAAATCAGCCTGGTAGGCCTGTAACACCGCCATGGTGTGTAAGGCCGCATTAACCTGACCCCCTACCACGTATGCCCTGCCATTCAAGCGAGAAGTCATTTTAAGGGGCTTGGAAGGCAGGACCGGAGCTTTCAGTGTCGGAGCACGCCTTGTGACAAGATAGTTTGCAAACGTCTCTTCAATAGGGGGCATCGACACATACCCATGCTGGCTCAATCCCTCAACATCCATGAAATTAGCCTGCTGATGCCAGTGAATATGAGCCGAGTTTGGGTTCTTCCATGCCTTCTCGATCTCAACATGAAGATCAGGAAGGAAGGGAAGGCTCATGGGGACTGTTGTGTTATGGCCAAAAAAGGAACCGCTCGTCAAGCCGTCCGCATGCGGCCCCTTTCTTAACACGCTCCCAAGGCAGCTGCAGCCTGCCAGAAGTGTTCTCCATTACCTCAAGCAGCTCTGCATACACATGGCTGGAAGGCTTTGAAGTCTCAGCAGGCTCACCTGCTTCCTCTCTTGGGTTTGACACCAGAAGAGCACTCACTGCTGGATCTGATGATGTCAACAAGAGGACTCGTCACCCTCGGGTTGAGAGAGATTTACACCTCTCTCAAATTCCTCAGCGAGCTCCACCTGAGAGCCCCATGATTTCAGCCACCGCTCTGCCTCAGCACGGGTAGGACCAGAACCACTAGGCACAGATGTCGGACCCTCTTCCATCGAGAAGAGGGCCAGACGAGAGCGGAGCGTCCTAATAGGCAGACGCTCACAATTCACACAGACAGCACCCTCAAGCACTGTCCTTGCGTGTTCCTCCCCCAGACAGAAAACACACAGATTGTTTATGTCACCGGGTGTCAGAAACCTGGGACACGGATCCACACACTTCCTGAAACATTTGTCAGAGTCATAGTAATTTCTAACCAGATTCGAAGTAATCGCAATCAGACAAAAAAAAAAAAAAAAACAGTCCCTGAAGATGATGAGATACTGACTGCTTCTCTAGGTGCTCCTTTTATACTTCCAGGTAACGTCTATAATGACGTTATAGGCTTTCGCCGGCCAATAGGATTGGTGAGATTTGATAATTGCTTTCAGACACTGGTCGACGTGATGACGTTCCCCATTTGCGTTCAAACGCAGTGTAGAGTTCCCTTTCAAAAGGGAATCACAGTTTCTGTAACAACTTATTTCAATACTGATAATAATAAGAAATGTTACTTGAGAAGTAAATTGTAATGATATCTCACAAGATTACTGTTTTTACTGTATTTTTGATCAAATAAATGCATCCTGAGTGATCATAAGAGACCATTAAAAATCTTACCGACACCAAACTTTTAAATGGTAGTGTATTAGTATGCTGGTAATCCTGACTGTGAAGCTTTTTTTCATAATTATCAGGATTGACTCAAGATGATAGATTTGCATGGGGAATGAATTTAACATCTAATTCTTTTTCTAAATTTTAATGATCCCTTTAAAAATAGGGTCAGGGTCATTGTTTATCTAAAAATATATTTAACTTTATTATTTTCACGTACTTTCAACAGCTGTCATCCTCATTAACCCAGTTTTGTAGATTTTAGCTATTTGTTTACTGCCACTGTCAGATTGACAGACTTAATTTTTTATAATCTTCTTATGGTTATGAATGCAAATCCAATCTAGTACATATGGAAAAATGTACAGCAAATGAAACATTATGCACATTATTCTTATACAAAATATATCAAAACATATTCAGTGGTCTTACGGGAATACTGAGCATTTTCAGAAGTTCACAATAAAGGCTTCGATTTTTTATTTATTTATTTATTTATTTAATATATATATCTGATGATGCATAATATCTATTCTTTGGTTTCATGAGTGCAAAACAAAATTTAACAGGCCTTCATGCCTTGACAAACCTTTTGATGATGTCTTCGATGATGTAACCCATCAGGAGCAGGGAGGGGAGCTGTCTCGTGAGCACATGGAACGTCTGTATGTCTTCGCTCTGATGTGGAGTGTGGGAGCTCTATTGGAACTGGATGATCGAATGAAGATGGAGCAATGGCTCCGTCACCATGACAACATCCGCCTGGACCTTCCCAATATCCCTCCCCACAGCGAGGACACTATGTTCGACTTTTACGTCACTAATGATGGTATCTAACACAGTCACACAGCTCTTTCTGTGTTTTATTTGCTTCATTTTTACCTGTCTTTATAAATTATGGTTCTAGTTAGATATAACTCTTAGATTTAAAATATTATTTATTATATAATATTATTATTTAGATATTAAATATTATTTATATTTTTAACTAATCAACTTTTCCAATTGGTATTTCACAAGGAAAGCTAGTTTAGTAAGACTGGCTGAAGAAAGTATGCTGGGAGCATTTACTGTGACATTTTTCCTATAGAGAGGAAAATTTGCAGGTATATGGAGAATAGTGAATCTGAAGTCTGTAGTCTGCCTCCAGACAAATCTGACACTCAAGATTGTTCTGTTTAAAACCAATGCTGTTTTTGATTGCTTTATTCTGCATTTTTTGGCGGACAACAATATGAGTATATTCCAGGTTGACATGTTATTTTCACAGCTGATGCTTGAAACAAAATAGCTTAGACCCAAATGTCTCTGGTTTATAAGTTCCATTAGAAATGTTGTCGCAAAATATTGTACACTTTGCAATTCAAATAGATGCCTAATTGCCAGCAAGTTTCTCAGCCCTTACATTTTCATGGCAAAAACTCCACTTGTTAGTCAGAGCCAGGGTTAATAACCCTATTTAATTATAAAACATATTGGCTGTTCATTATGGAATTTTAATAAAGGTTCATGCAAGATGCTCTAGTCACAGTGCTGACATTGGAAATTGTGTGTTTTGCAGGACATTGGATTCACTGGAATACCAGAGTGGAAGAGTATATTTACCCACCTGACTCTACACCGGAGTATGGCTCCATATTGGTGCCCAATGTAGACAATGTTCGCACTGACTTCCTCATCCAGACCATTGCAAAGCAGGGCAAGGTGAGAGCCTTTTCACTCTTATTTGACTTGTAAGTAAAACGTTTTATCTAAACGTCTATCTTCCTACCTACCTACCTACCTACCTACCTACCTAAAGTTACTTCAAACTTGAAACCTTCTGACTTAAATCTACTTCAAACTTTATGGCTGTTGGCCATAGTTTGTCTTGATGAACTTTTCTATCTAGTTAATATTGTCAAATATATATATATATATATATATATATATATATATATATATATATATATATATATATATATATATATATATATATATGCAGTACATATAGACCATTTGGGAGACGTTTATGTTGACTGGACTTAAGAAACCTGCAATGATTAGTCTACTTTTAAAGTATGAATTTTATGTAAACAGTAAGTCTACATGATATTCACATATGCAGTTCAGATGAACATTCATAGCCTTACAGTCACAGCATGAAATAATATTTAAACCTATTAACATTTTACATAGATATCTTTTAATCATAACATTTTTTATCTCACAGTTCTGTTTATTTTCTTGCATTTGTGTGTTTATATCTCCCAGTTCGGAATTTATAACTCGCTTTTAGTTTATATCACAATTCTGAGGGGGAAAAAAGTCAAAATTGCAGGATATAAACTCGTAATTCTGAGGGAAAACACAGAATAATGAGTATATCTCACAATTCTGTTTTTCCTTTTAAGAATTGTGAGATATAATCTTGGATTTGTGAGAAAAAAAGTCAGTATTGTGAGATATAAACAGGTCTTAGCCTAAGCCAGGATTAGGCCTTAGTTCAATTAAGGCATTTATGTAGCTTTTATAAACTTTCACTAGAAAAAAAACATTACTGGTGTTCATCTTGAGACTAAATAATGGCACTGACATATTTTAAGATATGTCAGTGCAAGTTGCTTTTAGTTAAAACAGCTTAAACATGCATTCTAGTCTAGGACTAGCTTAAGCCTTGTCTGTGAAACCGGGGGCAAATTAACTTTTTTTTAATTATTCTTTTATTCTGTGGCTTCCACCGACTACTACTACAGAACTGTCATTTTCTGCCACCAGGTAGGCTCTACCCAAAATAAGTCATCGCTTTTTGCAAACACCAAATGGTCTATATATGTACTGTATATAATATGTTCTCAAATCTAGCAGTAAAAAAGACTGAAAAATGCTATGTTTGTTGGTATGCATACAGTACGTAGTTATGTATTTATTCAATTCTCTAGACAATGTAAACACAAGGCTTCCACAGAAACCTGACTGAACGCCTATCGAGCACTGGCTCTGCGACAAGAACAAGCACCATTTTGATGTTATCTGTGTCTTTGTAAATTGGAATGCAATTGTAGAACATAATATAAAACTCTTTGGATCTAACAAAACAGTCAATAGATTGTATATTGTATTTTCTAGTGTAGGTTCTTGGCAAAGATACCATGCAGTGCTGCATTATTGATTTCTCTGAGTGAGGCTTGTTTAAATGGACAGCTACTTTGTTTGTCATCAAGACTTTTCCTGTGCTGCCAGCACTTTGATTAGCTGTGCACAAGGACAGATGGTCACCCTCTCTGGAGTCTACTCGTGTTTTCTTCATGTGTTTCAGGCTGTGCTTTTGATAGGAGAACAGGGCACTGCCAAAACCGTCATCATCAAAGGCTACATGTCCAAATATGACCCAGAATCCCACACTGCCAAGAGTCTCAATTTCTCCTCTGCCACCACACCTCTAATGTTTCAGGTACACAAAGACAGTGTTTTCTCCCAAAACATGTCTAATATTGTGGTATCTTTGATAAACTAACTACTTTCTATGAAATCTGCACATATTTTATTACTGTGTTGTATTGCATTTATAATGAAATATAAATTGAATACAATATCACTGTTGGGGAGGAACTAACTATATATAAATATAGTTATAGTTAGATATAAAACCCTTCTAAAAGGTCATCTGTCTCATATACTGTATATCATTCTTTCAATTCATTTAGGCTAAAATAATAATCAGTCAGTCCCTGTGCTGCAATATTTAGTTATTTGCTACTGCTCTTCACTACTATGTTTAGATCTTTGCGTGCAGTGTGTTCTATGATACTCTTAAAAGTTTTATAGCATATTACTGTGTATAGAGGGAAATTAGTACTTTTATTCAGCAAGGATGCATTAAATTAACCATAAGTGACTTTAAAACATTTATATTGTTACAAATAATGCTGTTTCAAATAAATGCTGTTTTTTACTTTCTGTTCAATTAATACAGAAAACGTATCCAAAAGTTTCCACAAAAATATTAATTATAATTATAATTGTTAGTATAATTGTAATTATAATACATGATAATGATAATACAATCATTTTAAACTGTGATAATAATTACAAATGGCCCTTAAGCACCCAATCAACATATTAGAATGATTTCTGAAGGATCGTGTGGCACTTAAGACTAGTGTTAGTAATGGCTGCTCGTTTGGGGTCTTACCCGACCCCAAACCTTTGAATAATAGTGGTAAATACATTCGCATACACACACCATTGTATTGTATATACATGTTTAATTAAGTGTTTGGGCAAATGTTACACCAAGAAACCCATGATGACTGCATCAGTATGCTTTACAATCCCCAGGTTCAGGTGTTAAAGGTTATTTAGCCTGGCTAATGTTTCATCACATTCCCTGCTTTGTTATTGACTGAGTTATTGATCCAAATCTCATCTGAGCTTCTTAATTTATGAGCTGCTGGTTGTGTTTGTGAGTAATCAGCATGTACAGAATTTGGTTGTTTTGGTGTCTGTGACTTTTTAGCGCTCTGTGGAGAGTTATGTTGATAAACGAATGGGAACCACTTATGGCCCTCCGGCAGGGAAGAAAATGTCTATCTTTATTGACGACATCAACATGCCTGTGATCAATGAGTGGGGCGACCAGGTAAGATATTGCATACAATGATGCTGAATAAATGCTGCTCCATGACTTAAGAATCACTATTTATATGTTTGTACCTTTATGAAGTTTCAGACCCAAGAAGCACAGGTGCATTCATTAAACAGTTTCAGGGCAAACACCTGCATCCTTTTCACTAACCACCACCAATCAATTTTTTTTTTTTCTTTCAAATTAAGTAACGTGTCATTTTTTTTCTGTCCTTTCTGTAAGAAATTAAGCTTATTCCAAAAATGCATCATTATTTGCCTTATAAAATGTATGTAATGTGGAAAACATTATTTTGTTTAAGGGAGACAGTTGTGTACATTTTCTCTTAGATATTTCAACAGTCATTCATCAAATTATGATCTAATAAACGGTGATCATATATTAAGATGCTTTATTTGCATAATTCATTTAGTACACTGGGTGCTAAAACATTTACTCTCTCTATGTGGACTCGGTTTGCAAAGTCTGGACAAAGAAATATGTTCACAGAATTCCTCTCTTCAAAGGTCACCAATGAAATAGTTCGGCAGTTGATGGAGCAAAATGGCTTCTTTAACCTGGAGAAACCAGGAGAGTTCACCAACATTGTGGATATCCAGTTTTTGGCGGCTATGATCCACCCTGGAGGGGGACGAAATGACATCCCCCAGAGACTGAAGAGGCAGTTTTCTATTTTCAACTGTACTCTTCCTTCCAATGCCTCTATAGACAAGATCTTTGGTTAGTATTGTGTATTGGCCAAAAGATTTAAGCAAAAATCCATTGCCTTACTACCATAGATTTAAAATCTACAAATGTAAAGGTGAATTTGAGGCAATCACAGAGAGTCTTTATTTATCAGTATTCAGTACACTGCAAAATTTCAGTCTAATTTGAAATCCTATTCCAAGCAATATTTTGCTTCCGTATTCTTGATTAAGTGAATAGTCTTTTATATTGTTTGCTTTAAGTTGAGGTCACATTTACGGTTGATTGGCGAATGTTTGACAATGAAATCTAGCCAATAGAAATTCACAATATTAGGAATTTTGCATGAGGGCGAAAGATTTCCCCACACAGATTTTGCAATGGGTTTAAATTGGTCACACAAATTCACAGTGATGACAACAGAAAGCTGCTTGTTTGAAAAGGACTTCTCTGTGAGCTGTGCTTCACACATTACTAGAATATTGACAAAAGACAATGGACCTTTTTTGCACATTTTGTTTGCCAGGGGCTAATATCGCTAATATCACATTTCCAAATATTCCTTTTGCAAGTATTGTAATAATCCAATGAGATAGTCAAACAACAAATGGCATGGAAATATTTTAAAATAATCTGCCAAATTATGCATTTAGACATGCATTATAATATGTTATGAAAGGCAGAAACATAAAGGAAGTATCTGGACCATGCTTCTTAGATCGGAGAAAGGATTTATCACATCTCATTTAATTTAGTCAAGGTTATCAACAGCTTTGCTTAAGCAGAACCGATTCTGTAAATGCATATTGATTCTGACTATGGGCTGTTGTTAGTGGTTCCCTGCTTGGCTGAAGTTTTTTTTTTTTTTTTTCTATTGATGTGATATTTCATGCTCATATGTAGGTTAGCCTAAACACCTCAATATTTAAGTAATATTGACATTCGTGACAATTGTGATTCTTATTCAGCTCAGAATTCTATCATTCATGAAGGTCACATTTACTCATTCTGTCCTTCACCTTTGTGAGCTTCCTGTCTGCTATAGCTCAACCCTTTCTCATTCACTTTCATATGTATCATTTTCTGCTGCAGGGGTGATAGGCACAGGTCATTACTGTTCCCGACGGGGATTTTCAGAGGAAGTACGCAACACAGTAGTCAGGCTGGTTCCACTGACCCGAAGACTATGGCAAATGACAAAGGTTAAAATGCTGCCCACTCCCGCCAACTTCCACTACATTTTTAACCTGCGTGACCTCTCCCGCATCTGGCAGGGAATGCTCAGCGTGACTGCAGAGGTCATCAACTTGCCTGATGTGAGTCAAACTGCATTTCTGTTCTTATTTAGACACTCAGTGAGATAAACTCAATGAAATTTTAGTAACCCATGATTACTCTTAATACCATATTTACCATGTTTACATACACCTAGGGATGGAAATTGTATATAATTTAATGACTTTGATGGTTCTTAATGGAACCACAGATGCCAGTAAAGAACTTTTATTTTTAAGAGTGTTGATAACATTAATTTATATTATATATCATTTTTATTTTTATGTTCAAAAGATTTTGAGATATATTAAAATAGAAAACAGTTGTTTTAAATTGTAATAATATTTCACAATATATTTTTAATCAAATAAATGCAGCCTTGGTGAGCATAAGAGACTTTTAAAAACATTCAACATCTTACCGATCCCAAAAATTTAAACAGCAGTGTACCTTGGCCAAAACATTATTCTTTTAAAAAGTCTGTAGCAGAAACTTTGTCAGAGTACTTTAGTATGAATAAAGTAAAAATATAGACATTTTAGAACTGTCAATGGAAACAAACGTTAAAAAAAAAAAAAAAAAACATTTTGTTTCCAGCATTCTTTTATTGAAACCCTACCAAACCCTACATACATTGCTCACAACTGTGTTTGAAATATTGGCCTAGGTATTACTACAGCTGTGGAAGCATGAATGCAAACGTGTTATCGCTGACCGGTTTACTGCCCCAGAGGATGTGGCCTGGTTTGACTACACACTGGCCAAGCTGGTGGAAGAAGAGCTTGGGGAAGAAGAACGAGTGGTGGTGGATCTTGGGGTGGATTCGTACTTTGTGGACTTTCTCAGAGATGCACCTGAGGCCACAGGTAATGATCAGATAGATACAAAAACAAAACAAAAAATAAATAAAAAAGGAAGAATTAAGGCAGTTAATTATATATGCACACTTGCTGGCCACTTTATTAGATACACATAGTACATTTGTATTAGATACATAAGATCTGGTGACTGTGGAGGCCATTTGAGTGAACTCATTGCCATGTTCAAGAAACCAGTGTGAAATGATTTGAGATGTGTGACATGGTGCGTTATCCTGCTGAAAGTAACCATCAGAAGGATAGGTAAACTGTGGTCATAAGGAGATGGACATGGTCAGCAGCAATACTCAGGTAGTCTGTGGGGTTTTAAACGATGCTCAGTTGGTACTAAGTTTCCCAAAGTGTGCCAAAAATATCCCCCACACCATTACATTACCACCACCAGACTGAACTGTTGATACAAGGCAGCACAGATCCATACGTTCATGTTTTTTATGCCAAATTCTGAACATATCATCTGAATGAATCTGTAACCGTCTATTGTCTATCACCAACAACAATGCCACATTCAAAGTCACTTAAATCAGCTTTCTCAGCTTTTCTTATGCTGAGTTTGAACTTCAACAGATTGTCTTGACTGTCTACACGCCTAAATGCTGCCACGATTGGCTAATTAGATACTTGCATTAACGAGCAGTTGAACAGGTGTATCTAATAAAGTTCCAGGCATATAATAGCATTGTTATTTACTGTTTTTAACATAAAAAAAAAAAAAAACATCCCTCTGCCATAACCAAGATGGTCACCAAATTAACTGACCGTCCTTAAAGTTACTTTGAACTTACCTAAAAAGGACCCACCCACATATGATGTAATAGAGAGTTGATTGGCAGTTTCTCTTTTGAATTGGAATGAAATCAAGGATGTATGTGTTATTTTATATCTGAACAGGTGAGGAGCCAGAGGAAACTGATTTCGACATGCCAAAAGTATATGAGCCTATCAAATCTTTTGATAGTCTAATGGAGAGGCTGAACATGTTTTTAAGTCATTACAATGAGAGCATCAGAGGAGCAGGCATGGATTTGGTTTTCTTCAGGGATGCCATGATTCATCTGGTTAAGGTACATTAAGTATCTTACTACAATTATGTTTCTTGTATCTCTGCGTTCAAAGGATGTTATCATCAGGGCCGAACCAAGGTCTGTTTGGTAATCCTGCCCTTGTTATCATGAGAATGTTTTCAGGGTTCAAAAACAGAATGATTTTAACAATTCATCTGTGTCTGCTGAAAAGAATAACCTTGCTATATGCTATTAGCATCCTTCTACCATGAAAGAAAAAGAGAACTGTAGCACTCACAAGAAATGTATTTTATTTCAATTGCCTTTCTGTGTCTATTACAGGAACCAGACATGTTCTACTTTAGAGTACAAACAAGGGCTCTGAGTTTTTTCATGTAAAGTGTATGTATAAACGTTTTGCATAGTAATGAGGTGGCATCTGTCTTTCTCTCCTTCTCTGTCTTACACACATTTTCCACAGATTTCTCGGATCATCAGGACCCCTCGGGGAAATGCCCTCTTGGTCGGTGTAGGGGGTTCTGGAAAACAGAGTCTGACAAGACTAGCGTCTTTTATTGCTGGCTACAAGACTTTCCAGATTACACTCACTCGGTGAGTCACCTTCGCATACTCAATCATTTATAGCCTTTATTATAGCTTATATTTATAGACTTTATTCAACTTCACTTTTCCCCTTCAGGGAGACAGATGAAATTTCATGTGTCCTATTGTTTGAGTACTTTAATTTCTACATCATCACAGGTAGAAAGCCTTCACGTCTTCACTAGACAGTCTTTACAATGGAACTTTTTCAATTACACAGTAATAACTTAGTAAATAACACATTTATAGCACAGTAATAAACATGTGTCACTGTAATAACAGTGCTTTTGTTTTCCTTTATGTAAATGTCAAAAGTCATAAAGCACATTAAGCACATTTTCTTGTGTAATGCAGTTTAGTTGTACTCCAGTAGATGGTATCTTTGTATAAGAGTGTTTTGGCCTCCCCTTTCCAATTTAGCTCTGCTGTTGCAGACTATAAAGAGGAAAGATCCCACATCCAATCAACCGTTCAGTCTAATTCAGACAATGAGACTGGACATTTTCAATTCAGACCTCTCTCTTCCAATGCATTTGATAATTCAGTACTAAAACTGAAAGTGGGAATATCTGCTACTCATTAAGGTCTGTAGAAAGGCAGGGAGCCATCTGTCAAGTGATTCCTTATATATATATATATATATATATATATATATATATATATATATATATATATATATATATATATATATATACAGCTATGGAAAAAATTAAGAGACCACTTCAAGTTCAGAAATCAATGTTAAGTGGTCTCTTAATTTTTTCCATAGCTGTATATATATATATATATATATATATATATATATATATATATATATATATATATATATATATATATATATATATATATACAGTGGGTATGGAAAGTATTCAGACACCCTTACATTTTTCACTCTTTGTTATATGGCAGCCATTTGCTAAAATCATTTAAGTTCATTCCTAAGTATTCAGACCCTTTTCTCAGTATTTAGTTGAAGCAACCTTTTGATCTAATACAGCCATGAGTCTTTTTGGGAAAGATGCAACAAGTTTTTCAAACCTGGATTTAGGGATCCTCTGCCATTCCTCCTTGCAGATCCTCTCCAGTTCTGTCAGGTTGGATGGTAAACGTTGGTGGACAGCCATTTTTAGGTCTCTCCAGAGATGCTCAATTGGGTTTAAGTCAGGGCTCTGGCTGGGCCAATCAAGAACAGTCACAGAGTTGTTGTGAAGCCACTCTTTCGTTAGTTTAGCTGTGTTCTTAGGGTCATTGTCTTGTTGGAAGGTAAACCTTCGGCACAGTCTGAGGTCCTGAGCACTCTGGAGAAGGTTTTCTTCCAGGATATCCCTGTACTTGGCCGCATTCATCTTTCTCTCGATTGCAACCAGTTGTCCTGTCCCTGCAGCTGAAAAACACCCCCACAGCATGATGCTACCACCACCATGCTTCACTGTTGTGACTGTATTGGACAGGTGATGAGCAGTGCCTGGTTTTCTCCCCACATACCGCTTAGAATTAAGGCCAAAAAGTTAAATCTTGGTCTCATCAGCCCAGAGAATCTTCAGGTGTTTTTTAGCAAACTACATGCGGGCTTTAATGTGTCTTGCACTGAGGAGAGGCTTCCGTCGGGCCACTCTGCCATAAAGCCCCGACTGGTGGAGGGCTGCAGTGATGGTTGACTTTCTACAACTTTCTCCCATCTCCCGACTGCATCTCTGGAGCTCAGCCACAGTGATCTTTGGGTTCTTCTTTACCTCTCTCACCAAGGCTCTTCTCCCCCAATAGCTCAGTTTGGCCGGACAGCCAGCTCTAGGAAGGGTTCTGGTCATCCCAAACTTCCATTTAAGGATTATGGAGGCCACTGTGCTCTTAGGAACCTTAAGTGCAGCAGAATTTTTTTTGTAACCTTGGCCAGATCTGTGTCTTGCCACAATTCTCTCTCTGAGCTCTTCAGGCAGTTCCTTTGACCTCATGATTCTCATTTGTTCTAACATGCACTGTGAGCTGTAAGGTCTTATATAGACAGGTGTGTGGCTTTCCTAATCAAGTCCAATCAGTATAATCAAACACAGCTGGACTCAAATGAAAGTGTAGAACCATCTCAAGGATGATCAGAAGAAATGGACAGCACCTGAGTTAAATATATCAGTGTCACAGCAAAGGGTCTGAATACTTGGGACCATGTGATATTTCAGTTTTTCTTTTTTAATAAATCTGCAAATATGTCAACAATTCTGTGTTTTTCTGTCAATATGGGGTGCTGTGTGTACATCAATGAGGGGGAAAAAATGAGCTTAAATGATTTTAGCAAATGGCTGCAATATAACAAAGAGTGAAAAATGTAAGGGGGTCTGAATACTTTCCGTACCCACTGTACATATATATATATATATATATATATATATATATATATATATATATATATATATATATATATATATATATATATATATATATAATATAGGTTTATCTCTGACACTGAGGGTTTGGAAGGAATCATTTTCTGAGGAATTGAATGTTTTGCCTGTAGCCACCTGTAATTCCACAGTGCTTTTCTTCATTTGCTGTCTGATGATAGCAGCAAGACTTTGGCAGTTTCGTAATTGGAGATTTTTATTGCAGCTTATATTTGATAATAATATGAATGAATCTGTAGTTGATCTCAAACTATGTGTGAGAGTCTCCAGAGAAAACAGACGGATTTAACCTTATTGCCTTCAAAACACAAGCTGCTCGCAATTCTCTGTATCCAGGCAGTCTTTTCACACCCGGTTCCTTTTTTGTACGGTGTTGTGAAATGGCAACATATCAGTTCATTTTTTTTCATTATACAGAAAACACTTGTTTAAAAAAAATGTTTCAATTAAAAGGGCCTTCTTATGGACATTGACAGCATATGCTGTGTAACATACTAATTGTAACAATAATTGTATTTATTCATAAACAACAGAATTTTAATTTGTTTCATGTGTTCAGAAAAATGAACACAGTTATAGGACAGGAAGGATGCCAAGAAGAAAAGGGAACTCAAATCTAAAATTGAGGATGAGCTAGGGTATAGATTAAGAATACATGATTATGATTCACTCAGTTTGAGTTTATAAAAAGTTTCAAATCATATGAAGATTTTGAAATTTTAACTGATAATTTAACAACACATTTGTATGTTCATGATTCTTTGATGATGATGTGCAAGAAAACAAATAAAATATATTTTTATTTAAATATATACTCCATGGGTTTAGGATACCAGAGGAATAAAGACTGCTGATTTGCATGCCTAAACTTTTTTTTTTCTTTTTTTTCTGTAGTTCCTACAACACCCCTAACCTGATGGAGGACCTGAAGGGCTTGTACAGAAGTGCTGGACAACAGGGCAAAGGCGTCAGCTTTATTTTCACTGACAACGAGATCAAGGATGAATCCTTCCTGGAGTACATGAACAACGTCCTTTCATCAGGAGAGGTCAGAGAAACATTCTGACATCAAGCTTATAGGAACACCCTTCCCCACAAGCCCCACAGCATCCATTCTGAGCCGTTCCATTTTGTTTTTAGAACGCATGGTTAAATTAGCCAAGCTACATGTGTTCCCAAGGTTACAAGGTATGCCCCCTATAACTCAGCATTTATGTTACTGCAAATAAGTCAGATTTCCTGAGGTTGTATAATGAAAATAGGGAGCATGATGCCCGGTCTGCTGACAAATTACAGAGCTCATTCTATGTGGTAATGACACACAAATAAATGGGATCTGTAAGGCACTGGATGCATTGCTTCATATTAGAGAGACAGATGGGTTTGTCAAAGAGAGGAAAAAATGGCAGCTCTGCAGCCTGCAATGTAACACCTGCCAGAGAGCATTGGCTGCACTCACTTGTTGTGGAAACCATCCATCACACTGAAACAAACAGAGCAGCACTGAGGAGGTGTTGCGTTAACATGACCGCACCTCAGGGGAAAGCACTGCACTTCTGCAGAGCTGAAGGTGGACAGAGGGACAAGTTGGATAGACAAACTGTTTATTTAGATTACATTTATTGAAAAAGACAGAGCACTTCAGTAAAATGTTCCAATAGAATATTGCTGTCTTCATTTACTCACTGCCATGTTGTTCCAAACCCACAAGATACATGTTTGAGCTTCCATGTTTACCATATGTGATGTGATATATGTATGTGTGCCGATAATTGTTTAGATGTAAATAAAACCCTAAATTAAACCCTAAATTAAATTAACCACTCGGTTCATATAGATTCATTTTTATAAACTTTTGGATCTTTCATGTTTTGGTTATCTGTACTTTTAGTGCAGGGACAGAACCCTTTCAGGTTTCATTAAAAAATATCTTAATTTGTGTTTTGAAGTTTAACCAAAGTCTTGTGGGTTTGGAACGACATGAGGGTGAGTAAATGATGGCAGAATTTCCATTTTTGAGTGAACTATTCCTTTAAGTTGATTGAGACTGAGGCCATATACTTTTCAGCATTTTATTTTAAATATACTTACTTGATCATGTTGAGGTTTCCTGTGCAAAATCTGGGCACTGGGTAAAATTCTGGGTATGATCTTTAATTTCGAATCATGTAAAAACAGAAACCTTTAACATTAATATTTATTGTGCATTACAAAGTAAACTTGAGAACATGTGCCCGGTTTTACAGAGAAGACTTAAGCTTAGTCCCAAACTAGAATGGATGTTTAAGCTGTCTTAACTGTCTTGATTTTAGCTATCTTAAAATATGTCAGTGCCACTGTTCTGTCTCAAGATGCACAGAAGATGTACTTCTGGCTTAAATCTTAGCCATGTCTGTGAAACTGGGCATGATGTTTATGATCACAATTTTAGGTCTGTGCACCTGCCTAACCATGTAATTTGCAAGTCAAATTGACCCACTAACATCTCAATTGTAATAGAAATGTCATATGCACATTCCACAACACTTTAGAGTGTTGAAATTTTGCAGGTGTGTTCATGACCCTGAATGAGAAATAGTCACACAATTTGAAAAAACACACCAGGTTATCAACTCAAAAATAAGATGCAGGTCAAACTGACACACAATGTAAAAAAAATCCTTGTTAAATTTACGGTAAAAAATCGGCAGCTGTGGTTGCCAGAACTTTTAAGGTTTTACGGGACAGCACTTAGTTTACTGTCTATTTTACAGTTCAAAAACATATAATTTAAAGGTTTATATTGTCATAATTACAGTTCATAACTGTTTTTTACACACTGTACAAAAAAAAAAAAAAATCATAAATTTATGGTAAACCCCCCCAAAAAATAAAAGTACACAATTTCGGATGCAGCCGCTGTAAATTATACAATGACTTGTTATTTTTCACTTTCCAAAAAAACTGTAAATTTAATGGTATTTAACTGTAAAATTACATTAAATGTATGGTTAGATCTATTACAGTTATTCACCATATTATAGTATGGAAACTTTCTGTAAACCAATTAACTGTTTTGCACAGTAGCATTTTTACAGTCTTTTACCGTTAAAATCACAATCATTTTTTACAGCGCAGAACACAATATATGAGAAGTCGCTGATGAGAAGTCATAGGCAAAAAAATAGTTTGGCCTACAGTAAACCTAAACATAACCAAAGTCCTAAACCTAGCTATCTAATTTATAGGGAAAAAAACATGTAAAAGTTGTACATTTTCATATGGTTTTGTATTTCATATTTTGCCATCTTGCATGCATTATTACAGGTTTTCATGCAGAGTGTGTTGTCTGTGCTGATTTAGGATGGGATACATGTGTAATAACTCTTCGGGAATGGATTAAAACATGGTTAAAATGTGTTTAATTTAAGGATGTGTTTTTATGGTAGCTAAAAGCATAATCTAATTTGCATAATATTTCATATACAAAAACACAAGGGGTAGGAGATGTGTAGAATCTACTGAAAGAAATTCTGTGAAAATCTACAGAACATTTTTGGAGATCTGTGGGAAAAGATTCCATATGGACCTATACGACAGAGAGAGAAAAGTAGGTAGCCAAAGAGAATAAGCACTAGGAAGAATAAAGAGCTTTACAAATGACTAAATGTGTTTAATTAACACTATGGTCCAATGTGTCTTTCTCACCATCGCTGAATAAATAATGGGGTATGAGAATAATTGGCTATAATTCAGCTGCAGGGTGCACCTCTTGGGGTTTTTAAAACTGTCATAAAGTCTTAGAAAGGTTTTTGGTCAGCCAGATTTGGTGAAGGTTGTTATTTCATTAATCAGGCTGTTAAGTACATAAAGAAAATTGACTGCAGAGGAGAAGAGCACTCAAGGACCCGGGGAGAGATGGCCCTGCTCAAGAATATTAATGAAACACACAAGCCCTCAGTTATACTGAGGATCTTGGGGTTTAGTTGGGAAACTGATGAGGCGAGACTTGGATGTCAATGCAGAAGACAGATGCAATAACAAATGGAGTTTAGTTCAAGTTAATATCCAAGATTCTGAAAAGGGAGCAGAACAGCAAGATAAGTCTTTAAGAGACATGACTAGACAGACTCTAGCTTTTTTATCTCATGGTAATTGCTGTATTTCCGTGAGACTGAGATTGTGGTACTCTGTCATGCAGCAGGAGGACTGTGTGGCCAAACTTAAGTAAAATATTGCCTGGTTCCAGTCATGCACTAATCCATTTGTAGTCCTTCTGAGAGTTTTTTGTTTCCTAACAGACTGTTGTAGACTGTTCTAATAAAATAACATTGTCTTATACAGTGGAGGAGTTTCAGACCACATTGCAATTCTGGGATTAATAAACTGAGAAAATAAGTTTTAGTGTTTCTAACAATATAAAACAAAGAAATGTGGTCTAAAATGGAAAAAAAAAAAAAAAAAAAAAAATTCCTAATTGAATTCCTATTTAAAACATGTTAACTTCTTTGTTTAAAAAAAATAAAAATAAAAATAAAATCATACTGGAATAGTTCAGGTGATGCTGCTAAAGTAAAAGTAAAGTAAAAGGAGGACATTTTCATGAAATTATCCAAATACAAATAAAACACTTTACTTACAGTGATCAACCCAAGTAAATGGTTACCACCACCTGGAAGATCCTAACTCGAATGTACCCCAAATGCTTCACAGAGAATTCATTTGAGGCAATTTTGTTACATGTTTTATTTTTGCTGATTTCAATGAATTAATTTCCAATGAATATTACCTTAAAGGAACAAATTACTACATAATAAAAATTATGTGATCATTTACTCACTCTCTGAATCCATAATACATTCTTCTGTGGAACACAAAACGAGGCATTTTGAAGAATGTTCAGGCTGCTCCTTGCCATGTATTGCTATACAATAACCAGGGGCTACCAATTTAACCAACACAGGCTCATTGGAAAAACGTACCTGTGTCAAAAATACGTATATATCACTGCAGTTTCTAACAGAAATTAACACTAGAGTCAGTGAAACAGCAAGCCCTTTTAATCGTTTTTACACACATTTATGATTACAGGGCCAGATTATGGATTAATACAGATTTGTTTTAATGCGGCTCTTTGCACAATAATGTTATGACCTCAAATCACCTTTTACCATAGTGCATGATTTCATGATTGAGCATTAAGCTTCAATTCAGAACTGCGGTGATATGTACAAAATCCAACATAATAAATCTTTGCCATATTTTCATTCATCTGTTCTGGAAAAAAAATATTTCTTAAAAATTATTAAAAAAAATTTTGCATTTTGCAAAAATATTGAAAAATATAGCCTGAGCTGAATTTAACATAAGTCTTCTGATGGCACGTGATAGATTTGTGTCAAGAACAAACCAACATCAAATCTCATTCAGTCTTAAACATATTCAGACATAACGAAAATATGCAACAAGCTTTTATTGTAAAAGAGCAGTGTCTTCAGAATGTCTCCTTTTGTCGTCCACAAAGTCATGCAGGTTTGGAATGATACGAGTATGAATACACTTCTGCTATATATATATATATATATATATATATATATATATATATATATATATATATATATATATATATATATATATATATATATATATTGGATGAACTCTCCCTTAAGTGATTCAGAGAACGACATTTAAAACATCTTCTTACCTCTCTAGAAGGAGTAATTTTGTCCCCTCAGGTGTGTCATTATGTCAAAATTGTACATTTGTCGTAAATTCCCATAGAAACCAGGGCTAGGTTTAATCTAATGAGGTGTGAAATATTCTCTCTGCCACAGGTGTCCAATCTGTTTGCTCGAGATGAGATCGACGAGATTATTAGTGACCTCATTCCAGTCATGAAGCGAGAGTTTCCACGGCGACCACCCACGAATGAAAACCTACATGATTATTTTATGAGCAGAGTGAGGCAGAACCTTCACGTGGTTCTCTGCTTCTCTCCAGTTGGGGAGAGGTTCCGTAATCGAGCTTTGAAGTTTCCAGCTCTTATTTCAGGATGCACCATGGACTGGTTTAGCCGCTGGCCCAAAGATGCTCTGATCGCAGGTCAGTAATTTGAAATGTCCGAATCAAGGAGGTCCAACATACCCAAGGGGTCCCTAAAATCTGGTGGTGATTCTGATGCCCTAATCAAAAATATCTCATGTCTATGAGGGAATGCAGCACATTTTGTGCTGAATCAAACAAAAACTAGAATGGAGCATATAGTGCGTGGATGGATTGGACTGACAAACTGCCAATATTTTCCAACTGTTCCAAATAGTTTTGGACCGTTTTGACCCCTTTGCTTCATGGGTAATCAGTTCCAGAAATGTTTTTAACCTATTACTGTAAATTCGAAGTGACTGATATTAAAAAAGTGATATATAAGAATGAAAAAAAAAAAATGAGGGAAAGTGTTTAATACATCAAGAACTTTAAAAAATTGGTACTATTGAAACATTTACTATAAAATAATGCCCTTTTTTGATTTGAATATTACTTGGGGGAGTGGGGGGTGTGGGGGGGGGGGGGGTGGTGGGGGGGTCAGAATACATGACTATTTTTGAATGACTGACAATGAAGACCCAGCATTTTTTTAACAAGGTCTAACCGCTGAAGCTAACCAACCAAAAACCAGATTACCTGTAAAAATCAACACTTAAACCAAGGTCTTATAATGCTTATAATCTGAAAATAGCCACCATGATTTATTGTTTAAGTACATTTGTGTGCCTACATTTTAACACAGACAGAAAACAAGTAATTTAGGAATAGCACAAAATGTTCCACAAATAATTTTAATCAAACATATTTTAGAAAACAGCTCTTCTGCTCTGTTGGAACAGGAGGGTTGATGTAGCGGAGAGTCAAGCAATAATTTAAATGTATTGAAAGACAATCAAGAAAAGCATCACAGCAATCAGTCGTTGCAAAATGAATATGATTGTGGCCATTGCTAGATAAACAGCTTATGTATTGTGCAAAGAAATAATACAAAATGGCTTTTTGTTTATTTTTTCCTCAGTGTCAGAACACTTCCTGTCCATGTATGACATAGACTGCACTCCTGAGGTAAAGGGGGAAGTGGTTCACTGCATGGGCTCTTTTCAGGATGGGGTAGCAGAAAAATGTGCAGATTATTTTCAGCGGTACCGACGTTCCACACATGTCACACCCAAATCCTACCTGTCTTTTATCCACGACTACAAAACCATCTACAAAGAGAAGCACTCAGAGGTTCAGACTCTTGCCGAAAGGTCAGTATCATCAAAACTAGAAAACAAGAGCTTAAATTAATAAGGAAAATAAATATATAGAAAATAATATATAGTGATCTGCATAAAAGCTATAAATATATTGTATCATGCCCTGACTCTGAGGGTCGAATTTAATAAAGAGTTGCACCAATTTTGTGCACTGTATTAAAACTTGCATGTTATTTTAACCAGAAGCTAAACCTGCTGTTGAAATAGTGTTGCACTTTGTGTATTTGAATAAAGTCGTAGTTAATCCTTTAAGTCCAAACGTGGCACCTTTCTATGTAAAATAAACTATGAAATTCTACCTTATTCAAAAACTCAGCATTATTTGCCTTGCATAATTACTATAGTATCATTGACCATGGAAAGGAGATGACAGATTGGATGCTGTGGAGTGATGCCCGCAATGTACGCCATGTTGCAGTAATCTGCTGCATCTTCCACAACCTACTGAAAGATTTTGTGGGTGCTTTTGCATTGTTTCTAGATTTGCATAATTAATTTTATGAACTCTGAGCTAAAATAACTCAAACAGTGTGTGCAAATAAACAGCATTATCAGTAGGCAAAATCCATTCATGTTGGATTCCCCGTGACTCTCTGTAAAAAGTGATGTGGAGTCTGGAATCATGTATCATAGATTTTAATATCCAAGTGTATTGTTTCCTTAGGATGAACACCGGCCTCCAGAAACTCAAGGAGGCCTCTGAGTCTGTTGCTGCCCTCAGCAAAGAGCTGGAGGTGAAGGAGAAAGAACTTCAGATAGCCAACGAGAAGGCTGATATGGTAAATAAGCATGTAGAAAGCATCTGTGTGTATTTGTTGTTAACGGTCTCCCCAGACCCAGACAATTGTCTCCCCAAATATAATTTCAAATTCATTCTGTTTTAAAACGGTATTAATCATGTGTAACCATAGTTAGATGGTAAAGGTCAACAAAACTCTCTCAAAGCCAAGGTCAATTTGTACAGAGGCCCCTCAGGGCTGTGTCAGCTCCCTATCCACTTCACTCTATATTTGATTGATTGCTTGAGTCATCATTCCAAAAATTTAATTTTCAGGCAATATTGCACTTCTTGGTTTGTTGTACAGGGACAAGACTACAACAGTTTATTTACTCAGATATTGACAAAGATTTATTGAAAAAAAAAATCTAACCAACTCTTCAGGAGAGCACATTTCTGTAAAACCTATTCTGTACATACATTCCATTACAGTTTCTACAAACCCGATTCCAAAAAAGTTGGGACACTGTATAAATTGTTAATAAAAACAGAATATATCAAATGTTTAAACTGAGAAAATGTTTCGTTTTAAGGGAATAGGAATGTTGTTGTTCCCTGAAAGAGATGACATCTAGATGGACGACATCTAGATGTGTAAGCTGCCCATACCACACGCACCCATGCAACCCCAAACCATCAGAGATGCAGACTTCTGAACTGAGCGCTGATAACAACTTGGGTTGTCCTTGTCCTCTTTAGTCCGGATGACATTGCGTCCCAGTTTTCCAAAAAGAACTTCAAATTTTGATTCGTCTGACCACAGAACAGTTTTCCACTTTGCCACAGTCCATTTTAAATGAGCCTCGGCCCAGAAAAAACGCTTGCGCTTCTGGATCATGTTTAGAAATGGCTTCTTTTTTGACCTATAGAGATTTAGCTGGCAATTGCGAATGACACGATGGATTGTGTTCACCGACAATGTTTTCTGGAAGTATTCCTGAGCCCATGTTGTGATTTCCATTACAGTAGCATTCTTGTATGTGATGCAGTGCCGTCTAAGGGCCCGAAGATCACGGGCAGTATGGTTTTCCGGCCTTGACCCTTATGCACAGAGATTGTTCCAGATTCTCTGAATCTTTGGATGATATTATGCACTATAGATGATGATAACTTCAAACTCTTTGCAATTTTTCTCTGAGAAACTCCTCTCTGATATGGCTCCACTATTTTTCGCCACAGCATTGGGGGAATTGGTGATCCTCTGCCCATCTTGACTTCTCAGAGACACTGCCACTCTGAGAGGCTCTTTTTATACCCAATCATGTTGCCAATTGACCTAATAAGTTGCAAATTGCTCCTCCGGCTGTTCCTTATATGTACATTTAACTTTTCCGGCCTCTTATTGCTACCTGTCCCAACTTTTTTGGAATGTGTAGCTCTCATGAAATCCAAAATGAGCCAATATTTGGCATGACATCTAAAAATGTCTCACTTTCAACATTTGATATGTTATCTATATTCTATTGTGAATAAAATATGAGTTTATGAGATTTGTAAATTATTGCATTCCTTTTTTATTCACAATTTGTACAGTGTCCTAACTTTTTTGGAATCGGGTTTCAAGAATCCAATCCAAACATGTTTTTAAAAGTCAGTCTGCTATTAAATACTCTTTGATATAGAGATTTTATTATAGATCTTTGATATAGATCTATGTTATAATATAGTTTGAAATACTCTTTAAAACAATGGCTCCCATGGCACAAGATGCTGATTTTTAATCGATCAGTGGCCCCGGTTATTTGAGTATTTCTGTCAGTCTTACAGAGTTTAATCAGAGTTGCACCACTGATCATCGAAGTAACTGATACAATCACAGTTCCCTTTCATGGGAACTTCGAGCTACGTTAAGACGTGGTGGGAACGCCTCTGTGTGATTGCGTTATGAAGCAAATGTGTAAACTGTCCGATAGCATGACGGAATGTCATAGGCGGGTAACGTTATAGACCAGGAAACTATAAAGCATACCCAGAACAAAGAGCTTCTGTGTCTTCAGCAAGCGCTCTGTGTATCTGTCTCTGTCATATTTATTGTTGTCTGTCAAAAGCACAACAGTGTCACCACTCGGGCTCCTCCACAGAAACAAGGTGGATGGGGTTCCGGGTCACAGCCGAAGCCTTCAGAGAGAAAGACAGATTTGAGAACCGTCATTATCTTCGGCGAAGAAGTCCTGATGCCGGTGGCATCAGGCTTCTGAGGGTGGTCCCTTCCGGGGAGAAAAGGAGTTCACCTCATTACAAGGTGCCCGCTTCTCTTTGGTGCCCTCAGGAGGCCGTTCTGCCAACCCTGCCACTTCGTGTGCTTCAGCTGCTTCCTGCCGTTTCGCCATTTCAGGACATTGGTCTGATCACCCAACAGAGAAACTGGTTCCCTTAGTAGATTTTCTGGCAGAATGGAAATGTCTGCCCAATATATCTCAATCGGTGCTGAAAACTACAGAAAAGGGTTACAGAATACAGTTCAGGCTCATGCATCCCATTCTAGATCTGCACGTTTTGAATCACACAGTTCAAAAGTTGAAGTTCAAGATGCTCACACTCAAACAGATTGCGGCACAAATCAAATCCAAGGACTGGTTTGTGACGATCGATCTCAAAGACGCATATTTTCATGTATCAATCCATCCTCAACACAGGAAGTTCCTGAGGTTTGCTTTCAGGGGCGAAGCAAACCAATATCGGGTACTTCCTTTCGGCCAAGGTTAATACCCTGCACCTTCACGGAATGAATGGATGCAGCTCTGGCTCCTCTGAGACTGCAGGGCATTTGCGTATGGAATTATATTGCCAATTGGTTGATTCTGGCTCATTCCGAGCACGTGGCAGTCCGACATCAAGATGTTGTTCTCACCCAAATTAGAAGGTTGGGGTTCAGGCTCAACTGTGTGTGCTCACTCCATCTCAGATGACCACTTTTCTGGGTGTGATTTGGGACTTGAAGAACATGCAGGCTCAGCTCTCCCCTGTTCGTCTTGCTTCAATTCTCTTAGCTGTGAATGCAATAAAACTAGGCCAGTGAGTGCACTGTAAAACAGTTTCAGAGACTGTTACAGTAGCTCTGATGGCAGCAGCGTCCAATGTGATACCTTTTGGCCTGCTGCACATGAGACCTTTTTTCAGTGGTGGCTCAGGACCAAGGGATTCTCCCAGAGGGGAAATCCGTTTCGCATGATCAAGGTCACGCGGCGATGCCTTTGTGCCTTAGTCATGTGGAAAAAAACCTTGGTTCCTGTCCCAAGGGCCTGTGTTGGGAGCTCCTTGTCGTTGTGTAATGCTAACGACGGATGCTTCCCTCATGGGTTGGGGAGGGAACATGAGTGGTCGCTCAGCTCAGTTTCCTGAAGCCCGGGGAATGGAGGCTTCACCCCGAGGTGGTGGAACTCCTTTGGGAGAAGTTCGTCATGCAAAAGTGGACCTGTTTGCATCTCTGGAGACAACACACTGTCAGTTATTGTTCTCCCTCATTCATCCAGCTCCTCTTGGAGTGGATGCCAGGGTAGTGGTGGAGACCATTCTCCAATCCAGAGCTCTTTCTATGAGTAAATTGTATGCCATTAAGTGGAGACTGTTTTCTTCTTGGTGTGAAGAGCATCATCTAGACCTAGATCTTTGCACTGTGGGTCCTGTACTTGAGTTCTTGCAAGAACGATTCTCCACTGGATTATCCCCTTCTACTTTAAAAGTGTATGCTGCAGCTATTTCTGCTTACCATTCACCCATTGATGGAACATCTGTAGGGAGAAATCCATTGGTCACATGATTTCTTCGTTACACGTTGAGGTTGAGGCCTGTTCAGCGCACTAGAACACCGGGTTTGGACTTAGCCATTGTATTAGAAGGTCTGACCCTGGCTCCTTTCAAACCATTGAAAGAGGTTCCTGAATAGTTCCTCACTTTGAAAATCATCTTTCTTCTGGCCATTTTGTCTCTTAAAAGAATTGGAGACTTGCTCCATCATGTCTGGAATTTGCTCCAGACATGGTTAAAGCCTTTCTTCACCCAAGAACGGGTTTTGTGCCCAAGGTCCCTACTAATACTGTAGGTCCTATTATGCTGCAGGCATTCTGTCCTCCACCTTTTTCTACACCAGATCAGGAAAAACTCAATCTGCTCTGCCCTGTTCGGGCATTAGATGCTTATGTCCACAGAGCTGCCCTGTGGCGTAAGACAGATCAACTGTTTGTTTGTTTTGGGTCACCCAGGAGAGGGTGTCCTGCATATAAAGCAGAGAATGAGCAAGTAGTTAGTTGAGGCCATCTCACACGCTTATGAGTCTGCTGGGCAGCCTTCACCTTTGGCCGTCCGGGCTCATTCAACCAGGAGTATGGCTGCTTCTAAGGCTTTGATTTCTGGAAGTTCCCTATTCATGGAACCAGGGTTATAAACATAACCCAAGACGATTTCTCACCTTGTAAAAACTGCCATTAAAGTCCCCCTGAAATCAAAATTAAGTTTTTTAGCATTCAGTGTTATTATGTTAGCCTTAAGGTTATGTATAAGCTGGTGTGTGACAAAATTCGCATTTAGGGGATATAAGCATTCAAAACTTAGTCTCTCACTTCCGCTAAAATATATCACAGATTTTCAGATTTTTATAACATCACTGCTCACTGCAGCTGCAGCTGAAAATGTTAATTTGTTCACCCATTTACTAATTTGTACACTTTGTACACTTTTCTAAATGGTGAATGGCACACAGTGCAATATATAGAGGATAGGGAATGATTCAGACAAAAAAAATATATAATGTGAATATGCTTTCCATTGACGCGAATGAAGTCCGTTTTTGTGTTAGTGTCACATGAAATGCCGCAGCTGAAGTAGTCTGAAAATTCATCATTTCATTTTTTAAAAATGTTTTGACCTCATAATATTTAACCAAAATATCATAGCTGGACCTTCTGGTGAAAACAACAGACTTCTCTCTGGTGACATATGCTGGACTTTTAGTCCTGTCATTTAGTGCGCTTAAACCATGTGCCCTCAAGATCTCAATCTTCTGCCTCCACTTTTGAGTGCAATGCCTAGATTTCAAAATGCTACAACCAATGCATAGAATCAAGTCCCCTTACTATATTATATATATATATATATATATATATATATATATATATATATATATATATATATATATATATAGTAACTTTACTATATATATAACTATATATTTACTATACTATAGTTCACCCAAAAATGAAATTCCTGTCATTAAGTACTCACCCTCATGTCATTCCACACCCATAAGATCTTCATTCATCTTCGGAACACAAATTAAGATATCTTTGATTATTATTATTTTTTTTATTTATTTTTTTTTATCCTCAATAGAAAGCAACAAAATTACCAAATTCACAATATAAATAGATCCGTTATTTTTTGTTGTTGTTGTTTTTGCACAAAAAAAGTATTCTCATCACTTCATAACATTAAGGTTGAACCACTGTAGTTACGTTGACTGTTTTAACGATGTTTTACTACTTTTCTGGACTTTGAGTGTGGTAATTTCATTGCTTTCTATTGAGGATAAAAAAACTCTTGGATTTCATTAAAAATATCTAAATTTGTGTTCCGAAGATGAACGAAGGTCTTACGGGTTTGGAACGACATGAGCATTTCCAAAATGTTGACAAGACTAAGTTTAAATAGCATCTGTTTAACTTAGAACATGAAGGTAAAGTTAAGAATATAACTTGGAGAACAAAATTTTCAATTTTACTCAAATTAGGGTGATGCAAAAATGAGTACACCCCACTGAAAGTCTCTGGGGCAAAGCTAAATTTTAGATTACAAATGTCTAATTTAACAAGAATTCAACCACAGGTGAGTCTAATTATTCATTACACAGGTGTCCAGCAGACAGTTGACTATAAAAGGGTGTTAAAACTCCTTCCCATTTCATGCTGTCAGCAACGGCACCACATGGAAGAGAAATGTCACAAGACCTGAGAAAGAAAATAATTTCTTTATACCAGAAAGGTGAAGGCTACAAGAAGATCAGCAAAGCTTTAATTATCAGTCAGAATACTGTAGCCAAAGTGGTACAAAAATTTAAAAAAGGAACTGCAACCATCTCACAGAGAGTTAACACCTTGACAGGAGCGTCTTCTGATGAGAAGGGTTGAAGAAAATCGGCATGCAAGTTCTAAAGAAAGCCAATATTGGGGTAATTATTTCCTATCACACAATATGACGTACACTACAGAGGAATGGCATGCATGGGTGCCGTCCATGAAATAAGTCTTTCCTAAAGCCCAGGCACAAAAAAGCCCGCCTAGAGTTTGCCAGGGCCCATGCTTACAAAGATGAAGACTACTGGGACTTTATACTCTGGAGTGATGAGACCAAGATAAATGTTTTTGGAACTGATGGCTTCAAAACTGTATGGCGTCGCAAAGGTGAGGATTACAAAGAAAAATGCATGGTGCCTACAGTGAAACATGATGGTAGCAGTGTCCTTATGTGGGGCTGCATCAGTGCTGCTGGTGTCGGAGAGCTGCATTCCATTGATGGCATCATGAATTCACAGATGTACTGCTCTATACTGAAAGAGAAGATGTTACTATCCCTCTGTACCCTTGGTTGTTGTGCACTTTTCCAACATGCCAATGATCCTAAACACATCCTGGGTAGCGTTTCCCAAAAGCATCATTAGCCTAAGTTGATCGTAGCTTCATTACCACCAATGGAGCTACGATCAACTTAGGCTTACAATGCTTTTGGGAAACGCAGCCCTGATCTGAACCCAATCGAACATCTATGGGGAATTCTGAAGAGACAAGTTGAGCATTACTCTCCATCCAGCATCCAGTCTCTAAAAGAGGTCCTTCTTGCAGAATGGAAAATGATAGATGTTGCAAAATGTTGCCAACTTGTTCATTCCATGCCTAGAAGATTTGGTGCTGTCATTAAAAATCATGGAGGCCATACAAAGTACTAGATGTAATAGTTTTTGTTGTGGGGTGTACTCATTTTTGCATCACCCTAATTTGAGTAAAACTGAAAAATGTGTAATCTAGGTTATTGTTATGATATGCTGGTGTAGAGATGAGGCTGATACGGATTTCCACAATGAACATAGAACTTTAATCAAACAAAGGCAAGGAACGCCAACATACACAGTAAATAACATTCAAGACGGACGAGGAGTGAAGGGAGTGAGTGCAATATAAAGGGAGTGCTAACAATAGAGTCCAGGTGCAGGTGATGAGTGATGATGAGGAGCTGACGAGGGAAGTGAGTGCAGGTGACGAAACAGGAGGATCATGGGAAATGGAGTCCAGGGGAACAAGGGATCTGTAACAGTACCTCCCCCTCCCGGTTGTTACATCTACGGCGCGAGGACACGCCTACCGGGAGGGGGAGGTACTGTTACAGATCCCTTGTTCCCCTGGACTCCAGGGCGCCCTGGAGACCTCAAACCGGAGCAGGGGGATGAGTAGACTGGAGTGGAGGTCTCCAGGGCGGGCTCAAAAGCCATGGCGGGTCAGGAGCCGTGGGCAGCCATGGCGGGTCAGGAGTCGTGGGCAGCCATGGAGGGTCAGGTGCAGCGGGCAGCCATGGCGGGTCAGGTGCAGCGGGCAGCCATGGCGGGTCAGGTGCAGCGGGCAGACATGGCGGGTCAGGTGCAGCGGGCAGACATGGCGGGTCAGGAGCTGACGTCCTCACGCCGTCAAGCCCAGTCGGCGCAGAAGGACCGGCGGGAGATGGCGGAATCCACGGCTCCGCCGACCGAAGCGCAGCCAGGGCTCCAGAAGGCCGCAGTTGAACACAGACGACAGACAACAAAGTGAACACCAGGGGGAGTGAGGAAGCCAACTGGAAGCGAGGGACGGAGGGACGGAGCGGAGACGGAGGAGTGCAGTCCAGAGGGGAAGGCAGGCTGACGAGGGACCAAGGTGTGAACGGGGGCAGGATGGAGACTTGTGAGGTTGGAGGACTGATGGGCCATGGTGGAGACGAGGGAGGTTGGAGCCAGGGTGTAGGTAATCGCCCAGAGGTCCGAGGTGGAGATCTGGGCGAGGGGGCTTGAGGAGGAGGTGCAGTGCATACATAAATGGATGGAGGTGGGAGAGGGAGGCAGGGAGGGAAAACAGTCTTTGGGCTGGCAGGTACAAAAACAGAGTTCATAATAGGGGTAGCTGGCTCGGCGGCGGCTGAGACTGGCGCGGCTTGCTCGGCGGCGGAGACTGGCGCGGCTTGCTCGGCGGCGGAGACTGGCGCGGCTTGCTCGGCGGCGGAGACTGGCGCGGCTTGCTCGGCGGCGGAGACTGGCGCGGCTTGCTCGGCGGCGGAGACTGGCGCGGCTTGCTCGGCGGCGGAGACTGGCGCGGCTTGCTCGGCGGCGGAGACTGGCGCGGCTTGCTCGGCGGCGGAGACTGGCGCGGCTTGCTCGGCGGCGGAGACTGGCGCGGCTTGCTCGGCGGCGGAGACTGGCGCGGCTTGCTCGGCGGCGGAGACTGGAGAACTTGGCTCGGCGGAGACTGGTGAGGGCCAGTTCATCCCCTCAAATACAATTAAAATCCCCACAGGCACTGGAGCTGGCTCTGGAGATACTGGAGCGGGCTCTGGAGATACTGGAGCGGGCTCTGGAGATACTGGAGCGGGCTCTGGAGATACTGGAGCGGGCTCTGGAGATACTGGAGCGGGCTCTGGAGATACTGGAGCGGGCTCTGGAGATACTGGAGCCGCTTTCTTCCTCCTCCTCCGCTTACTGGGCCCAGTAGAGGAATATGGGTCCAGCATGGGGCAGGCAGGGAGTTCGCTGGAAAGGTGTGCGGAGGAAGCCGGAGATTGACTGACTGGCCCGGCCAACCGTGTTTCTGGATGGACTGGACGACAACACTTAT